>NW_028270151.1:72768792-73075630 GCF_037043375.1 Chiloscyllium plagiosum
ACTCAACATAGCAGATGTAATTCCCCTTGAAAGTTCTGTCAGGGCCTAAACGATGTCATCCCCAAAATTATGGTGTTAAAATGATGGTCTTGATCCAGCATCACGCTCAGTGTTAGACTCCCTCTGTCATTGCATTAATTAACCCACCTAGAGATTTATACATATGAGCAATAATGTTGTAACAAGATTAAATAGAGCTATAGAAAAAAATCAGAGTCGAAAAGTGTGTGGTGCTGGAAAGCACAGCATGTCAGGCAGCATCTGAGGAGCAGGAGAATCGATGCTTCCGGCATAAACCCTTCATCAGGAATGTGGGGCTGGGGGTCAGGTTACCGGGGGGCTGAGAGATAAATAGGAGGTTAGGTGGGGCAGGGTGGAGATAGCTGGGAAGGCAATAGGAAGATGCAGGTGCGGGTGATGTGGTTAGGTTAGAGCAGAGCAGAGAGGTGGGAAGGAGGATGGACAGGTGGGACAATTCACGAGGGTGGTATTGAGTTAGAGGGTTGGATCTGGAATGAGATGGGGGGAGGGCATGTGAAGAAACTGGTAAAATCAATGTCAATGCCGTGTGGTCAGAGGTTCCTAAGGCAGAAGATGAGGCGTTCTTCCTCCAGGTACAGCTGGCCAGGATGTAGTGGTGGAGGAGGCCCAGAACTTGCATGTCCTTGATAGAATCAGGGGGTGGGCGTGGGGGGAGGGGGCATTGGAGTTGAAGTTGAAGTGGTCGGCCACAGGCCAGTGAAGTTATTTGGTGTGTGTGTCCCAGAGCAAATCCCGGACTGCCTCAACTACCAAATCCAAGCCACCTGACGCCTGGAGGAAGAGCACCTCATTTTCCACCTTGGAACCCTCCAATCACACGGCATCAAAGTTGATTTCACCAGTTTCCTCATCTCCCCTCCGTCCCCCATCTCATCCCAGATCCAACCCTCCAATACAGCACTGTCCTCTTGATCTGACCTACCTGTCCACCTTCCTTCCCACCTATCTGCTCCACCCTCCTCTCCAACCTATCACCATCACCTCCCACCTGCATCTTCCTATCACCTTCCCTGCTACCTTCCCCCTAGCCTCATCCTCCTTCTATTTAACTCTAAGTCCCTTTCCCCACCCCACCCTCTATCTCACATTTCTGATAATGGGCTTATGCCCGAACTGTCGACTCTCCTGCTCCTCGGATGCTGCCCGACCTGCTGCGATTTTCCAGCGCCACCCTCTCGATTCTGATCGGGTAAAAACAATGACTGCAGATGCTGGAAACCAGACTCTGGATTAGAGTGGTGCTGGAAAAGCACAGCAGTTCAGGCGGCAATCGGGGAGCAGGGAAATCGAGGTTTCGGGCAGCTGTGCTTTTCCAGCACCACTCTAATCCAGAATCCCGATTCTGATCTCCAGCATCTGCCATCCTCACTTTCTCCTGTGGAAAGAATCAGGAAATCCTTTGTAAAACTTGTGAAATTGGTTAGTAATGACTGATTATGTGAAGATTTGTAGCTCAGGTGCTGGTTGCCGTGTTTGTGGGTATGTTTGCCAAGCTGGGAAGTTGATTTGCAGACGTTTCATCCTCTGTCTACGTGACATCTTCAGTGCTTTGGTGCCTCCTATGAAGTGCTGCTGTACTGTATTTTCTGGAATTTATTTGGTTCCATTCCTGCCGCTTCCTGTTGTCCGTTGTAGTAGCCGATATCTTGGGTCTAGGCCCATGTGCTTGTTGATGGAATCCGTGAATGAGTGCCATGCTTCTAGAAATTCTCTGGCTGTCCTTTGTTTGGCTTGTCCTATGATTGTTGTGTTGTCCCAGTCAAATTTGTGGTCCTTGTCATCTGTGTGTGTGGCTACTAGGGAAAGCTGGTCATGGCGTTTCGAGGCTAGTTGGTATTTGTGAATGCGGATTGCTAGTTGTCTGCCTGTTTGCCCTATATAGTGTTTCGTGCAGACTTTGCACAGAATCTTGTAAATTACGTTTGTCTTGAACATGATGGGTTTGGGTCTTTTGTCCTGGTGAGTGCATGGCACTCATCCACGGACTTCATTAACAAACACATTGACCGAGCCTCAATATACCGGCCACAACAACAAAGTACCGGAAGCAGCAGGAACGGAACCAAATTTCAGAGCGACAGTACAGCAGCACATCACAAGAGGCTCCAAAGCACTGAAGAGAACACTTAGACAGGGGACAAAATGACTACAAATCAACTTCCCAGCTTGTTGAACATACCCACAACCACGACTAATTATTTTTCTTAAATTAGTGCTCATCGATAGCAGAATCTTATGATATTGGCATTGAATATCGTAAGTTAGTGTGGCCAATTTTGTGTAGGTATTTGCTAAATAGACATTTCCAAAGGATATTCACTGCAGTTATCTGTTTTTTATATCATAGAGGGAAAAATGGTGTATTTTTTTTTAAAAGTAATTGTTGGAAATGAATGTGCTAGTCAGACCTGGCCAACATTTTGTAGATGAGTTGGACTTGTATATCTCATTTGCCAGTTTTCTAAGTTCTTTTTTTGCCTTCTTATATAATTTCTTAAGTCAGTTCAACCAGAAAACTGAAGTAGTTTGACAAACAGCTTAAACAAAGTTAGGAGAAAGAGAGGACTTCAGATGCTGGAGATCAGGGTTGAAAAGTGTGCCGTTGGAAAAGCACAGCAGATCAGCCAGCATCCAAGGAGCAGGAGAGTCGACATTTCGGGCATAAGCCCTTCATCAGCTGAAACAAAGTTGGCCAATGAAGCTTTTCACTACTGTGTAAATGTATTTAGGTTTCTCAGGTAATGTGTGTGACACTCTCTTTGCGGTAGTTCACTACTGCACTTAATAGTTGCACAGAACTACTGAGAATTGGACTTGGTGTTGTGCTGTTGGAAGAGTGCAGTGAGTTCCAATGCATACTGATTCTTAGCAACAAATATGGAGCAGAGGGTGTGGCCTAGAATGCTAACTCTTCATTGATGTTATCACTGGTCAAGTCAGATTGAAAGATGGCTTGATAGATCACATTTCAATTTGCTTTGGTTTGAACGAAATGGTCTCTTGCTGAAACATATATATGCAGTACTGCAGATTTTGCTTTAATGATAAAGCAGAAATTTATTAACTAAAGAAATAAAGATAACATAGAAAATCCAAACTTTAATAATTTCTGATTTTTGCCTTGTAGTTTAGAAATATATTTGCACTATTATTTAAGCCAATCATGTCAATGGGATTATTGCCTTTGTAGTCATTCTCAGTGTTTGCTACCCCTGTAACAGCGAACTTTCACTGAAGAACCTTTTTAACACCAGAGGTCAACAAACATATAAAGCTTCTGCCAATATTTAAACTAGGGGTATCTGTTTAGAACAGGTATGGTTACTTGCAAGGTTCTAATGGAACTGAAGCAAACACTTAATGCGCAGCTGTGGTAAATATACAGACAGAAGACTGCCTGGAGGGAGAGCTTTCTTTCACTTTGAAGAGATAAAGAATGGCTGCTGTAAGCACTTTGGTTAAGATCTGAAATTGGAGAGTAGTCTGGATTAATAAAAGCTATGTCAGTTGATTTTGAGATTCTGAGGGTTTGTATTTTCCTCCTTCAGTATCATAACACAAAGGTCACCAGAAAAAGCTTTTGCCTTCAACGTTGCAAGTGAGCTGTGATTCCTACCACAAAATGGAAATGTGTAAAGAAGTGAAACTCTCCTCTGCCTATTGTGATTTACTGAAAGTCAATGATCAGCACAGACGAATCCAGGGTGAACAGGTGGATATTTGGAAGTACCAGGTATCAGAAAGTCAGCAAATGTGATGAGAAACATAACTGCGAATTATTGAGGCAAACGTTCGGCTGGTTTGGATCACTAGATAGGTTTAATTGAACGCAATATCTCACTGAGTTCCTTGATAAGGGAAACAAGTCCAGGAATTGGCAATCTGTGGAATTAAAACATGATTGCCTTTAATTATTTACCTTAATTTACTGGGCTGTTCAGACTCAACTAGATTTGGCTTCGAAACAACTATGCGTTGCACCAGCTGGTGCTGGCACTGGCACTGAAAGTGGACCAGTTCAAATCGTGTTATCATGTCTGTGTGAGCACTGCAGGACATTTATTATTTACTTGTTTTACCATTTGGTGAGCATGAATTTGTTTCTCTGCCTTCTATTTACCTTCTGCTTGTGAGAGAGCAAACAGCAAGCCATCTCTGGGCTCCCCATATTGTCGTCAGCTGCTCTGAAGCTGTACAAAAGTGGCCGCTTATGGGGCTGTCTGGGAATTGTAAGTCAAATCATTCTGTACTGAGAGGTACAACATGGGACTTGGCCACTGAGACTGTTCATACTTTCAAATCTCTGACATACTGGGAAACCTGCCAGGCAGAAAACAAGTGCGTCCTGCAAGGTGGGAGGGTTGAAAATCTCTTTGTCAAGGTCTTGATGTGTGAACGAAATAACTCAACAAAAATGGCAAATGTTCTGTGTGACTGCAGAAGCCTCAGGCATATTTCAAATGAACAATTTTGAGCAAAGTGAGATCTTGCATTGTGTATTGGATGACGGGGTGACCAGCTAGATCATAATTACATTCTGCAATGAGTTTAATTTAGTGAGAGATCACAATGTCACATGATTCAAGTTCTTGCCAGTACTATTTGGAAGCCATACACAATTTATTTGTAAAGGGCAGCACAGTGGCTCAGTGATTAGCACTGCTGCCTCACAGAGTGCCAGGGACCTGGGTTCGATTTCACCCTCGGTTAACTGTGTGCAGTTTGCACATTCTCCCTGTGTCTGTGTGGGTTTCCTGCCACAGTCCAAAGATGTGCACGTTAGGTGGACTGGCCATGGGAAATTGCCCATAGTGTCCAGGGAAGTGCAGTCCAGGTGGATTAGCCATGGGAAATGCAAGGATACAGGGATAGGGTGGGTTTGGGAGGGATGCTCTTCGGAGGGTCGATGTTGACATGATAGGCCAAATGGCCTGCTTCCACACTGTTGGGATTCCAGGAAATATAAATCTTGAGGTTTCATTTCATGTAGAGATGGATTGCTTGTAAAAATAAATTTTAACTTCCGATTAACAGCAAAAAGGATGAATTAATCTTTTAAATCCAAATACCAGTTTCTATCTGTTCTCAGTGAGTAGCAGCCTTGAGTTTCTCTCTCGGCCTCTCTCTTTTTCTCTTTCTCACTCACACTATCTCTCTCTCTTTCTCCCTTTCTTCCTTTCTCCCTTCTCTCTCTTTCTCTTTCTCTTTCACTCACACACTCACACATTTTCACATACTCTTTCCCCCTCCCTACCCCTCACACTCTGTCTCTTACTTTCACACACTCTCTCTGTCACACACACACATTCCCTCCCTCCCTTCCCTGTCTCTGTAACTCTCACGTGCACATGCACACACTCAACCCCCCCGCCCAACTCACTCTCACACTCCCTCCCTTCCCCTCACACTCTCTCTGTCTCTCTATCTGTTTCTCTCCCCTCCAGTGAATTAAAGGGATTTGTTATTAGCTGGGAAACAGTGTTGGTGAAACTGATAGGATTGAAGACTGATAAATCCCCAGGGCCTGATGATCCACAACCCAAGTACTTAAGGAAGTGGCCCTAGAAAGAGTGGTGATAGCAATAATCATCTTTTAATATTCTATAGACTTGGGAACAGTTCCTATTGGTTCGAAGGTGGGTAATGTTACTCCACTATTTTAAAAAGAAAGGAGAGGGAATACAGGGAATTATAGACCAGTTAGTGTAACATCAATAAAGTATATAGTCCATTATAAAAAATTTAACAGCAGAGCACTTGGAAAACAGTGCCAGGATTAGACAGAGTCAGCATGGGTTTATGAAAGAAAAATGCTTGACAAATCAACTAGCATTTTTTTTGAGGGTGTAACTGGCACAATTGATAAGGGGAGGCAGTAGCCATGGGAGATTTGGAGTTTCAAAAGGCATTCACATGAATGTCCCACATAAAAGACTGCCCCACATAAAAGATTAGCATGAGATTGGGGATGGTACACTGATATGGTTGGCAGACAGGAATGAAGATTTGGAATAGGTGCTTCTTTTCCCAGGTGGTAGGCAGTGGAGTACTGCAGGGATCTGTGCTTAGACCCCTTATACTCACAATATATGTCAATAATTTAGATGAGGAAACTAAATGTAATATCTTCAACTTTGCAAATGACACAAAGCTGGGCGGGAAGGTGAGCTGAGAGAAGAATGATTCATTGTGACTTAGTTAAAAATCACACAACATCAGGTTACAGTCCACCTGGTTTATTTGGAAGCACCAGATTTTGGAGCGCTGCTCCTTCATCAGGTAGCTGTGGAGCAGGATCATAAGGCACAGAATTTATAGCAAATGATTACAGTGTCATGCATGCAACTGAAATGATATATTGAATACACCTAGATTGCAGTTAAGTCTTTCATCTTTTAGAATGGGTTGCAGATTTTGATTCATTAATATGTAAGTTGAAACTTTATTGCTGGAACAGCACAGCAGGTCAGGCAGCATCCAGGGAACAGGAGATTCGACGTTTCGGGCACAGGCCCTTCTTCAGGAATGTTCCCTGGATGCTGCCTGACCTGCTGTGCTGTTCCAGCAATAAAGTTTCAACTTTGATCTCCAGCATCTGCAGACCTCACTTTCTCCTCATTAATATGTAAATCCTACAACTTCTTTCAAATCACATTCTCAAGATAACTTAAGGTTTTATAACAAAAGGTGCCATCTCAGCTCAGACAATGCATTAAAGGTGTGAGTTTAGAGTCTGTATCCCAAGATTGTATCCCAATCTTGAGTCAGGCTGGTTCCATTTCCAAAGTAGGAATTTATAAACTGTCACATGGATTGACTGCCTGCAGGGTGTGTGCTTTTTGAACAAAATTGAATGTATCTGCAATTACAATTCTACAAATACAAATTGACCCCATAGACTTATATGTGTGTGTGCATGCAATTGTGAGTGCATATGTGAGTGTGCGTTTGTGTATATGTATGTGTGAGTGTGTATATGTACGCGCCTCTCGGGGTGTGTACATGTATGTCTGAGAGAGACTGTGCGCATGAGTGAGGGTCTTTGTATGTTTGTGTGTGTGTGCGTGTGTGCATGTGTGCGAGAGTGTATGGTGTAGTGGGGTCACCTGTAGTGTGACATAACTCCAAGGTTCTGGTTGAGGCCATCTTCATGGGTATGAACTTGACTGTCAGCCTCTGTTCGCACACTTTGCGTTGTTGCCTGTCCCAAAGTCCGCCTTGGAGGATGGTCACCCGAAGGTCTGAGGTCGAATGTCCCTGAATACTGAAATTAAATTCAGTCAGGGACATTCGGCCTTGGATCTTTGGGTGACCATCCTCTAAGGTGGACTTTGGGATATGTACCAATGCAGAGTGACTGAGCAGTGGCTGATAGCCAAGTTCGGTACCCATGGGGATGGCCTCAACACGGATCTTGGGTTACGTCACACTACAGGTGTCACACTATACTATACACTCTTGCAGACATACACACATTCTCACGCAGACCCTGTCTCATAAACACGCGCTCTCAGACACACACACACACACCCCCCAAGCAACACACACACACACAAACATACATTATCTCACATTCACACTCACATACACACGCACTCACATGCAGACACTCACATTCTCCCCTCTGCCCCTCCCCCCACCCACATTTTCTCTCTCTCTCTCTCACCCCCTCTCTCTCTCTCAATCTCTCTGCCTCACATGCACGAGCGCGCGCGCGCGCGCACACACACACACACACACACTCATAACTCTATGGGGTGAATTTGCAGAATTGTCATTCTATTTTGTTCAAAAAGCACACATTCTGCAGGCAATCAATCCTTGTAACATTTTATAAATTCTTACTTTGGAAATAGAACCAGTCTGACTCAAGGTTGGGAGACAGACAGACTCTAACCTGACATCTTTAATGCATTGTCTGAGCTGAGACGTCACCATTTTTTAATTATAAAGCCTTAAGTTATTTCGAGAATGTGACTTGAAAGAAGTGGGCGGCACGGTGGCACAGTGGTTAGTACTGCTACCTCACAGCGCCAGAGACCCGGGTTCAATTCCTGCCTCAGGGACTGACTGTGCAGAGTTTGCACATTCTCCCCATGTCTGTGTGGGTTTCCTCCGAGTGCTCTGGTTTCCTCCCACAGTCCAAAAAATGTGCAGGTTAGGTGAATTAACCATGCTAAATTGCCCGTAGTATGAGGTGAAGGGGTAAATGTAGGGGAATGGGTTTGGATGGTTGCGCTTCAGTGGGTCGGTGTGGATTTGTTGGGCCAAAGGGCCTGTTTCCACACTCTAACTAATCTAATCTAATCTAAAGTTATGGGATTTATGTATTAATGAACCGAAACCTGCAACCCATTCTAAAAGATGAAAGACTTAACAACAATCTAGGTTTGTTCAATATATGATTCCAGTCGCATTATACTGTGATCATTTGCTATAGATTCTGTCTAATAATCCTGCTCCACAGCTACCTAATGAAGGAGCAGTGCTCCGAAAGCTAATGCTTCCAAATAAACCTATTGGACTATAAGCTGGTGTTGTGTGATTTTTTAACTTTGTCCACCCCAGTCCAACACCACACCTCCACATCATTGTGATTTGGACAAATTGAGTGAATGGGCACATGCATGGCAGATAAAGTATAATGTGGGTAAATGTGAGGTTATAACACAAAAAACATGAAGGTAGGTTATTATCTGAATGGCAACAAACTGGGAAAGGGGAGGTGCATATAGACCTGGGAGTCCTTGTTAATCAGTCACTGTAAGTAAACATACGATTGTAGCAGGTGGTGATGAATGTAAATGGCATGTTTGTCTTCATAGTGAGAAGATTTGCTGTTATTGTAAAGTATCTTAGTTTGACCATACCTAGAGTATCAGTCATCATTCCTGAGGAAGTAAGGTATGGAGAAAATGCATCAAAGGTTTTCAAGACTGATTCCTGGGATGGTAAGACTGATGTATGAGGAGAGGTTGGATCGGTTAGGACCATAGTCATTGGAGTTCAGATGAATGAGGGGGATTATGATGTGGAGGTGCCAGTGTTGGACTGGGGTGGAAAAAGTTAAAAATCACACAACACCAGGTTATAATCCAACAGGTTTATTTGGAAGTACTAGCAATCAGCATGCTGCTCCTTCATCAGGTAGCTAGTGGAGCAGGATCATAAGACACAGAATTTATAGCAAAAGATCATGGATCATTCAACTGATACGATATATTGAATAAACCGATTATGAAAGAGGTGCACATGAAGTGTATTTTTGAAGTTAGCTGGTTGAAAATGTCCAACAACTTCAAAACCTGACGGTAATAGATTCCACTCATGTAATAATTAATTTTTCATGAGAAAGCAGATGGCAAAAAGTTCCACTTATCATCTTGTTAAAATGATACTTACACTTGAAATAATGAGGCTTAACCTTTTGGGCTGTTTGTACTGACCACCAAAATGCAGCAGCCTCATGGCATCTCATATATTTTTAAATGATGAACAAAGCCAAACACATGTCCTTTACATGAAGCTAATGGAGAGCAGAAACCTTTTCTGGACAGAAACCTTTTGGATATTGACTTTTAACCATTCACTTGCCCCTTGCTTGAAATAGTCACATCATTATGTGTAAAATAGCAGGGTAAGCTGTTAACGTCACCATTATCATGAGAGCTAAATTATATTTTAGTTACTTTCCTAATCGAGCAGTTCAGAGATGTTATTAAACACCTCTGTAGCAGGACATGATTATTGCACCACAAGAACATTCACCTTTAATTATAGTATATTGTATATTCTTAACAAGGTAAGTTTGAAAATCTCATGATGAGGACTGACTTTGCATTTGAACTTTGTGATTGGCATGCTTCGCTCCCATTCAGCACTGTTAAGCCATCTCAGCAACTGCTATTTTGTAAATTATGATAATCATATGTCCTCTTCTTGTGTAGTCTGGTAGCTTGGAATACAATCAGGACTGAAAGCTATTTAAGAGAAAATGTTTAAAGATTTGTATAAATTTGCTGCGGAAGTTAGCTGTTAATTCTCGGAACTTGTTACGATGTACTTCAGAAACCAATATGAAACTGCCAGTCAAGTGGCTCAGAGGGATTGAGCACATAAAATCAGGATCTAAACCTTCCTCAGCATGGCACTGTTAGGAAGGAGACCATGAACAGAGAAGTCCTATCAGAAGCAGATCAGTCCTAGTTAGATAGTTGGCCTGTAGTCAAGGTGGTGTGGATTGGGGGTGGGATTGATGGAGATACATGTTTATAGCATTCTGCACTGTTTTCATTTGCATGTTTTGTTATGAATTGTCAGTTTTGCTTCTCAGTCTCTCAGACGTTCCAGCCATAAAACCATTAATAGAGTTGGGTGGCAGTGCTAAACATTTTTAATATGGCTTGCTATTATCTTAGTTTTTATATTGACAGATATATATCTTGGTTATGATCCAAATGTAGAGGATGCTTTACAAAGGGCAATGCATTTTCTTCATCAACATTGTTTCCTCACTAGGACTACTAAAGGAAGACGAGGCGCAGGAATAATTTTTCTCTGCATGTTAATTAGTCATGCCAAACAGCTACCAGTGATGTGATAGCAGTGATCATAAGTCATTAGAATTTGAAATATTTAAAACCTTTTGCAACATGTTGGAGAGAGGTGTGTATCCTAAGATACTACACAGACACAGGCTTTATTTGTTTCTAAGGTCTGGATCACATTTTGAACAGAATCCACTGGCGAAAATTGCACCTGTTGTTGCAAGTAACAGTCATTCTAAATGTGGTTGCAACATTAAAATTGACAAATACTAAATGAAAATGGCTGGAAGAGAAATAGATATATAAAATGGTCTAATGAATTGTTGTCACTTGTTCTACATGATGGACAGTCTCAAGGTCTATTGAAAATTAAACATGTTCTTAGGTTGAGCACCACACTTCACCACTATCGAATAAGGCAATGTTGATGAAGAAAATGCATTGCCCTTCTGTAAAGCAACCTCTACATTTGGATTGTAACCAAGATATATAATTGTCAATATAAAAACTAAGGAATAAGTTGATGGACATGCTTTGATTTATATAAAAAAAGTTTTATTTTTGTCTGAGGAGTTACTTGTATGTTTCAGGTTTGCTCAGCATAACCACAGGTCAGCTGACCTACTCTTTCTGATATTGTTCTTCAGAGCAGAATCTAGGTCACTACAGTGGACTGAACAACAGCTGGTGCTTTCTCTCCCTTACAGGTGTTGTATCAATGTCAGTTGTTGTTGCAGCAATGTTTGATCTGTAAAGACTGGTGAGTCGACTTATACATGGAATTTTTAAAAAAGAAAATTCCGTCGAGTGGAGACGGTTAAGCAGAGTTTTAATAAAGTGTCTGAAGTAATGGGAAACTGCTTTCATTGGCAAAACATTCAAATTATAGCGAGCGCATATTTAAGAAAATTGGTAAAAGGACCAAAGGGGAGATGAAAATTATTTTTATGCAGCGAGTTATGGTCTCCAGGGAATGCACTATCTGAAAGCAGATTCTGTAAGAACTTTCAAAAGAGAATTGGATATACATTTATAAAGCAAAGATTTCAGAAGACTATGGGGAAAAGCAGAATGTGAAACTAATTGGATAATACCTTCAGATAGCTGCAAAAAGCATAATAGTCCAAGTGGTTTCCTCCAGTGGCAGGAGATCCTATGATTCTGTCAATAATATACCCTGAAAGAACTTGAGCTCACGTTGGCATTCTTGATGTGAGGCTTGAACTACAACAAAATAAATTACAATTTTTTCTGACAGGTTTATGTCTCCAGCTATTCAATTACAGCAGTTTATAACCTATTGAATGGCAAAAGTAATGAGAGAGTGCAGCCTTCTCCTTGAATAATATGAGACTAATATTGTCAAATTTTTACACTGAGACTTTATTTACTGTACTTGGTGTTATCATGTTTTGACTGAATGTTCCACTTAAGCATTTTAGCATTTTAATCAAAACACATGATACATGTATGGAAAGATAGGGCATGAAAGTCATTCTGTCATCATCATCATTTATAAAGAATTAGATTCAGATTAAGAGGACCAGTAGGAGCGATTTTTTTTTTGACTAAGAATCTGTTTTGAAATCTAAGTGTCCTTATATCCCTCTGTGGGTTCAGTAATTGGTGCAGTTCTATGGCGTCCTATTTGTGAGTCTATCTGAATGAAATCATATCCTACTAGTCTTGACCTTCAGGCTGAAAATTGTATGCTTTCTTCACCTTTGTACTCCATTTTGAGTGGCTGTGTCTGCCTGCAGGAATGATAAATAGACCTTTTACTGTCAAGAGCTGAAAATGTCTTGATTCGCAGAGATCAGCTGTCCACTTGCTGGATTCCCAGTGAGAAAACACTATTAAAATTCTAGTGGCCCCTTCCTTTAAAGGAACACGTCACATACTTGTTTTTGCTTTTATGACTGGATGGGTATTATGTGTAGCAGCAGATGTCTCTTTAATATCGAATACTAATGACCATAATTGGATTGAAAAAGTGGAAGGTCTGAAACTTCCTTTGTCTCTCCCAGCTTCTGACTGTGACAAATCTGTACCTACCTGTGTCACTGTAATAGTGCTTATAGTGCTTGATGAAAGAACATGGAAAATTTTGCAGAATTTAAATTAGAATGATTCTTTTCAACTAAAGAAGCTTCCCTTCCTAATCAAAGCTCAGTGATTAAGTCAAATACAGCATTTAGTTAAAAATCAACAGTGCCAGTTTTCAACTATCTAAATAGAATGAAAATGAAAACAGCTGTCACAGTTGACGGGTGGTTTTAATTCTCAACATACAGTGCCACATGGCAAGCTGGCATTTTAAAGGCAGGAGGGCATAGGTGGGAGTTTTCTTCTGGGCTGTCACATTTCCTACCAAAATGATGAGGGCATCATACCTTGCTCCACAGATGACATTAAGCTTTGTGCTTTGTAAGCACATGCTGAAAGCAAGTGATGAGCATCAGTTATTTCAGTGAGCCCTAGCTGCAATACATTTTCTCCTAAGCTGAAAATGTGTCGCTGGGAAAGCGCAGCAGGTCAGGCAGCATCCAAGGGACAGGAGAATCGATGTTTCGGGCATAGGCCCTTCTTCAGGAATCAGAGCTTCTTCAAGGAAGGCATCCTTGTAAGAGGATTCGCAGTAGGTTAAAATCTTCGAGGGGAAAGTGAGGGCTGCAGATGCTGGAGATCAGAGCTGAAAATGTGTTGCTGGAAAAGCGCAGCAGGTCAGGCAGCATCCAAGGAACAGGAGAATCGACGTTTCGGGCATAAGCCCTTCTTCAGGATACTTCTCCTAAGCACAATGTATTCTGATCTGCCCACTCTCACAATGCATACAGGCAAATAACTAAACAGAACAAACTTCTCCAGCCTCAATCAGAACTCCTACAATTGCGAAGGGTCAGCATTCTCCCCCAACTGAATGAGGTCATCTTGTCCTATTGTGGCAAAAAGGGCAAGTAACTGGACTGAGGAAGAACCCCAGTCAACAGTGAGTAACTCACCTCCTGACTCTCCAGATCCTGTCCAGAAGTCAGGAGTGTGATGGAATATTCCCCACTTGTCTGGATGGGTGCAGCTCGAACAACATTCAAGAAGCTTGACACCATTCAGCACAAAGCAGCCCACTTGATTGACACCACATCCACAAGCATTCACTCCCTTCACCATCGACATTCAGTAGCAGCAGTGTGCACTATCTACAAAATGCACTGCAGAAATTCACCAAAGATCTTCAGACAGCAACTTCCAACCCACGTGTACTTCCATCTAGAAGGACAAGGGCAGCAGATACATGGGAACACCATCATCTGCAGTTCCCCACCAAGCCGCTTACCATCTTGATTTGGAAATATATTGCTGCTCCTTCAGTATTTTGAGTCAAACTCCTGGATTTCTCTCTCCAAGGGCATTGTGAGTCAACCCACAGCACATGGACTGCAATGGTTCAAGAAAGCAGCTTGCCACCACCTTCTCAAGGGCAATTAGGATGGGGGATAAATGCTGGCAGTAAATGACACCCATGTCTCATGAGAGAATAACAAAAAAAACTGCTCCTGAAGCACTTTGCTTCCAATTTACACAAGGATCTGATGGGTTCACATGCCGTGGTCAGGAGGCCAGTTGTGATTACACTCTATTTTACATGTTAAGTGGACTGAACATTGTCACTGCTGAAGAAAGTTCTGATACTTACCTTCCACTGAACCAGTCAACCTCATGTAGAGAGACTGAGGGAGGAAGGAAGGTCATAAACCAGTCTGATCAAAAACAAAACCTAAAGGGAAATCATAATATCTGATTAAAAGCACTGATGTGGAATGGAGTATATAACATGTATTTGTAGAGTTGAGAGAATCTCAAAAAATTTGGCAAACTGTTAAAATCAAGGAATTCTCCAGAAGCAGATCAATTAGTTACCATTGGCCTTCAACACATGAAGAAAATACCTCTCATGATCAGAGGACACCCCAGAATACCTTGTAACCAGATAAACACCTTCTGAGCTGCATAATAGTTGTCACGTAAAAAATGTGCAGAGAAAGATCCCACTGTCATTAACGTGATAGGTGTTAGTTGATTTGCTGTTCATTGAAGTGCCTGAGTGCAGTATGTCTTCCCTCAAAGAGGCATTACAGAATAGAGCCAGCAGAGGAGAAAAACCCAACTACAATCACGGAGTATCTCCCCGATTTGACTCCTGACTGGTGAGGCACTAGTTTGCAAACAATGACCTTTGTGCTAGACTTCCCAACCAGAAAACAATGAACCAGTCTGTCCATTCTTGCTATCCTGTCAATAACTTGAAATTTTCAACCAAAACACCCCTTAACCTTCTAAAATCCAAAGGACATAACCACGGTTAGTGTAATCCCTTTCCCCTGTCACCATTTATCATTTGTAGCTCGAGTAAAATGTTTAACATTCCTGACATTTTAATGACCTACACACCTGGGCCTCCAAGTCTCTTTGAAACTCTACCCCTTCTGGATTTACAACACTTTAAAAGTGTACTGTTCCAATCTTTTACTCCCTGTATAGATGATCTTCCACGAAACGACACGACCAGCTTTCCCTAGTAGCCACACACGCAGACGACAAGCAACATGAATTTGACTGGGACAACACTACCATTATAGGGCAAGCGAAACAAAGAACAGCCAGGGAATTCCTAGAAGCTTGGCACTCATCCACAAACTCCATCAACAAACACATCGATCTGGACCCAATATACCGGCCACTACAGCGGACAGCTGAAACTGACAACCGGAAGCGGCAGGGACAGGCCACTATAAATGCCGGAGGAAACACCACAGAAGCACTTCACAGGAGGCTCCCAAGCACTGAGGATGTCACCTAGACAGGGGACGAAACGTTTGCAACAAAAACTTCCAGCTCGGCGAACAGAACCACAGCGATCTTCCATAAGCCTACATTATAATTCACTTACCAATGTTCAGCCCATTTGCTTAACCTTTCAATATCTGGATGTTAGTGATGTCATTTCCCATTCTTTTTCGATTTGAATCTCATCTATCGCCCTCTGAGAAAAAGGAACCGGAAGTGACATCATCATCAACCCAAGGAAACCTGAACATATATACAGAAAGCGGGCTATAGCACCAGTGCTTCACAGGAGGTTCACTGATGATGTTACCTAGTATGGCGATAAAATGTCTGAAAATGAACCTTCTAGCTCAGCAAGCAAACTTATATCCAGAACCTCAACCTGAGCTATAAATCTTCTCCAAACCTGCTTTCAATATCTCTTTATAATATTGTGTTTTATCTACACTGCTTACAATGCCAGCTGTCTTTGTGTCATTAGCAAATTTGGACAAGAGGCTTGCTATCTCATTGCTTTAGTCATTAATAAATATGGAGAATAGTTGACACCAAACACTGATCCTTACAGACACCACAATTCAAGGACCTATCTGTTGCAGGCAGTCACCAGGTTATGAGCTGGTTCTGTTACTGAGTACATTCATAAGCCAATCTGTATGCCAATCAGAATATACTACAGTATGATGTAAAATAGCCATTCACAAGTACAAGCAAATGTTTGCATGTGGGATATTTAATATTAATATGGGATCCCATTCACAAGTAAGAGTGTTTACAAATAGGATGCTCTTAAATCAGGGACCACCTGTAACCCTACTCTGTCTCCTACGACTCAGCCAGTTTCCTATCCAGGTCAGTAATTGGGCTTCAGCTTCATCTCTAGAGAACAGTCTCTTAAGAGGAACTTCATCAAATACTTTCTGGAAGTCCATAAAATTAATATTCATAGACATCAAACATCCACAACTGTAGTCATGAATTAAAAGAGTCCAGTCAGGTCTGTCGGGTTTGACGTTATCCTTAGTGAAAGTGATGTGCAAATTCCCAAACTGACGTTATGGTTCTCAAATTGAGGGAACTTTGCAAGATGATACCAGGGGCATCAGCAATGTTAGCTGATGTTCTGTGGTAATGTTATGGGATCTTTTGTGACTGCATGGAGATCTTAATCTAACATCTCATCCAACAGGTGGCATATCTCAGACAGTGCAGTATTCACACTATGCTGCTTTGATGTGTCAATGTGGAGACTGACCAGTAATCTCCAGAATAGGGTAGAAAACTATGCTATTTTTAAGTCAAACTTTTAAATGTTCCACATAAGTACCTTCTGAACTGCAAGCTAACTGTCAATGATAGTTTTGCAATGCAAGAAACGGAGCTTAATCTTAGTGTCATATGAATACAAAACATATTGAACTAGAATTATTGTTGAGAGTACTCAAGTATAGGGATACAGAAGTTCAGTGAAAAATGCACCATGTCACCATTCCCAGCATCTTAGGTCCAAAAGTACCTAGGGACAAAATCTTAGGCACAAAGTAGAAAGCAAAGAATAAAGTTAAAAATGCTGAGCCACACAATCCCCATGAGGGTTCCATCTCCTTTGCCACAATGGGCTCGATCTCCACACACCCCCACTCCCCGATGTGTGATGTTACCGCAGATGCTATGAGACCACAAGCTTCCTACTGTCTCAATGCCACCACTGATGCCAGGGGAACCTCCCTCGCTACCACACTGCCTCAATGTCCTCTGCGCTGCACAACCCTGCCTTCTACAGAAGGTGAGTGGATTAAAGGTAAGAAAAAAAACGAAAGAAGGATAAAAGTAAAAGTGGATGGAGCAGATGAGTACCAGGTAGGAGCCCACAAACTGTTCTGCTACTCCGGGCTGCCATCTTGGATTATTGGTGATCCCTGTATCCATTCGTGTTCAGGCTTAAGGCATTTTTTTTTGCTGTATTTTAGGCCTTTCATATTAAAGCTCAGCTTTGGAACTAGTTGTTTGAAAATGCTCTGTCTCTAATTTATCTTGTATTTCCCTGGCCATGACAGGGACCCTGCAACACAGGGCACCGTGATCTGACTTTAAATACAAGATTTTTAACGCAATGCCAAGGAAAGGCATGTGTGTGAAGATGCCATGATGTAACATCATGAGACCAAAATAGGGCAAGGCTGAATCTCAATTGCCATAATGCTAATTCAGTATTTTCACTGGCCAGGGTCAGACTGGAGACTATGATCCATTGGAGACAGGTTTACTTGCCCCTTGTCCAAAAATAATGTATTGGGGAGTAATGGATGAGGGGCTGTGAGTGTCTGGTGTGATGAAACTCAACTTTAGTAGGATACAAAATGTGCAATAATGTATTTTACCATGCAGAGGAAAAGACTCAGTGCAAAATACAGTAATACTGGAAATGAACATACTGTTTGTCTTGGAGCTCCATTTTGAGATATACAAGTTACACCTGTGTATGTCATTCATGACTTTACTAACTTTCCTCTCCATTTTTATTTTCTATTGAGTTCAACACAAATAATAATTGGCTGGAGTGTAAGATGGGCAACTGATTCCTCATGGTCCATTTCGTGTTACTGCCCCATCAATTTATGCCCAGACACATTTACAAAACTCGGACACTGTTTATAGGAGACCTGGATTATAGAGACAGCAGTAGCTTGTACACAAGGTAAAGCCATTGAGGTCCACCAGTGATGTCCCAACAGGTTCAGTTGCAAAGTGAGTGTTTATCCTTCACCCTTCACTGGAGCTTGCTCACAGAATGTGGAAGTTCAATGCAACTTGGTTGACAGTAATCAGTGGGTAGGTTTCTACTTGATCAGTGGAAGGGGCCATTGATGGATTCATATTGGATTTATACATAGAGCAAAGTCTTTTTTATTGTCCATTTAATCACTGTCCATACAACATATTGTCGATGACTTTGAATCAAAGTGAAAATGTAATGTGCAGCTGCAACAACCAATGTAGCAACGTTCTCGCAGAGGTTTGAAAATGGCTTGTAGCAGCCTCTTAGCTTACTCAGAATTTTGCTGTATGGTAATTGCAGCTATTTAAAAAGAAATAGGACAGTGCAGTGCTATCATTGTTTATTCAGTAAAGCAGATGGAGGGTATATAATTGTTTTGCACATTTGGACTATGAAATGTTTTTTCCAACAGCAGCACCCAACAGAATTGATGTAGTTATAGGAAGAGGGAAAAGCCACAGATACAGTCACATAGATGGGTTAACTCCAGGAAAGGTAAGAGAGGTAGGCAGGTAGTGCAGGAGTCTTCTGTGGCTATCCACATTTCATATATGTATGCTGTTTTGGAAAATGTAGGGGGTGATGGATTCTCAGGGGATAGTAGCACGAACAGCCAGGTTTCTGGTATCGGGACTGGCTCTAATGTAATGAGGGGTACGTCGGGTTCCAAGCGATCGATTCTGATAGGGGACTCTTTAGTCAGAGGCACAAACAGACGTTTCTGAGGCCAGCAGCAGAACTCTGAATGGGATGTTGCCTCCTTGGTGCCAGGATCAAGGGCATCTCAGAGAGGGTGCAGAATATTCTCATGGGGGAGAGGGACTAGCAGGTGGTCATTGTATACATTGGGAAAAGGATGAGATTCTGAAAGGAGAATATGGAAAGTTAGTTTAAAAAGGAGATTGTCGAGGATAGTAGTATCTGGATTACTACTGGTGCTATGAGCTAGTGAGGGTAGGAATAGGTGGATAGAGCTGATGAGTTCGTGGCTGAGGAGCTGGTGCAGGGGAGAAGGATTCACATTTTTGGATCATTGGAATCTCTTCTGGGGTAGAAGTGACCTGTACAAGAAGAACGGATTGCACCTGAATTGGAAGGGGACTAATATACTGGCAGGGAGAGCAGCTCGAGAGAATTTAAACTAGTAAAGTGGCGGCGGCGGGTGGGGAGGGGGAGGGGATGGGAGGGTCGGGGGGAGGGGGAAGGGGTTGGGGAGGTGGAGGAGGAGTGGGACCCAAGGAGATAGTGAGGACAAAGATCAATCTGAGACTAGTACAGTTGGGAAAAGGAGCAAGTCAAACAGTCAGGGCAGGCAGGGACAAAGCAGAGAACAAGGTTGGACTGATAAACTAAACTGCAAATATTTAAATGCTAGAGGCCTAACAAGGAAGGCAGATGAACTCAGGGCATGGTTTGGAACATGGGATTGGGATATCATAGAAATTACAGAAACATGGCTCAGGGATGGGCAGGACTGACAGCTTAATGTTCCAGGATACAAATGCTACAGGAAGGATAGAAAGGGAGGCAAGAGAGGAGGGGGTGGGGGGGTGGGGGGGGGGGGGGGGGGGGGGTGGCATTTTTGATAAGGGATAGCATTACTGTTATACTTAGGGAGGGTATTCCTTGTACATCCAGAGGTGTTACTTGGATGGAACTGAGAAATAAGAAAGAGAAGATAATCTTACTGGGATTGTATTATAGACCCTCTAATAGTCAACGGGAAATTGAGAAACAAATTTGTAAGGTGATTTCAGTTATCGGTAAGAATAATTGGGTGTAATGGTAGGGGATTTTAACTTTCCAAACATAGACTGAGACTGCCATAGTGATAAGGGTTTAGATGGAGAGGAATTAAAGTGTGTACAAGAAAATTTTCTGATACAGTATGTGGATGTACCTACTAGAGAAGGTGCAAAACCTGACCTACTCTTGGGAAATAAGGCAGGGCAGGTGGCTGAGGTGTCAGTGGGGGAGCACTTGGAGCCAGCGACCATAATTCTATTAGTTTTGAAATAGTGATGGAAAAGGATGGATCTGATCTAAAAGTTGAAGTTCTAAATTGGAGGAAGGCTACTTTTGACAGTATTAGGCAAGAACTTTCTAAAGCTGATAGGGTCAGATGTTCACAGGTAAAGGAACAGCTGGAAAATCGGAAGGCCTTCAGAAATGAGATATTGAGAATCCAGAGACCATATATTCCTCCGAGGGTGAAAGGAAAGGCTGGTAGGTATAGGGAAAGCTGGATGACTAAAGAAATTGAGGTTTTGGTTAAGAAAAAGAAGGAAGCATATGTCAGGTATAGATAAAAAAGATCAAATAAATCCTTAGAGTATAAAGGCAGTAGGAGTACACTTAAGAGGGAAATCAGGAGGTCAAAAAAGGGGACATGAGAGAGCTTTGCCAAATAGGGTTAAGGAGAATCCATAGGGATTTTATAAATACATTAAGGACAAAAGGATAAATTGGGATAGACTATGACCCCTCAAGGTAGTCTATGTGTGGAATGGCGGGAGATGGCAGAGATACTAAACAAGTATTTTGTGTCAGTGTTTATTGTGGAAAAGGATATGGAAGATATAGAATATAGGGAAATAGACGGTGGTATCTTGAAAAATGTCCATAAAAAGGAGGAGGAAGTGCTGGGTGTCATGAAATGCATAAAAGTGGATAAATCCCCAGGACCTGATCAGGTGTACCCGAGAACTCTGGGAAGGTAGGGAAGTGATTGCTGGGCCCCTTGCTGAGATATTTGTATAATTGATAGTTACAGGTGAGGTGCCGGAAGACTGGAGATTGGCAAACGTGGTGCCACTGTTTAAGAAGGGTGGTAAGGACAAGCCAGGGAACTATAGATTAGTGAGCCTGACATCGGTGGTGGGCAAGTTGTTGGAGGAACAGAATTTACATGTATTTGGAAAGGCAAGGAATGATTAGGGATAGTCAGCATGGCTTTGTGTGTGGGAAATTGTCTCATGAACTTGAGCTTTTTGAAGAAGTAACAAAGAGGATTGATGAGGGCAGAGTGGTGGACGTGATCTATATGGACATCAGTAAGACGTTTGACAAGGTTCCCAATGGGAGACTGGTTAGCAAGATTAGATCTCATGGAATACAGGGAGAACTAGCCATTTGGATACAGAACTGACTCAAAGGTACAAGACAGATGGTGGTGGTGGAGGGTTGCTTTTCAGACTGGAGGCCTGTGCCCAGTGGAGTGCCACAAGGGATTGGTGCTGGGTCCACTACTTTTTGTCATTTATGTAAATGATTTGCATGTGAACATAGGACGTATAGTTAGTAAATTTGCATTTGACACCAAAATTGGGGGTGTTGTGGACAGCAAAGAAGGTTACCTCAGATTACAACAGGAGCTTGATCACATGGGTGCTTCATCTGTATATACTCTAACTCTTACATAAAGAGACCTTTCAACAGGCCTTTTAATATTCTCTTCAAGCTCACTATCAAAATCCCATGGAGTTGTTGGTGCTGAGGTCATGGTATACTGATGGTATCTGTGCCATTGATAGGTTGGTAGCTGGTTGCTCCTGCTACATTGTTGCCTGTACATTAAATAAGCCTAAAATCAATAATGCAATGGTTTTACTCAATCTTTGGTTATCCCACCCTGCAGGTTGTACACCAGCAATTGTTTGGAATTGAAAGCGTATTCCCCACCCTTCTGAGAGGGCTTGCATGCTGCGACTGAGATCCACTTTCAGACCTTAAATTCTAAATGTTTTCTTGTTTGAGTAGTACTGAAGGAGTGCTACATTGTCAATGCTGCTCTTTCTCAGATGAAACTGTGACCTCAACTACCTTCCCAGGCAGAAATAAAAGATCTCTTGGCACTGTTTGGAAGTGGAGCTGGGAACCTCTTCATCACTTCATCAGCAAATACTTAACCTGCAAACCCCATTACTAAAACAAGTTAGTTACTATCATGTTACTCTTTATTGGAGCTGTGGCACATTGTGCAGTGGTGACTATATCCCAAAAGTACTTCTGCCCTTGCAACATATTGAGGTCAAAAACTGCACAATTTAAACATTGGTTACTTTCTTTTGTTACTGGTGAAAGTAGCTTGCTTGCTGACAACTTATTTTATGTACTGAATTTCTCTTCACAAAGTATCGGGGGATTAGAACAAGATGTTGAACGTATTTTAAACTTGGCCTGATGCCTACTATGAGATAAAACAAGTATGGAATTGCAGGGGGTGGGGTGGACTGGTGCAAATGGTGCATGTCCAGGATTTTGACTCAGTGCTTACGTTTTGCTTTTGGAAACCTCACTGGCCCCAAGTGATTAATTTTCACCCCACACTGTGCAACGGGAATGATGACTGATGCTAACATCAGAAAAACAGTTGGATACAAGAAGCAATGTGTAACACTGTAAGAGAAAAACCTAGCCATCCACTGGATTAACATTTTAGGAACACAGCTGAGATTGAGGACAACATTTTGTTCACTGTGCGTTGTCAAAAAGTAGGGTTGATGTTAAAACCCAGCAATTTGGTGAAAAATGGGCAGTTGGCCAGTTAGAAATGACCTGGTTACATGACCAGTTATGAATGGCCCCTTTTGAACCCTTTTAGAATAATGCAGGCAGACATGGCGACATGAGGGAATCTCACCAATTTCTGCAAGTTAGGGTCCAATAATGTCCTGCAGGAAGGAAACTGATGTCCTTTCCTGGTCTGGTCTACACAATACTCCAGACCCACAGCAATATGGTTGACTCTTAACTGCCTTCTGGGCAATTAGTGTTTGGTGATAAATGCTGGCCAAGCCAGTGACACCTGTATCCTGTGAAGGAATTTAAACAAAATTGATAGAGTTGAGTGGGGTACATAATAGGGAGCTAATTTGCTTTTCCCTCTGTTGCCCAAGATCTCCTATTTCTTGCAAGCCTGTTGGCTTTTTGCAGGTTTCTATCAAACACAATCAAGAAGCATTGTCATTATCGGAGCTTGGTTTGGCATAGTACTCCTGCCAAAACATATACTTCCTCTGTAGTCCTCCAATGCTGGATCAACTCTGAATAGGATAGGGAAATGTGTTGAGCCTTCTAGACCAGAATGTTCATGCCAATTGAGCTGCTCATAGTTGGAACAGAATTAAGGACAATCAAATGTCCCAGGATTAGAAAAGATCTATCAATGTCTTTTATTTCTCATCATCAGTCAGTGACCATATTCACAGAATGTAACTATGGGCAACTATTGATGAGAAAATTGGCCATAAAAGTGATGGCGCTGATTTGAGAGATTTTAAGGTGAATGTAGATAGATTGTTGATTACCAAAGGGATGAAAGTTAATCAGAGATAGGCAGGAACGTCGAGTTGAGGTCAAAGTCAGATAAGCCATGAACTTAGTGAATGGTACAGCAACTTCAAGGAGCAGAATGGCCGACTCTTATTCCTTGTTGGTATGTTTTTATGTACTATAATAATGAGCAAAGACTTATTGTCGATGATACTCACAATAGTAAGTTGTTGGAGGCAAGTGTCAACAGTGAAACTGTTCATTGGCATCATTCTGGATTAGTGGTGCTGGAAGAGCACAGGAGTTCAGGCAGCATCCGAGGAGCAGTAAAATCGACGTTTCGGCTGAAAGCCTTTCATCAGGAATAAAGGCAGAGATCCTGAAGCGTGGAGAGATAAGCTAGAGGAGGGTGGGGGAGGGGAGAAAGTAGCATAGAGTACAATAGGTGAGTGGGGGAGGGGATGAAGGTGATAGGTCAGGGAGGAGGGTGGAGTGGATAGGTGGAAAAGGAGATAGGCAGGTAGGACAAGTCATGGGGACAGTGCTGAGCTGGAAGTTTGGAACTGGGGTGAGGTGGAGGAAGGGGAAATGAGGAAACTGTTGAAGTCCACATTGATGCCCTGGGATTGAAGTGTTCCGAGGCGGAAGATGAGGTGTTCTTCCTCCAGGCGTCTGGTGGTGAGGGAGCGGCGGTGAAGGAGGCCCAGGACCTCCATGTCCTCGGCAGAGTGGGAGGGGGAGTTCAAATGTTGGGCCACAGGGCGGTGTGGTTGATTGGTGTGGGTGTCCTGGAGATGTTCCCTAGCGCTCTGCTAGGCAGCGTCCAGTCTCCCCAATGTAGAGGAGACCGCAACGGGAGCAATGGATACAATAAATGATATTAGTGGATGTGCAGGTAAAACCTTGATGGATGTGGAAGGCTCCTTTAGGGCCTTGGATGGAGGTGAGGGAGGAGGTGTGGGCGCAGGTTTTGCAATTCCTGCGGTGGCAGGGGGAGGTGCCAGGATGGGAGGGTGGGTTGTAGGGGGGCGTCGACCTGACCAGGTAGTCACGGAGAGAACGGTCTTTGCGGAAGGTGGAAAGGGGTGGGGAGGAAAATATATCCCTGTGGTGGGGTCTTTTTGGAGGTGACGAAAATGTCGGCGGATGATTTGGTTTATGCGAAGGTTGGTAGGGTGGAAGGTGAGCACCAGGGGCGTTCTGTCTTTGTTACGGTTGGAGGGGTGGGGTCTGAGGGCGGAGGTGCGGGATGTGGACAAGATGCGTTGGAGGGCATCTTTAACCACGTGGGAAGGGAAATTGCGGTCTCTAAAGAAGGAGGCCATCTTGTGTGTTCTGTGGTGGAACTGGTCCTCCTGGGAGCAGATACGGCGGAGGCGGAGGAATTGGGAATACGGGCTGGCATTTTTGCAAGAGGTAGGGTGGGAAGAGGTGTAATCCAGGTAGCTGTGGGAGTCGGTGGGTTTGTAAAAAATATCAGCGTTAAGTTAGTCGTCATTAATGGAGATGGAGAGGTCCAGGAAGGGGAGGGAGGTGTCAGAGATGGTCCAGGTAAATTTAAGGTCAGGGTGGAATGTGTTGGTGAGGTTGATGAATTGCTCAACCTCCTCGTGGGAGCACAAGGTGGCGCCAATGCAGTCATCAATGTAGCGGAGGAAGAGGTGGGGAGTGGTGCCGGTGTAATTACGGAAGATCGACAGTTCTACGTAGCCAACAAAGAGACAGGCATAGCTGGGGCCCACCACATACGTGTGCCCATGGCTACCCATTTGGTCTGGAGGAAGTGGAAGGATTCGAAGGAGAAATTGTTAAGGGTGAGGACCAGTTCAGGCAAACGAATGAGAGTGTCAGTGGAAGGGTACTGTTGGGGACGTTGGGAGAGGAAAAAACGGAGGGCTTGGAGGCCCTGGTCATGGCGGATGGAGGTGTAGAGGGATTGGATATCCATGGTGAAGATGAGGCTTTGGGGGCCGGGGAAACGGAAGTCTTGGAGGAGGTGGAGGGCGTGGGTGGTGTCTCGAACATATGTGGGGAGTTCCTGGACTATGGGGGATAGGACAGTGTAGAGGTAGGTAGAAATGAGTTCAGTGGGGCAGGAGCATACTGAGACAATGGGTCGGCCAGGGTGGTCAGTCTTGTGGGTCTTGGGAAGGAGGTAGAACCAGGCAGTGCGGGGTTCCCGGACTATGAGATTGGAAGCTGTGGGTGGGAGATCTCCTGAGGTGATGAGGTTCTGTATGGTCTGGGAGATGATGGTTTGGTGATGGGGGCTGTGATCATGGTTGAGGGGGCAGTAGGAAGAGGTGTCCTCGAATTGGCGTTTGGCTTCTGCGATGTAGAGGTCAGTGCACCAGACTACCACTGCGCCCCCTTTATCTGCTGGCTTGATGGTGAGGTCGGAGTTGGAGCAGAGGAATTGGATGGCTGCGCGTAGAGAGTGTGAGAGGTTGGAGTGGGGGAGTTGGGTAGACAGGTTGAGGCGGTTAATGTCCCAGCGACACTTGGAAATAAAGAGGTCGAGGGCGGTAATAGGCCAGCGCGGGGTGTCCAGGTGGATGCAGTGTGTTGGAGGTGGGCGAAGGGATCCTCGGAAGCTGGGCAGGAGTCCTGATTGTGAAAGTAAGCTCAGAGGCGGAGGCGGCGGAAGAATTGTTCGATGTCATGGCGTGTATTAAATTCATTGATGCGTGGACGGAGCGGGATGAAGGTGAGTCCTTTGCTGAGGACTGATCGTTCGTCCTCAGTGAGGGGGAGATCTGGAGGGATGGTGAAAACTCGGCAGGGCTGGGAGCTGGGACCTGGTGTGGGTGTGGAGCTGGGAGTGGGGGCGGAGCTGGTAACTGGAGTGGGTGTGGTGGTGGGGGGAATGGAAGTGGAGTCATGAGCAGGGGTGGTGTTCCCCTCAGGGTTCTAGGGGGCGGGGATGGTGACAGTGGGATCTGTGGGGGGGGTGTCAGCAGAATGCAGCTGAGTGGCATTGGTGGGGGCAGAAGTGGTGGTAGACATGGCAGTAGGGGTGGTGGAAGTCACTGAGCATGTGACATCAGTGATGATGTGAGGGCGGAAGTGATGTCACGTGTGATGCATGAGGAATTGCGAGGGGCGGAAGTGGCTGTGGGAGTGGCCATGATGGGGGCGGAAGTGACATCATCAATCAGCGTGCGGGTGGCAGCTGCACCAGCCGCATGCCTAATGGCGTCTGAGCAGTTCCAGAGGACGGGGGAATCTTCTGGAATGTTTGAGGAGCGCTGGTTATGGAGGTGGGTAGATAAAAGTTTGTTGTACTTACAGTTTCGATGTTTGAGATGGAGTTGAAATACTGTTTGTTGAGAGTATGAATTCTCCTGAGGATGTAGTACAGAGTGGGTCCTTTGCAATTCTGAGAGAGTGTGGCTCTCAGCTGAGGCAGGGCTGACTGTAAAGAGGTTAGGTACCGGCGCATTGCTGCTAGCGTGGAGCGGAGGATTTTGAAGGAGAACTGTTGCTGGTGTTTTTGAATCTGTAGTCTGTACTGTTTGTCCTGTTCGGGTCTGAACTCTGCTGGTTTAAAGGTGGTCCGGAGTCCGTGTGGGATGAGTTGGTTATAGAGGCAGGTACTGAGGAAGCAAATGTGGCTGTGGTAGCGAGTTTGTTTCAGGACATGGCTGAAGAGCTTCAGGGCAGAGGAAATGACCTGGGAGTTGCAGTGGGAGAGGGACTCCCTGAGATTCTTGTAGATAGAGGAGGAAAACTTCTTCAAGGCAGGCATCCTTGCAAGAAGATTCGCAGTCAGGCCCTTGAGGAATATGCGCTGCATTGGGTGCACAGTATTAGCTACAATAAACTTAAAATCTCTCATCTTATCACTGGGAGTGTAATAATCTGCCTCTCAACAGAAGCCTTTCAGGTTTGCGTGGAAGATGAAATTATCTTGGTTATTGCAAAATTAAATCCAAGAAGAAGGGTAAAAAAGAACACAAAATAATGCAAACATTATAATAAGTCTGTACACCAAAAGTGGGAAATTACATGTGTAATATTACTCACCTGATGGTCAACATAATTATATGAATTCCCACAGTAAATAACCCTTCTAAAATAAATGGGACAGTGTCTTTGTTAAAGCATGTGGGAAAGGAATCATTTCAGAAATCTTTTCCTGGTACATCACTGATATTGCACTGCGAGACTTTCACCCAGATGTCATGCTTAGATGATCATTTGGAATCACTGAATCAGATACTACATGAGGAAGCCATGACCATTTAGCCTATTGAGCTGTACTGGGTACAATAGATCCACCAGACAGATTCCACTGCTCTTTCCACAGAGCTCTGTCACTTTTACTCTTCCACTATTTCTCTAATGTGCATTTGAAAGTTTCCATTGCATTTGTTTCCACCACCCTTTCAAGCAGTCCATTCCAGAATATAATAGCTAATTAAAATAAATCCCCCTTCTGGTTCTTTTGCAAATATTTTACGTGGCATCTCCAAAAGCTGAGCAATGCACTCATCTCTCCCTGATGTAACGGTTATTCTGTCGAAGATGATACTTACCTTGACACCTGAATTACGGCAATGGTGAAAATTCTGCTTTAAAATGATTTGGAAGCAATTCACCATATATTTAACTATAATGACGGTCGCTGTTCAAACTGACCTCAGTATCAATTCACAAAGGCACAATCAAGCATCCAGACCACGTGATACCTTGGGTGTGATTCTGCCAGTTCAAACAGAGACTACTGCTTCATTGATTTAAGTGTGACACAGACTGAGGGGTCAGTTTAAAAAGGCTCCCTGACAGGTTTAGGACCAAGTTGAACAGAACACAAAGGGACATCTTTGGTGGAAAATGAATAAGCTGTTTGCTTTCAGCCTTCTAAGTGACCAATCAAGAATTGGTCTAAACTCCCATGACAGAGGTGATCATTTATTCCTACCTGTCAGTGCGTGGGTATTGTGAGCTGAAACACCACCATAGCACAGAATACTTACCATGAGATCTGGATGAGCTTCTGTTAAAGAAAGAAGAACTTGAGTGCATATCCATGTAAGAAAATGTGAACTACCCTTTCAGATTAAAAAAAAAAGCACAGCATTCCGTTTTTTTGTTGTACCAATAACCAAATAAAAAAGGAGTATTTTTATTAGTGTAATAAAGGGTAATTACAAAAGTCTGGCTATATAACAATGTTCAACGAGGAAGGATCTATGCCACATACAGCCTGGTACACACAGCTGTGGTGCCATATATATTATGGTATATTGTCTCGCTACCCCACCCTGAAGCCATGTGATTGGAATTCTCCCCAGTTTCCTGGTTAGTATGTATCCCTTAACCAATACAGTGGGACAGATTTTCTGATCATTATGTGATGATTATTCTGGTATTAATGGGTAGAAGGATATTGCTGTCGGTCCTTTTTCCTTTACTGGGTCTGGGGTTGTGCTTGTAGAGGAACAACTCCTAGTGAGTCTTCACAAGAAGAGGCTCTTGTCTTAACAAGATTGGTTTATTGCCTGAAAGCAATAACGTGCAAGTTACATTAGCCAGACATTGTTACTATAACTAGTGAGAGATGTAGACAACCCGTCTGTCCTCTTGGCTGGATGGCTGGTTTGTGATGAAAGGTTATACAAACCGCGTGGGTTCAATTCCCACACTGGCTGAGGTTATCATGAAACACGGGGACAAAGTGAGGACTGCAGATGCTGAAGATCTCCAGTCAAGAGTGTTGTGCTGGAAAAGCACAGCAGGCCAGGCAGCATCCAAGGAGCAGGAGAATCAACGTTTCAGACATAAGCCCTTCATCAGGAATGAGGCTTGTGGGCTGGGGGCTGAGAAATAAATGGGAGGGGTGTGGAGCAGGGGGGAAGGTAGTTGGCAAAGCGATAGGTGAATGAAGGTGGGGGAGAACTTGATAGGTCGGAGAGGAGGGTGGTGCTGTTAGATGGGAAGGACAATGGACAAGTCAAGAGGGTGTTCCGAGTTGGAGGCTTGGGAGTGGGATAAGGTAGAGGGAGGGGAAATGGGGAAACTGGTGAAATCCACATTAATCCTTTGTGGTTGCAGGGTCGCAAGACGGAAGATGAGGTGTTCTTCCTCCAGGCGTCGGGTGGTTAAGGTTTGGAGATAGAGGAAGCCCAGGAGCTGCATGTCCTTTCTTGGTGGAGTGGGAGGGGGAGTTAAAGTGTTCAGCCACGGGGCAGTGGGGTTGGTTGGTGCAGGTATCCCAGAGATGTTCTCTGAAATGATCTGCAAATTGGTGTCCTATCTCCCCGATGTAGAGGAGACCACATCAGGTGCAACGGATACACTAGATGACATTGGAAGTACAGTATCATGAAGCACTGTCCTTCTCAACCTCTCCCCTTCCCTGAGGTATGTTGATCCTCAGGTTAAACCACCATCTGTCATCTCTGTTTCTGTATGTTCTGGGAAGACTATGGAGACTTTACCTTTTTACCAAAGCTATTCTCTCAATTTTCCCACCCATATAAGGTGGAGTATAAGGTGGAGTTTAATACAATATACAGCACTACACTTTCAGAACTACTATCTATATATTGTTATTTATGGGAGTTTAATGCCTCGGCCCATTTGTGTTTCTACCTCATAAATAGGTCATTGACTGCTTTGGATGTCCTCAGGTCATGAGGTTACTTAAGAATGAAAGTTCATTTCTTTGTTACTTTATTTAATATTTTTGCCCTTTTCAAAAAAAAAACCTGCTAATGTTGAACAGGAACTGAACTGCTAGTTCTTCGTTAATTGTTCAAGTCTCAAAGCTGATATATTTTGTTTCAGGGAACACAATATTAGCTTTCAGTCTGTTCAGAAGATGAAATGTCACATTGTACAGAGAACAATAAAAAAGCTTTACTAGGAGAAAGGCACAATTTTAAAAAACTTAACTCATCATTCCAAAGTCTTGCCCTTATGACTCAGTTGAATGATTTTTATCATTCCTCTTTGAAGCCACTAGAGGGAGCAGCTTGTAACATAGCTTGCTGTGGATCAAGAAAAAAATCTATCCAGTCAGTGTCTCGCATATACCCCTGCATTCTGCCAATCAAAGTTTCTTCAACACAGGCAAAGCAAATTATCTGCTGTCATTGTCAGTGGTTTGTTATGTCTGGACTGAGAGTTACACATCGACTGCTTATGCCTTTCAACACTGTAAGGTCATGTAACTGAGCTGATCTGATCAAATTGGCCATGAAGGCTAATGGATTAATGTAATAGAACTTAAAATTGCCATAATCATGGACCAGCCCTAGGTATAGTGCCAAATTCTCTCTCTCTCTCTCTCTCTCTCTCTCTCCCTAGATATATATATATATATATTATATATATAGTCTGGATCATATGTGTGCAGTTCATAGAGATGGGATTCACTTTTTTATGCAGGATTGTTACCAATCTGTACAAATGATTGTCTCTTAACAACTGGCTAGACTGGAAACCAGCTCAATGCTGGGAGAGTTCTTTCATGTCAAAGTCACCACAGAATCAGAAGGATCTGGGATCAAACTCCCTGGATTAATCATTAGGCAGAAGATTCAGTGCAGTACTAAGGCCAGAAGTACTGGTGTTTGAACTGGTGTTAAACTACTCATGGAATATTTTTGACCTTATATTAGAAATACCTGCCAATGTTGAACAAGAACTGAACAAACATAAGAAAACAATTATTACTGTTTGGATGTAAAGTATGAAGTCTATTCTTAAATACTGATCAACACTTACTCTCAGTAGCCCTATCTCAAAAAAATTTCTTAACTAGTTATTACTACTTTTGGTCCCATGCTATGCTCAAATGTTTATTTTTCTTTGAGTGTACTAGTTGCTAATGGTGAAGCAGAACTTCAATGGTGAGATGATGGTATGGTATGTATGCTGTGCCTGATGGTAAGTCTATGGTTTGTTACGTACTCATGCGGAAACCAAGCTGTTTCCTTGGCAGTTTTCGTGAGTAGTGATTTGCCAAGATCTCAGGATTAGGGCAAGGAGGCAGAACCCAAGGCTATCAAGGAGGCAGAACCCAAGTCTATCACAGCCAGCATGTTCTGAATCCATCCTGGTCATTGAGTTAATTGAGATAACTGACACCAGTTAAGTTTTCACTTGAGTTAAGATATTCTAATTTATTAGATTAGATTCCCTACAGTGAGGAAACAGGCCCTTCGAACCAACCGGTCCACACCGACCCTCCGAAGAGTAACACACCCAAACCCATTTCCCTCTGACTAATGCACCTGACACTATGGGCAATTTAGTTTGGCCAATTCACCTGACCTGCACATCTTTGGACAGTGGGAGGAAACCGGAGCACCTGGAGAAAGTGCAAACTCCACACAGACAAGGCTGGAATCGAATCCTGGTCACTGGTGCTTTGAGGCAGCAGTGCTAACCACTGACCCACTGTGTTGCCCTCACCAATTGCAGGCTACAAACCAAGAAAACATAACCATTGGATAACACAGCCCCTAAAAAGTGAACTTCATACGAACTGGCAGCAATATGAAGCATACATTCATTGAAATTTAATGCCTTTTTTTAAACCTTATGGTTTGGTTGTGTGGGATTCAGGGCAGCTCAGTTGTTAAACTCAGTTCAATTTTTCTCTCTAATCCAGCTCTAATGGGTGGAGATTTACAATAGTGAAAGCCTCAAAGGGGGAAAAAAATCAAACCTGTTTTAAAAATGTTGAAGTAGTTGTTATTTGACTGAGTTTGTCCTCAGGACCACCTGTATGGGAAGACCAGCTTTGCATCCTAATAATGAAGCAATTATTTGGCATTAAACATGTAGCAGACCAAATATAATGGTCCCAAAAGTGATGATTATAAGCTGTATTTTGCTCTTTTCTTTGGAGAAATGTTTGGTTTTAAAAAAGGGCCGAACTGTGATTTTCAATGATAGGAATGGAGCTGGGGTTTAAATAGGTTTCTTTGTATTCAGAGGGATATTAGCATGACAGCTGCTGAATAGTTCCCATTAACACACATTCAGTGTCCTGGCTGGAGAAGAATTCAATGCACGGTTTATTTTTAGCTGTCGTTTACAAGAGGTTTTAGCATAGCACAAAACATATCCCGAGCAGAAATCCAAACTAATCCCAAATTACACACTTTCCTGATAAAATGATGTCATAGAAATAGTAACACACAACAGAATATTGAAAAGAATAAAAAATACTCCAAGCAGTTCTGATTTGGAACATTTACATTTTACACCATGTTCATTTTACTGAAGTTTCGTCAGTCGCCTCTCTAATATTGTAAAGTACCAACAATTTAAGGAGGCGTTACAAATAATTGGCTTCAGCTCACAGCACTGACAGCATTGTGACATCAAGTGCAAGCCCAGTGTGGTGCATTGGGGGTGGTCATGTTCAGATAAGTAATTTGGCAGAATTACCGATGTTCAGCTAAACTGTATTGCTCTCTCATTAGCATATGGTTCTTTCCCCAGCTGATGGACAAACAGAAGCTCTTGGGAAACAGAGACTTAATATGTACGAGCTTGTGTACATCCTGTTATTTGTGCTACCAGATACTGTAGAAGCATTACAATTCTCTATCTTGCTCTCACTATGATTGTTCTGTCCTCGGTCTGCTGATGCTTCAATAAAGCTCAGTACAAGTTATGAGCTCAATTTTCAGTTAGGCTGTATACACTTCTAAACCCAAAGTTGATTTCAGTGATTTCGGATTGCAATCTCCACACTATCTTGTTTTCAATTTTCATTTCGGGTAGCCAGTGTTCATGAGTATGCTATTCATATCTCCTCATGGCACAGCTTGTGTTTCTTGACTTGTCTTCTACCACTTTGGCCTTGCATCATGAAGCCATTTATCACTTAATGTTGTGCAGAATGTTAGTGAGGCCTCTTTGGGAGTACTGTGTCCAGTTCTGGTCACTCTTTCATCCTGCACAGGCAATTCCTCTTGTTCTCTTTCTGACCCTCCTCTGTTTTGCTGAAAATCCATTACATTTACAACTCTTTCGATTCTGCTGAAAGCCAGTCGACCGGAAATGTTAATCCTGTTTCTCCATCCGCAGATGCTGCCAGACCTGTTGTAATCTGCATCTAGTGCTGTAGAAACTGTCCCTTAAACAGAAATGACGAGATTGGAAAAACTGCATTGGGGAGTCAGTCAAATCGAGAGAGAGAGAGAGGCATCAATTGATTTAGTTTGGGCTTTCAGTTCAAAGTGTTTTGAGTTTGTTCTGGTCAGATACAAAACTGAATCACAATCATTCATTCTTTATCTTGGCACCTGAAAGTTGCAACCTTTAAGATATTCTGAAACTCCGCACTCTACAATACTCCCCCCCTCTTGGCTGTTTAATTATATCAAAAAGACGCATTATCCTGTAACTGCTAAATTTTATTACAAAGTAAACTTTTTGATACTGATGCTAAATATAGTTAGGAGGAAGTGGATTGAATTTTCATCTGGGAGTTGGGAAACAAAATAGGGAAAAGTTTCCCAATCATGACTCCTGGCAGGAAACCACTCATTCACAGGGATACCCCCTTATTTGCATGCAGCCAGATTCTTGGCCCAGTGAACAGGAGAGGGGGCTCTTGAAGCTGAAGGGTCAGTCAAAGGTCTTCCAGGAAGGGCCAGCAATGGAAGGTAAGTAACTGAGAGGTACGTCTTTAATTAAATTGAAGATTCAGCAGCCAGTCTATCACTGCAAGGGAGGAAGTCCTAGAATCATAGAGTCATAGAGATGTACAGCATGGAAGCAGACCCTCTGGTCCAACCCGTCAATGCCGACCAGATATCCTAAATTAATCTAGACCCATCTGGCAACACCTGGCCCATATCCCTCCAAACCTTTCCCATTCATGTACCCATCCAGATGCCTTTTAAATGTTGCAATTGTATCAGCCTCCACCACTTCCCTCTGGCAGCTCATTCCATACATGTACAACCCTCTGCATGAAAAAGTTGCCCCTTAGGTCTCTTTCATATCTTTCCCCTCTCAAACTAAACCTATGCCCTCTAGTTCTGGACTCCCTGACCCCAGGGTAAACCTCTATAAGGTCACCCCTCAGCCTTCGAAGCTCCAGAGAAAACAGCCCCAGTCTGTTGAGCTTCACCCTATAGCTCAAATCCTCCAACCCTGGCAACATCCTTGTAAATCTTTTCTGAACCCTTTCGAGTTTCACAACATCTTTCCAATAGGAAGGAGACCAGAATTACACATGATATTCCAACAGTGGCCTAACCAATGTCCTTTACAGCCGCAACATGACCTCCCAACTCCTGTACTCAATACTCTGACCAATAAGGGAAAGCATACCAAATGCCGCCTTCACTATCCTGTCTACCTGCGACTCCACTTTCAAGGAGCTATGAACCTGCACTCCAAGGTATCTTTGGAGACTGGCAGTTGTTGGTGTTGAGTACTGAGGCTGTTGCCGCGATGCCATCATTGTGGGGGATGCTGGTAGAGTGCGGAAACGTCCATTGTGACGAGGAATGTTCCCGGTTCGACTGGTCCGTGGGTGCTGAGTTTCTGTAAGAAATCCTAGTGTCATGACAGAAGCCGGACAACTGAACAACCAGGAACACTACAGCAACACTCCCTAGGACCTTACCATTAAGTGTATAAGTCCTATTCTGATTTGTGTTTCCAAAATGCAGCACCTCACATTTATCTAAATTAAACTCCATCTGCCACTCCTCAGCCCATTGGCCCATCTGATCAAGATCCCGTTGTTATCTGAGGTAACCTTTTTCGCTGTCCACTACACCTCCAATTTTGGTGTCATCTGAAAACTTATTAACTATATATCTTATGCTCATAACCTAATCATTTATCTAAATGCTGAAAAGTAGAGGGCCCAGCACTGATCCTTGTGGCACTCCACTGGTTACAGGCTTCCAGTGCAAAAAACAACCCTCCACCACCATCTTCTGCCTGCTACCTTTGAGCTAGTTCTGTATCCAAATGGCTAGTTCTCCCAATATTCCATGAAATCTAACCTTGCTAATCAGTCTCCCATGGGGAACCTTGTCGAACGCCTTACTGAAGTCCATATAGATCACGTCTACCACTCTGCCCTCATCAATCCTCTTTGTTACTTCTTCAAAAATCTCAATCAATGTTCGTGAGACATGATTTACTGCGCCATGTTGACTTTCCCTAATCAGTCCTTGCCTTTCCAAATACAAGTAAATGCTGTCCCTCAGGATTCCCTTCAACAATTGTTTTTTCAAGGCACCCAAACAAAGCCTCTTGGCCTGCTTGGAGTGCTGCCAACTTACTCACCTCTAAGAGGGAACCTCTAGGTCCAACTGGCCCCCACTGCTTGGAGAACTGGCCTCCTTTATTTGCCCTTATTAAGTCTGATCAGCCACTGTCTGTAGATGTATAGCTTAGTCAGCACTGACATCACCTTCTCTAAAATAATCTGGAGACAGATGGATATGGAAAAGCAACATGCTGACCAACAAGACTAATCATCAGCCCTTCCTTCTTCCTCAGTCCTGATGAAGGGCTTTTCCCCGAAACGTCTATTTTCCTGCTCCTCGGATGCTGCCTGACCTGCTATGCTTTTCCCGCACCACTCTAATCTAGACTCTGATTTCCAGCATCTGCAGTTCTCACTTTTGCCTTCCTTCTTCCCATCCAACCCAGTATCATTAACCATGAATTGTTGGGTCAAGACTGGTGATAATGGAAAATCATCCATAACCTCATGACTTATTTTTCTCAAAGTTCTATTTGCATTTTATTTTCCTTTCCCTCCTTCACCCTTCGACTTTCTCATTGCTGACCCATCAGGGCTGCCAAGTGTGACTTACGAATTATGGTGGCTCTTTGTGTTCAAATGGTGACCTGTTTTGATATATGCCATTCTGAAAGCTAAACAAAGCTCTGCATCGTTCAGGGGATTTGTGGGCTTGTCACTCTAAATGGCAATAAATGTCACTTCCAGCATTTGTCCAGACTCAATAGCTCTCAGCCTGGTTTAACAGCTGAGATCAATGGATTAAGAAGATTATAATAATTTCTTGCAATGTTCGACATCGAAATATTGTTACAAGGGAAATGTTCTAACTGCACAGTTTGTGGAACATTTTAAACAAATGATTTGTGTCAGCATTTAGAATCCACGGATGGAGGTCCATAAGTAATCACTTCTAATTGTCAGGAAGTGTATCACAATGAATTTTGCAGAAATGTGTTTGACAGTATTATTTTGCGGTCCATTTGTATACGATCCTGTTTTGTGTTTCACCCTGCTGACTTGAAGAAGCAGTATTTTGTTTCCGCAGTTGCGTTTTGTTCCTCAATTAGCTGACTAATTTGCATAGCTCCTTTACTACTGGAGTTTAGACCTAGTTTTGGAAGCAGCACTACATACTTCCCAGCCACCAGCAGCCCGAAGTCTGCGCTCCAGTCTCCAGGCTGTTCTATAAATCCAGTCTCTTCATGTAGAACCTCCCAGATCCAACATGAAAGTAACTATCTTCATGTTCCAATTCTGATGTGAATAACAACATTTTATAAAAGCCTGCTTCTCCAATCTTTTAATTACTAGTGAACAAAATCAATGATAAAAAACAACAAAAAAAAATTAAGCCCTTCCGTTTTTCTACAGCTCAACGAAGTGACCAAGTCATGGATATTTGATTTCTGGAGATTCTAAACCAATCTGGAGAGTTAGGAGAAACTGAGGACTGCAGACGCTAGAGATCAGAGTCAGAAAGTGTGGTGCTGGAAAAACACAGCCAGTCAGGCAGCGTCCGAGGAACAGGAGAGTCAACATTTCGAGCATAAGCTCTTCATCGCATTCCTGATGAAAAGCTCATGCTCAAAACGTCTTCTCTCCTGTTCCTCAGATGTTGCCTGACTGGCTGTGCTTTTCCAGCACCACACTTTTTTTTCAATCTGGAGTGTTGGCAGCTTTGATGGCAGTATTCAGATTATCCAGTATGAGATACAGGGATGACTTGGAAATATATAAATGTCAGATTCATCAGCCGTACTCACGAGGTAGAGCAAAACATCACCTGTTCACAACGCAATGCCATCCAGGCTCTCAAAACTAATCACAACATTGTCATCAAACCAGCAGATAAGGGAGGAGCCATTGTCATTCAGAATAGAACAGATTACTGCAAGGAAGTGTACCGACAACTGAACAACCAGGAACACTACAGGCAACTACCAGCTGATCTGACCAAAGAACACACCCGAGAATTTAACACACTGATCAGAACTTTAGATCCAGTCCTTCAGAGCTCCCTACGCGCCCTCATCCCACGTACTTCTCGTGTAGGGACTTCTACTGCCTTTCAAAGGTACACAAAGCCAACACACCAGGACTTCCCATCGTGTCAGGCAATGGGACCCTATGTGAGAATCTCTCCGGCTATGTGGAAGGCATCTTGAAACCTATTGTACAGGGGATCTCCGGCTTCTGTCATGACACTAGGATTTCTTACAGAAACTCAGCACCCACGGACCAGTCGAACCGGGAACATTCCTCGTCACAATGGACGTTTCCGCACTCTACACCAGCATCCCGCACAAGGATGGCATCGCGGCAACAGCCTCAGTACTCAACACCAACAACTGCCAGTCTCCAAACACCATCCTACAGCTCATCCACTTTATCCTTGATCATAACGTCTTCACCTTTGACAACCAATTCTTCATCCAGACACACAGAACAGCCATGCGGACCAAATTTGCACCTCAATATGCCAACATTTTTATGTACAGGTTCGAACAAGACTTCTTCTCTATGCAGGATCTCCAACCAACGTTGTACACCAGGTACATTGATGACATTTTCTTCCTCTGGACCCATGGCATGGCGAGGAGTCACTGATAAAACTACACAGTGACATCAACAAGTTTCATCCCACCATCAAACTCACCATGGACTACTCTCGACTATCTGTCTCATTCTTGGACACATGCGTCTCCATCAAGGATGGACACCTCAGCACCACACTCTACTGCAAACCCACAGACAACCTCACAATGCTACACTTCTCCAGTTTCCACCCAAAACATATTAAAACAGCCATCCCCTATGGACAAGCCCTACGCATACATCGGATCTGCTCAGGTGAGGAGGAAAGTGACGGACACCTGGAAGTACTCAAGGATGCCCTCACAAGAACGGGGTACGATGCTCAACTCATCGACCGCCAGTTCCGACGTGCCATAGCAAGGAACCGTAATGACCTCCTCATGAGACAGACACGGGCTGCAACTGACAGGGTACACTTCGTTGTTCAGTGTTTCCCAGGAGCTGAAAAATTACGTCATGTTCTTCGTGACCTGCAACACATTATCAATGAGGATGAGCACCTCACCAAGACCTTCCCCACACCTCCACTACTTGCCTTTCAACAACTGCCAAACCTCAAACAGACTATTGTTTGTAGCAAACTGCCCGGCTCTCAGGACAACTCCATACAACCCTGTCACGGTGGACGCTGCAAGACGTGTCAGATTGTGGACACAGATACCACTATTACGCGTGGGAACACCTCTCACCTTGTACATGGCAGGTACTCATGTGACTCAGCCAACATTATCTATCTTATACGTTGCAGGCAAGGATGCCTGGAGGAATGGTACATTGGGGAAACCGATCAAAGGCTACGACAATAGATGAATGGGCACCGCACAACAATCAACAGACAGGAGGGTTCCCTCCCAGTTGGGGAACACTTCAGTGGTTCAGGAGATTCAGCCTCAGACCTTCGGGTGACCATCCTCCAAGGTGGACTTCGGGACAGGCAGCAGAGAAAAGTGGCCAAGCAGAGGCTGATAGCTAAGTTCGGTACCCATAGGGAGGGCCTCAACCGGGACCTTGGGTTCATGTTACATTACAGGTGATCACCATTGCACTACACACACACACAGATATTCCTACACACACACACACACTCTCACATACACACGGACACAGATGCGCACACAGACACCCACACACACCCTTATAGACACATGCACCCCCTCACAGACTTAAGACACTCTGCACACACACACACACACACTCACTCACTCACTCACTCACACACACACTCACTCACTCACTCACTCACTCACTCACTCACTCACTCACTCACTCACAAACCCCACCCCAGACAGACAGACAAAGACCCACATGTGCACATATATTTTGTGGGGTGAATTTGTACTTGCAGAGTTACATTGTACTTTGTTCAAAAACTGCATGCATTCATGTAGAACTCTGAGCTCAAAAACTGCATGAATCTATGTAAAACTCTGTTATCTCACTTTTTAGATTAGAATCAATCTAAACATCATGGCATAGACAGAGAACACAGGGGGCCAACACCTTCAACATATTGTCTAGCTATCACCATTGTTAACAGCTAACCCGAGAATGCAACTTTAAAAAAAAGGTTTTGTGATTTACACATGAAAGAAGTGAAACTATCACTGTATTCTAACAGATGAAAGGCTTAACAGACAATCAATTTTTCAATGTATAATTTCAGTTACATCACACTGTAAATTTTTGCTATAAATTCTGTGTTATGATCGAGCCCTCCACTATCACCTAATGAAGGAGCGTCGCTCCGAAAGCTAATGTGCTTCCAATTAAACCTGTTGAACTATAACTTGGTGTTGTGTGATTTTTAACGAGATACAGGGAGTATGTGCTATTCTCTTTCCTTCAGGAATTTGCAACTTATCGGGCTGCTGGCAATTGCTTATATGTTTGGGCTGTGTGGGATATTAAAGAAGGCCACAGTGGCACAGTGGTTAGCACTGCTGCCTCACAGCGCCAGAGACCTGTGTTCAATTCCCGCCTCAGGCGATTGACTGTGTGGAGTTTGCACATTCTCCCCGTGTCTGCGTGGGTTTCCTTAGGGTGCTCCGGTTTACTCCCACAGTCAAAAAGCGTGCAGGTTAGGTGAATTGGCCATGCTAAATTGCCTGTAGTGTTAGGTGTAGGGGAATGGGTCTGGGTGGGTTGCGCTTTGGTGGGTCGGTGTGGACTTGTTGGGCCGAAGGGCCTGTTTCCACACTGGAAGTAATCTAAATCTAAAATCTAAAATCTAAATCTAAATATGTTCTTTGAGGAGTGTCATGTCTTAGAGATCATTAAGCAGAGCCAGTCAAATTATTGTATCTTGCAAAAGAAAAACATTCATAATTGCAGGTCACACAGCACCGTAACAGAACAGTGGTTGTGACAATGAGTAAAAGAAGTGCCTTAGACAGTGAGTAGTAGGGCATTGAGACAGCCAATTGAAGACTGGATATTTCTGTCAACCAGCAGGGAAAGCAAAAACATGGATAACTCCCATACCTTACGTACTTACCATTGCAAGAGTTAATATGTCTAAAAAAGGCAATCATCACTTAAAAAATCAGAGCTTTCATCGAGGCATGTCATTTTGTAAAAGGGAAAGTTAATCCTGAGCATCTTTATCCACATTGTATGCATCATTACAATCAAAGACTTCAGTTTAACTTGTTGGTTTTGATCCAGGAAGACAATTAAAAATTGCAAATGCTGAAAATTTCCATGCTTTCCAGACAGTCTGCTCAAATCTCAAGTACCTTACGTCAGTCAAGGAAAAAATGTTTTTTTAAAAATGTATTCTTGTCTTTAATCCTGTAGGATACCATGGGGTCAGTAATTTAAAGAGAATAGAGACTAGCAAATATAAAGAATAAATGTGAATTGATGTCTTGAGGCCTTAGTGCCTGTTATCACCTTCTGTTGATTGTAAGTTCTGTGAACAACCTAATATTCAGTAAAGAATATTTCATGTCTCCAAATCTACAGGAGACAAAAGGGTTTATCATAAATTTATCAATGTCCATTTCTCTGGGCAATGATTGAATTTCATCTTGTACCGATTCTCTTTCCCTTTCTCTTGTTCCGCCTGTTGGATAATGATTACCATTGTAAGCAATATTTTCTGGTCTCCCGCACAGATGAATAGAGTCAACCTCTGATGTTTCACTTGCCTGTTCTACCAAATTGTAGAGTCTTTATTGTCAGCCTCTTGATCTATTGCCTTATGATCTGAATCCACTAGATTGGCAGTTTATACGACATGAAAAGTGCGATGTCCTTATTCAATTTTGGAAAGGATGAAAGATGACAGAAGTGTTAAGTTGTAATGGTTTGGGAGCGGAGGGGGGGGGGGGGGGGGGGGAACGGGTAAGGTTGTGTAGGAGGAGGAAGAAAAAAATTGGATACATCAGTAGAGGGAATGATTTCTTCCTGTGTGTTAGTTTAGGGACTACTTGTATCAAGGGCACAGAGCTGACATATGTTTGACACAACAAAGCTGCCGCGCTTGAAGGGAAAATGCACAACCGAGCTTATGTTTTGCTACTCATGAATTTGAAGAACAACTTCCATTTATGTAATGCTTTTCACTAATCCAGTAGTGCTCCAAATCACTTTATAACCAATGAAACATGTTTGTTCACCATTGTAATTGAGTAAAATGGCTTGAAAGTACCTTGGGTACAGAATTGCTTAGGAATTCTGCCAACAGGATTGCCTTCAAATGGTGAGCACCAGAAGGATATTGGATCATTTGTATTTTTACCATGTGGGACTGGTACAACAAATTTTGTGTTTCTTGTCAATTTACATTTGAAGAGTTGACTGCTGGCAGACATTTTCCACTGGAAAAAGTATCAGTTTTCACAAAATTAATCCTGAGAAGATTCAAAATGAGAGAACATACCTAGTTTCAAACTGAGACAGATTACTATTCTAACGTATTCCCTATTACTGAATTTTTAAAAAAGTTTTTTTAAAAAAAGCGTTTTTTCTTATTCAGGTTTTATCTCACAGACTAACTTATAATAATTTTCCACCAATATGTGGTGCCTGAGACTTCAATGGCTTAGCAAACTACTGTTTGGGTGTTATGTTCTGAGTAGGCTTAGCTGTAACTGCACTCCTTTATTGCCTTCTTAACCTCGTTGGCAGTCCTGATCACGTTGGGTCTTGTGCACCTCAGGTTTATGACTTAGCCATAATCTCAACAAGAGAGTAATAGCTTGTTGGAACCTCACTGCATGGCCGGAATGCTTTCTCAGAATTGCTTCAGTCTGCCCTTATTTGTGCTTGCACCAGTACAAGACAGTCCAGTTGACCTGTCATGGGTTTCTCTTGGAGAGAAATATTGACCTACAATTTAAATTCAGAAACTGGAAAAGCTTCCCATTAATCCAGAGCACTTCCCATCACCCGAAAATATTTTATACCCACTGCAGCTGCACAGTTCGGCCTTCATGTCAATGGCTAAATGGCGTGAAGGAGGCCCTGTTGTCTTTGTGTTTCTCACTCTTGGTTACAAAGTACCCCACATATCGTGCCTATTTGCAAAGGAAAAATTGATAACATCAGCAAAACAATACCACACTGTTAATTCATTAGTCACACAGATGCCCCGCATGGAAACAGACCCTTAGGTCCAACTTGTCCATGGTGACCTAACATCCTAACCTAATCTAGTTCCATTTCACAGCACTTGGCCTGTATCTCTCTAAACCTTTCCTATTCATATACTCATCCAGATGCCTTTTAAATGTTGTAATTGTACCAGCCTCCACCACTTCGTCTGGCAGCTTGTTCTATACATGCACCACCCTCTGCGTGAAAATGTTTGCAAGGTTTTTTTCTAATTACACAGGAACAAAAGGAAATAGTAAATGAATCAGTGCAGCATTTGATTTATACATACTGTAAATTGTTTATAAAGTAACAAAGGTTGTAATTTTTCCAGTTGTTTAGAAATGGTTGAAAAGTAGGGAGGGCTGGTAAAGTGAGGGGTAGATGGAGGGAACCCCGACATGCCCTTGTTGCCTGGGAACACTGTTAGTGCTGACCAATCAATTGATTGCACCAGAAGGAAAAACTAGGTGAAGGATACATACTCCACTTGCATGCCTCAAAATGGAGGTCCACTACGACTAGAACATTAATTTCCAAATACTGCTCACTTTTTTTCTTTCTTGTTGTTTTTCTATGTGATTGACAATTATTTTGCCAGGATATTATCATCATATGGTATTGCAAGAGCCCCTCATTGCATGAGAGAACCTCTGCCTGCAGCAACTGATTGCTTTCTGATGTGGGGAGGCTGGGTCTTCCTTTCCAGAGTTTCCGTATACCGTGGAAGTGCTCACTGGCTGTCATACCCGCTGACTGCTTTCTTGGGATTCTCATAGAGACAAAAAAAACTGGGGATGCTACAATCCAAGTTAGACAAGCAGGAGGCTGGAAGGACACAGCAAGTCAGGCACCATGAGGAAGTGGAGAAGTCAACGTTTCGATTGTAACCCTCCTTCAGGACTGGGAGTGGGTGTAAGGGGAACTGCAGGCAAAGTGGGGTGGGGTGGGGGACGGTTTTGGGTGGGGAGAGGGGCGGGGAGGTACATCAGAGAGACCAAACACAAACTCAGGGAGTGTTTTCCCGTGTATCTCAGCTGGGTCCGCAGGGGCCAACCTGACCTCCCAGTCACCACCCATTTTAATTCACTTTCCCAACATGACCATCCTTGGCCTTCTCTATTGCCACAGTGAATCAGACCACAAATTGAAGGAACAACACTGTAAGTAATCTAATCTAACCTAAACACCTCATCTTCCGCCTGGGTAGCCTACAGCCCGGAGGACTCAACACTGAGTTTCCAATTTCATCCCTTCCCAACCCCCCCCCCCCCCCCCCCACTCCCTTCTCAGCTCCTCCCCCCCTTCATTTCATTGCTCTGACTGACCCTTCCCTCCAGCTACCAATCGGATTCATTCCTCCCATCCCCAGTCCTGAAGACGTCTCCACCTCCTGATGCTGCCTGGCTTGCTGTGTTCTTCCAGCCTCCTGCTTGTCTTCTTGGGATTGTCTGCCATTGAAACTGGTTGAGGCCAAAATGTTGAATGTTTTCAAAAAGGCGATCGATTTCTTAGGGCTCAAGAGATCAAAGAGAATCTGGAAAAAGCAGGAACAGGTTGCTGAGTTGGATGATCAGCTGATCATGTTGAGTGGCAGCAGGCTAGAAGGGCCGAATTGCCTACTCCAGCTCCTAGTTTCAATGCCAACAGTCTAATTGGGTCAGCAGCTCAGGGAGGCAGAAAAGAGAGGACCCATTGGCAGCTGTTTCATCGATTGCTTCCAGTAAAATGATTGGCAAGTTTCCGCCGTCTGCCTGCACCGGTGACTCTGACATCCAACACTTAAGAGTCTATTGCCAAAGCTTTCACGTGAGGCTTTGATGGAAATAGATGATCACTCCTGATTTCTCAAATGGTACTGTCTCATCACCATGATGCGTAAACACTGTGAAAGTAAAGGATTGGGGTCAACCGTCAGCATTTTAGTCCATGCAGACTTTTGTCACCTTTTGATTAAAGAAGATTCTCCCCTCTATGCAGTCAATCATTTTATTAATCATTGCTGCCATTCAGATGTAGCTCATGCTTTTTGACACTAATCAAGAAAGATTTGGCATCTCAAAACATAAGCAATTGCCTGCACAAATAAATTGTATCTAAAGAATAATCAAAATAATCAAACTCACTGTGGGGAGCTTGCAAACAACCCTGTCATCCTCCTACTTAGCCTAAAACAAAATCTAATACTCTGTAACTTCAATCCAAAGACAAAATAATTCTTTCTGAGAAGATAGCTAACAGACTTTTCGAAGGAGCTTTCTGTAAACTGCAAGACATTTTGAGAAAGGGCAGAGGAGTTTTATCCCTGGTATCCTGTCCAATAGGTATCCCTCAATCAAAATCACAAAAACACAGCCCAGATATCCATGGGAGCTTACTGCTGTCTGACTGCTACATGAGAACACTTTCAAAGTACTTCACTTGTAAAGTGTTGTGAGATTTCTAGTAAGAAGTTCTGTCTGCTTGTTTTTTCATTCTCAAGCCCTTTATTTGAATGCAATCCCACAGAGAGACATAGTGTTAAAGACCTGCCAAATTACCATTTCCAATACTTGCAAATGGCTGCTTCAACCCTGCATTGCATTCCGATTTTGTGAACAGACTCCAGGACAGAACTCAGTCACAATCTGGGGACTGCCTGTATATTGTAACTGTAACAAATTGGGACTTTTTATTTCATTAAAACTTTGCAAATTATAATATCGTGAATAGGCAAACAAAAATGCAGAAATGTAACTTTGTTTGAGAGTTTATCGATTAAAACAGTCCACCAATTCTCTCTCCAACCCACATCACCTGTCTTATCTTAATAGAAAAAGAAAGTAGAGATTGGTCAGACTGGGAAATGAATATAGCGGAGCTCCAGTTTGAAGTATACAAGATGGTTGGAAAGAAAAGAAACAAATCTGTAAAGTTGGCAAATCATACATTCTGGTCTGACCATCTTGCATACTTCAAACTGGAACTCCAGTATTTTCATTTCCCAGTCCGACCAATCTATACTGTTGCTTTTCTATTTGGAAAGGATTGAACGTGAGCAATCTGTTTCCAGTAACGGAGGAGTCTCAAATGAGGAATGCTGGATTCAACATCAATTGCAAGAAATTTGGAACAGACGGCAAGGGAATGCTCTGTGCACATAAAGTTGATAGGTTGAGGAACTTTCTACCAGAGTTAGCGGGTAAGCTTGAAACAATGTCAGCATTCAAGATGAGACTGGATAGATAGTTGAAGGAAAAAGGTACACAAAAGTGGGATGTGGAGAAATTACGATATAATATTCTGTATATTGATTGATTAGTCGAAGAGGGAGGTCAGAAGACTTGTTTGGGGTATATGCTCAACCATGGACCTGTGGAACTAGATGACCTGTTCTGTTCTTTACATACTTTTTATTCAGTCAAAGTTTGTCTGGTAAGACCACAATTTACTGTCGATCCCTAATTTCCTTTTTAAGTGGGCAGTTTCTTAGGCCCTCTCAGGAGTCAGTTAAGAGTGAGCCACATTGCTGAGGTGAGGGTCACATACAGACCAGTCTCAGTAAAGATGGCAGATTTCCTTTCCAGAAGAACACTTATGAACCAAGTAGGTTCCTTTTAAAATCAAAATCCATGGCCACCCATTACTGATACAAGCTGTGTTTTTCCAGCTGGTGTTTTTAGACCAGCCACACGCCTGCAATGCTATGCCATCCTCTGTGTAAATATAATTAGGGTTGATTGTTCATTTGGACTGTAAATTTGGGCATTCAGTTGTTGAACCAAGAGACCTACTTTCACATTTTAATCTATTTGTATTCCTTGTGGACCTCTACCAACTGAGAGGCCCCTAATGCCCCTTGGGATTGGAGTTCCCTCTGTTGTGGAAATTGCTGTCCATCTGACAGGACAGATTTACAACTACTACAAAGTACTTCCCTGGCTCTCAGCAATTTTCAAACGTTGGATCATTTCATTTATTTTGGTTGAGTTCCCTGCCTTCACCAATGGAAAGGTTTGGAAATAGCCTTCAGACGGAGTGGAATCCAAGAATCATCATTGAATCCCTACAGTGTGGAAATAGGCCCTTCGGCCCATGTTGGTTGTAGAATGTCTTGAATCAAATACATTGGCTTTTCACTCTAAAGTTCATAGACATCCTTCTACCAATATAATAATACTGAACATAAAAGAAGTTAGGCTACTTAATAAGATAAGCCCATGATGTTGGAGGTGGTATATTAGTATACAGAGAGGATTGACTAATTAATAGAAGGGAGAGAGTTGGGATAAGGGGGACGTTTAAAGGAAGACAACCTGTGAGCAGTGAAGTGCCCCAGGGATCAGTGCTGGGGTCACAATTATTTACAATTTCTGTCAATGACTTGGGTGAAGAAAGTGAATAATACAAGAGACAAGTTGGCAGATGATACAAATAATTAGATCAGGAGGCAAATAGTGAGAATGACACAAAGGCGAGGTCTTGCTAAAACTATACAAGGCACTATACACAGCAGCTGGAATACTGTGTAGAATTTCTGTCTCTTTACCTAAGGAAAAATATACTGGGCATTGGAGGTAGGTTCACAAGGTTTATCCTGGGGATAGAGAGACTGCCTTATCATGAGAGATTGAGTAGCTTGGGCTGTACTCATTGAAGTTTGAAAATGGAGAGGTGACCTTTTGGAACATAGAAGGTTCTTAGTGGATAACAGGATAGATGCAGCAAGGTTGCTTCCCTATGTGGGATTTTCTAGGACCAGAGGGCATCATCTCAGAGCAAGTTCCTATCCATATCAAACAGAGATGGAGAGGAATTTCTTTTAAGATTAGTGTATTTGTTGAATTCTTTACGACAGACGCTGGATTATTAAGTGTATTTAAGACTGAGATTTTTAATCAGTAAGGGAATCTCGGGTTAAGGGGAAAAGGCAGTAAAGCAGAGTTGAGGATTATCAAATCAGTCATTGTCTCATTGAATAGGAGAGCAAACAAAGGCTGAATGATCTATTTCTGCTCCTATCTTTTAGATTCTAGATTACTTACAGTGTGGAAACAGGCCCTTTGACCCAACAAGTCCACACCGACCCCTTCACCTGACACTACGGACAACTTAGCATGGCCAATTCACCTAACTTGCACACCTTTGGACTGTGGGAGGAAACCAGAGCACCTGGAGGAAACTCACACAGACATGGGGAGAATGTGCAAACTCCACACAGACAGTTGCCTGAGGCAGGAATTGAACCTGGATCTCTGGCGCTGTGAGGTAGCAGTGCTAACCACTGTGCCACCATGCTGCCCTAAGGTCTTATGTAAAAATGCGACTGTATTCCAAAAATCAAATGATACATTTTCATCATTTCAATACAGGCATTTTTATACTGTGCTATACATTATATGAGATCTATCATTCTCTTTTAAAGTTGGAGAATTCTAAATTTAATGATATGTGGAGATCAATTATAACACCCTAACCGTTATCCTGAAGATAAAGATTAAGGGCCATCTAGTACCATTTTTACTGTCCTGGTAGTTACATGATACAATAGTAATGGAATTATTGACTAATCTTAGCAATTAATCTCTGTCATTCAGTCCACACAAGACTGAAGTAGCTTTTCTTGTTTGTAGCCCTTCAAACTTATTATATTGTAACTTAATGGGCCAATTAATGTGTGGTTTGTGTTGGAACTTTCAGATAACCGTTCAGTTAACCTAAGGCAGATTGGGAATTGATCTTGAGATTGAGACTGTATCGAGGATCACCATCTTCTCGAAGGGTGCTAGTCTCTTTCCTTTGAGTTGGGCAATGAGTCTTGCACTATTTTTGTCATCGTTCAGACACAATAATAGTTTTATGAAATCACTTTCAAAATGTTGGCTTCACCTACAAGAGTGGCATTTATTATCCCCCCCCCCCCCCCCCCGTTCACCTTTGGGTGGTGGGAGTGGGTCTTTTTCTGGAATTATTGATTGATTGTGGTTTGATGTAATGGACTTGCTTTGTGGACCACTCCAACATGCCTGATTCTTCTATGTGCTCTGGAGTGTGCTGGAGTCATGGTTAGATAATACCAATCAGGACAACAGGTTTCATTTTCTAAAGGATCTTAATGAACCACCTGAGTTTTAATGATAAATTAACCATAATGGTCACTTTTTACTCATGCCAGTTTCATCTTATGTTTTTTTTTAATTGAATTCAGATTCTGAATTAGCCATATTAGCATTTGAACAGATTATATGAATTACTGTCTCGAGCTCTATTATTAGTGCAATAACATAGCCATTCCACAATAATGGTGTGTTTAACACAAACATGTCGTCATTTTCAGTTTGTATGCAAGTTGGACCAAAACTAAAACTTGCAAGTAATTTTTTTTGATGAAGTTTAAAATCATTCATCGGGCATCGTGCTTCCTTGAAAATTAGGCAAAAAGCTTGAGTTGGACATTGTGACTTTGCAGTTTGTATGTTTCCTGCTTTGTTGAAGTGTTTGTCTGGAAAAGCTTTTTTTTAAAAAAAGTATCAATGAACCGGATCAATTTACATTTGTAACATTAAACACTCATATGGGTTTTACTGTTTCTAGTTGTACATCTATGATCGTGCCAACATCCCATGATGATTCATTCTTTCCTTTCAGCCATTAGCATGGAGAGTACAGTATATATTATGAATTAGAAAACACTGAATCATGGTAGATCTGAAAAACAGATTTATTTTTTTCCCCTGTGACAGGAAGCTACAATTTACTTGCTGAAACTTTGGGAGCTCATGAATGATGATGCAATTTTTTTGAATATTGGAGGCTTTATTTTACAGTAGGCCCCAGAAAGATTTGCCTTTGGATAGTTTGAAAATGCCAACTGTATGCAATGTAAGAGTCTGCTGCCCCAAAGGACCCTTGAATAATGGCTATTAAATACATCATATCCTGAGACCATAGCAACAAACTGATCTCCACCGATATCATTCCTGACTGCCTCTACAGAGGCCATTAATTGTATTTTAATATTAATAAATAATTGAGCTTACCTTGGTGCATCAGCTCTCTTCAGATTTATGAAATGCATAACCAAATAATAAATAAATAATAAATGAAGCACCTCATCCCTGGTAAATAGTTTGCTCTCCTTAGCTGCTGTCATCCTCTTGAAAGTTGTCATCATCATAGCAATGCAGAGACTGTTCAAATGAATAAAGATTAAGGGCCATCTAGTACCATTTTTACTGTCCTGGTAGTTACATGATACAATAGTAATGGATACAATTGACTAATCTTAGCAATTAATCTCTGTCATTCAGTCTACACAAGACTGAAGTAGCTTTTCTTGTTTGTAGTTCACAACCAAGCCCTTCAAACTTATTGTATTGTAACTTAAAGGGCCAATTAATGTATGGTTTGTGTTGGAACTTTCAGATTCTAGATGGTCATCTGCCTATATGGGTTCACAGGGACATTGTAACAGACCTAAACAGCATAGGGAAAACAGCCAGTGTTGGCAAGATTTGGGAATTGCACTTCTAAAGTATGTGGCACGTAGCATATGTTACGTCTCAAATTACTCATACTTTGCATCCCAAAATTCTATTTTGAAAGAAGTTATTACATTTATGCAGGAGGAATCAATACTATCTTCTACCATTGTCTCCCTTGAGAAAAAGCTCCATACATTGATGACTTGCTGAGTGAGCTATTGTTTTTTCCAAATTAGTTTGGAGCTCATCTTCAGACACCTGCTGTGCTGATTGATTACATTTTCTGGGCAAGTTGATAAAGCTAGTCACTCGTGAAAACCAACCTTGACCCCTGTTCCTTTTAAGGTACTTTCCAAAGTCCTTAAACAACTGGTGCCTCCCATATCAATACGAAATTTGATTGCTGCTGAAAATGTGATGGAGCTTTTCACTGTGCCTCGTTACATGTGACAATAAATTCAGTTCAATTCAATTCAATAGTTCTTCTTGGCCACCGTATAAGCTTTCCACTTGCCAAATGCTGCATGATCCTTTAACACTTTTCCTCTGATATTCAGCACAATAGACTAAAAATGCTTATGTCCAACTGCAGCCAGAGTAAGCCGAGCAATGAGTTTTCCTTCCTAAGCCAGAGGTACATCTTCTAGGGATCTGCACAGCATTTTCAAAACTTTGGGGAAGGTTTCATATATATCGGATATCTAGCTGCATCTCTCAAACACTTGTCATGACTTTTTTGACTTTGAAGTATCTCAACTCGAGTTGCTCTTACCAAAGTCCTTGAACAGCCTGTGGCCTCATGGATCTATACCTACTCTCCGTGCAACTGAATGTTCCAACCTGTCCAATTTGATTTCCATCCCAGCCCCCGTTCTGTGACTGTGAGCCAGGATGCTGCTACCCAGGAGGCTTGACTGACCAGCCCAAGCTTTTGATTAGTCAGACAGGAGATTAAATAACGTGTTTATCTGAATGATCACAAAACAATTTCATAATTTAATAAAGATCCGAATGCCTCGGGTGAGTGACCTGAGCCCTGTCTGTTTTGCTTTCCTCACTTATGAGATGTGGGCATTTTAGCCAAGCAGAATTTATTGCCCATCCCTAGTTGCTCTTGACAAGGTGATGGTGAGATGTCTTTTTTGAACTACTGCGGTCCACATGCTGTAGGTAAACCCAAAATATCATGAGGGAAGGAGTTCCAGGATCTTGACCCTGTGACACAGAGGAAACAGCAGTACATTTCTAACTCGGAATACTATGTGACTTGAAGGAGAAATTACTGCTGGTGTGTTCAGGCATCAGTTGGCCTTCTCCTTCCAGGTACTGGACATGGGTTTCGAAGGTGCAGTGTAAAGAGACTTACTTAATTTATCCAGTGTTTCTAGTAGATAGTACATACTTCTGTCACTGTCAGTCACTGGTGATGGGATTGAATGTTTGTAGATGTGTTGAAATTCAAGGTAGCTGCTTTGTCCTGGAAGATGTCAAGCTTCTTGAATATTTTGGAGCTATGCTCATCCAGGCAAGTTGGAGGTGGTCATTGCCTGACACTTCCATGAGTGTTAGTTGCCACTCGTCAACCCAAAGAGAGATGTTGGCCAGATCTAGCAGCATTGAACACAGACGGCTTCAGTACCTGAGGAATTGCAACTGATGCTGAACATTGTGCAACCATTGGTGGATATTCCCACTTCTGACCTTATGGGTATGGGCCGGGTCACTGATGAAGTGGCTGAAATTGGTTAGGCCTAGGATGCTATCCTGAGGAACACCTGCAGTGTTGTTCTGAAGCTGAGATAACCAACCTTCAAAAACTGTAACCACCGTGTTATGTGTCCGTTATGACTCCAACCAGTGAAAAGTTTCCCTGAATCTCATTAATTAGAGGTTTGGCTGGATCTCCTTGATGTCACATTGCGTCAAATGCGACGTTGAAGTCAAATGCAGTTATACTCTCACTTCTGGAATTTTGTACCTTGTCCTTGTCCTGGGACTTTAATAAGGTCAGGAGCTGCGTGGCCCTGGCAGAAGGGCAGGGGAGAGGGGTGCAAAGGAGATTTACCGGGATGCTACCTGGACTGGAGGGCATGTCTTATGAAGAAAAATTGATGGAGCTAGGGCTTATCTCATTGGATCGAAGAAGGATGAGAGGTGTACAAGGTGATGAAAGGCATACATAGATTGGATAGCCAGAGACTTTTTACCCCAGGGTGGAATTGGCTATCATGAGGGGGCATAATTTTAAGGTGATTGGAGGAAAGTTTAGGGGAGATGTCAGAGGTAGCTTCTTTACACAAATTAAGAGCTTTCCTGATCAAGGGCTCATGTTGCTTCTCCTGCTCCTCCATTGTCGCCTGACCTGCTGTGCTTTTCCAGCATCACACTCTCGACTCTTTACACAAAGAGTGGTGTGCATGTGGAATGCACTGCCAGCAGTTGTAGTCGAGTCAGAAACGTTAGGGACATTTAACTTACTCTTTGGATAGGCAGATGGATGATGGTAAAATGAAGGGAAAGTAGGTTAGTTTGATCTTAGAGTAGGATAAAAGGTTGGCACTACATCAAGGGCCGAAAGGCCTCTTTTGTGCTGTACAGTTCTATGTTCGATGTAAAGTAAACTGAATGTCAGTAAGCACATTATTACCAAGTAAGTGTTGCTTGGTAATGACTGTGTCATTAATTAAGTAATGATTGAGAGTAAACCGGCAGAGCAATAATTGGCCTGGTAGGATTTACCCTACTTTTTGTGTACAGGACACACCTGAGTAATTTTCCACATTGCTGGGTAAATGACAGTGCTATAATTGTACTAGAGCAGCTTTGCTAGGGGAGCAGCACATTCTATAGCACAAGCCTTGAATACAGTTGCTGAATGTTGTCATGGCCCTAGCCCTTGCAGTATACTGTACCTTCAGCCATTTCTTGAGATCAACATTGAGTGAATCATTTTGGAGGAAGATGGACATCTGTGATGCCGGGGATCTCTGGAGGATGCTGAAATGAATCATTCACTTGGCACTTGTAGCTGGAGATTGTTGCATCATCTTTCTCACTGTGCTGGTCTCTTCCATCATACACGATGGGGATATTTATAGAGTGCCCTGCCCTAGTGGGTTGTTGACATGTTCACCATCATTTATAACTTCTGAACAAAGGTCACTGGACCTGAAACATTAACTCTGCTTTCTCTCCACAGATGCTGCCAGACCTGCTGAGTTTTTCCATCAATTTTTGTTTTTGTTTTCAGCATCCACAGTTCTCTGTTTTATCATTCACAACTTGCCGTATTGTAGCTTCATTATGTTGACCCCTCATTTTTAGGTATGCCTGCTTTTGGCATGTTCTCCAGTACTCTTCATCAAATCAAAGTTTATCCCCTGACTTTGGTTTTGGCCGAACGATAGCTATGCCTGGCCATGGGGTTGCAGATTGTGCTGGAGTACAATTTTTTTTGCTGGCACACAATTTCGTACGGAAGCCCAATTTTAGATTTCTAGATCTGTTTAAAATCTATCTCATTTAGCACAGTGATGGTGCCATTTAACACAATGGAAGGACTGTGCAGTGGTCATTCCTACCAACACTATCATGGACAGGTGCATCTGCAACAAGCAGATTGGTAAGGATGAGATGAAGTGTGTGTTGCCACCTTGTTGGTTCCTCCAGCACCTGCTAAAGACTCAATTGGACAACAACGTTATTTAGAACTTGGCTGGCTTGTACTGATACTGATGAACAACCTTTGGTGATGGACAATGAATAACCTGCCCCCAGAGTACATTCTATGCTCTTGCCGCCCTCAGGGCTTCCTTCTATTGGAGTTCTACATGGGGGAACACTGATTCATCAGCTGAGGAGGTGGAGGGTGATATGTGGTAATCAGCAGGAGGTTTCCTTACCCATGTTTGACATGACACAATGAGAAATGATGGCGTCTGGAGTCAATGATGACGACTCCCAGGACAAATCTGATACAACTGAGGGCAGTTGGGTCAACCATGTTGTTGTGAATCAGACCAGGTAAAGATGGCAGATTTCATATCCCAAAGGACAAATCGAACCAAATCGGTTTTTATGACAATTGATAAGTTCATAGTCATCATTAGATTTATAAATGCTAAATTTTCAAAAATTCAAATCTCTCTTTCTGGCATGCTGCGATTTGAATCCAGGCCCTCAGAGTATTTGTTGAGTCTCTGGATTACTGGTCCAGTGGAAATACCACTATATCATCACCTCTCCTTGTACCACATAAGGTAAGTTAGCATGGTCAGAACATCATTGTAAATATGGTAAATATAAAGATGTGCTCATGACCCTTTTTTCCTAGAACACCCATTGAGGGAGGTGAATGTTAAAATAATGCCTAAATATTGCCATTGCCTCCACCAAGACTTGCAGCTCCCATAAGCTCCAACCAATTCAAAACACTGCTGCCTATATTCTAACCTAAACCAAAAGGTATGCAGATTAATCTGCACATACACTCTTCCCAGTGTGTCATTATCATTCTAGTGCTATAGACCTTCCATAGTCTATCTCTCTAAAACCAAAACCCTTTATCCCTCTGTCACCCCACCATAACTCCCCATTCTCCTGACTCTGCTGTCTTGTGTATGTAGACTTTTTTTTACCCTCTGCCATATTACCTTCCATTGTCTTGACTATGCATTTTGGAATTCACTTGCTCAGCCATTCCACTGCTCCACCTTTCTCTCCTCCTTCACAAGCCTCTCTCATGATTGCCCTATTGACCAAGTCTCCCACCTAATATCTGCTCTATCAGCTCAGCATCCATTTTGTATCATTATTCTTCTCTGAAGTACCTCAGGATATTTTTTTTCCCCTGTGTTTGTGCTGCAGGATAAGTACAAGTTGTAGATGGTAACTATGGGAACAACTGCGCAAGCAAATTTGATATTTAACAATAATTAGCCACTTGACTTTTGTAGAGGATCGTATTTGGAGGAAAAATGAATGTACTGTTAGGTAAATTTTGAGCTTTTATGTATTTTTCAAAATATTTTGAATTTACCTCTTTTGGGTTCCTGGTGTCATCATTCCTCCCACTGCCCCATAATAACAGGCTAGTTGCAGCTTTTTGGTTGTGTCTATTTCCTTAAATACTGTCTAGTCTGTTAACCTTCTTGCCATGTTTCCCTTTGCATGAACTGCCTTCCCTCAGTGCCACCCCCATGTCCATTTCAATTGCAAACCAAACAAACAGGGAAGGAGTTATAAGCAAAAGCCTATAAAGAAGGCACATTTCTTATAACAACAACTTCCCTTGTCTGATATGGATGTTTTTGGAGTTCAGTAGATCTGCACATACTAAGAGAATGTATATTGTACAATAAAAGGAATGTTTTATAGTACTGTTACTTGCCTGTGTAATTTGCATGTAGATAACTCGATACAAAACATTAGACTCTGGAAGTAATATCCTCCCCAGACCTGCTACTGTTAAGTAATGGTCATTAGTATAGGCCTGACTCTTGTTTGTAACAAGTTTTTAAAGTGGAAGGTAAAGGATTTTTAGCTTTTACTAAATGGAAATCATCAATATTGCCAAACCCATTTTAAAAGTATGTTCTGTCAGAATTCATCTAATACATTAGTCAAATCTAGTTACACCAAATCTGTCTTGCTAACACTTCTCTATCCATCAGTTTTTAAATGTAACAAGAGGCTGCTAATCCTGTGGAAAATTTCTATTCAGTTGCCTCAGCACTATGTTGAGATAGAGACCATTCTAAGGCACTGTTTGGTGCCCCATTCTCCCCTTGAATAAATTGAGATTGCTTTTGAAGTTGCTATGGAAATGTACCTTTTTTTTTCCAGTGCAGAGTAGCTGTCAGAGTGCTTTTTCAAGAGATGTTTTGTAGAAAGTACTTCAAAACAAGGCATTTCTATGTTGATAAGCCTGTCCATTTCTGACAGGTGCAGCGAGATGAGCTGGGATAGAAATGGCTTCATCAGGGAATTATTTGCAGACTCTACTTGCTGGAAGCAGGCTTCACCCCATGGGACAAGAGCTCTTACAAAAAAAAACAGCCATGGCAGAATTCAGAACACTGTGACAGAAGTAATAATATGATCAGCAACAGAAGATTAATATTGCCAGTTGTATTACTGTAACATGATGGATTGCATAAACTAGACAATATCGTTTACTTTTTCTCCTTCTATTCCTACAGAGCACTCATATTAATTCATGGATAATAAGAAATGCTGACTGATATGCTGTGTGAATATTTTTGTGCTTCAGTACTTGTTAAAGGGAGACTGTCGTCTTGGTGACTTTTGTAAATAAACTCCATTCACTAAGTTGTCAAGATCAATCTGCAACACAGTTACCATGGCTGCATCTCTTTTGTTCTGTGGTTTGCTACCACACTGTGACTTTGGCTGGTCAAGGAGAAAGCAAAGTCAAGAGCCGTCTCAGGCTTTGACTTCCAAGTAGCACTATTGATTACACGTTGATACTAAGTACTGCTCTACATGCTAATCATAGATATACCATGCTTACAATTAGATTAGGTAAGGAGTAACCTGTCTTCTTTGTGGGTTCATATATATCTGCTCTTAAGATCTTTCTCAATCTAGAGTTTGAGTCTTCTTTCTAGTGGGTTTGAAATCTGCCGTAACTGTGATATTTATACGCAGTCATGTGCAGCTCCCTGACATCATTGCAGATTGCATCAAGGTCCTGAAGCCCTTCCACAAAAGTAACCTTTGACAAAAAGCTACTGTTCGAGATGTAGCACACATTTGTCTACAGTTAGAGTCATGGAGTGATACAGATGTACAGAATGGAATCAGACCCTTCGGTCCAACTCGTCCATGCTGACTAGATATCCTAAATTAATCTAGTCCCATTTGTCAACATTTGGCCCAAACACTTCATTTTCAGGTACCTATCAGGTGCCTTTTATATGTTTTAATTGTACCAGCCTCCATCACTTCCTCTGGGATTTTGTTCCATACACGCACCACCTTTTCTGTGAAAAAAGTTGCTCCTTAGGTTCCTTTTAAACCTTACCCCTCTCACCTTAAACCTATGTTGTCTCATTTTGGACTCACCCACCCTGGGGAAAAGATCTTGGCTGTTCACCCTATCCATGCCCCTCATGATTTTATAAACCTCTATAAGGTCACCCCTCGGTCTCCAACACTCCAGGGAAAACAGCCCCAACCTATTTGGCCTCTCCCTGTAGCTCAAACCCTCCAATCCTGACAACGCCCTTCTAAATCTTTTCTGAACCCTTGCAAGTTTCACTATCTTTCCTGTAACTAGGAGACCAGAATCGAATGCAGCATTCAAAAGGTGGCTTAACCAATGCCCTGTACAGCCACAACATAACCTCCAAACACCTATACCCAAAACACTGATCAATAAAGGCAAGCCTCCTTCAACACTCTGTCTCTCTGCGACTCCACTTTCAAGGAACTATGAAGCTGCAGTCCAAGGTCTCTTGTTTCAGCAACACTCCCCAAGACCTTACCACTTAGTGTATACTTCCTACTGTTTTCCTATTGTAAATTTAAATGACATTTATTGCCGATTTTGCGATTCATTATTTCCTCAAGAGTCTTTGGGATGTCACTATGCCCATAATTATGTTGTTTTATTCACATATTGCCAGTACTACCTCCAGTTACTCCACAGAGGTAGGATTTCTGGAAAACATCGTACAACTGACAAAGCATACGGTTGTACAATTTAATGTTTATTTGGTCTTTGGTGGTTTCCACTGTCCTATTATCTGAGTTTACTTCTCCAGTGTGGCACAGTGGCTCAGAGGTTCGCACCGCTGCCTCACAGCACAGGGATTCCAGCCTTGGGTGACTGTCTGTGTGGAGTTTGCACATTCTCCCCGTGTCTGCGTGGGTTTCCTCTGGGTGCTCCGGTTTCCTCCCACAGTCCAGAGATCGGCAAGTCAGGTGAATTGGCCATGCTAAATTGCCCATAGTGTTAGGTGCATTAGTCAGAGGGAAATGGGTCTGGGTGTGTTACTCTTCGGAGGGTCGGTGTGGACTTGTTGGGCCGAAGGGCCTGTTTCCACACTCTAGGGAATCTAAACTAATCTAAACCTAATTTGATAGGGTTTACATTTTAAATATCAATGTAGTTACATCATGGACTACCCTAAAATGTCTCATATTTTTGACATGACCTAGAGTGAACGATTTGTGAGCTGATAAACCATTTATGAAGTTACATCAGTCTCTTACATGAAGCCATTTGCAAAAACAAACAAAACATGGGACTGGGAATGAATTTTAAAACAAATTCTCAGTACATTGAAAGAGAATTAAGTATTGTCTCCACTAAGTTGTTGCATGAAACAAATGGAAGAAGGAGAGTGGGAAAAATCCTGACTTGCAGGGGATATAATACTGGACAATCATAGTAGAATGACTATTTTAATTTAACAGTGGATTGCAAAAGAGTGCCAGTATTTAAACTGTTTAGAGCTGAACATCTATAGAGATCTCCTCTTAAACGAAAAGTGGAGGGCAGCAGAAAGAAGTTGACCTAAGCATAGCTGAGTGATAGATGTCACAGAGCAGCTGTAGGTGAGCTACAGTGAATATGTGCGCATGGCACATGACAGACAAGGCTGGCATACCATGACAGCAAGTCTTCTGGCAGAACTAGCTACCAGAAGCAGCAGTAGCAGCATTGAAAATGCTTATTTTCAACTTGGCCTTAAAGATGATATAGCTAATACTATAATGTCAGTGATTTTTCACCATATGGAGTGTGTGCTATGCAGAGAAGCATCAGTGTTATTGAAGCCAACAGGAGCAACAAGGCTGTGACTTTGCAGATGAAAGAACCAATTTCTCCTTTGATTCTTCTGCTGACCCATTTGTAAATCCTTGCCAAAACTGAAACCACTAATAAAGTATGAAGCGAATTCTGGAAGTGGGAAAGGCAGCAGTCTCCCAGTCAGATTCATGGCACAGCTTCAGAACAAGAGCACAGCCTGTGGCAGTTCATTTAGCACCACAAAGGTATGGATGTTTTTTTACAAGGTATAACATCTAACTGTGTCCCTGGATCAGGTGTCCTCCTGTATGGCAAAACAAGATTACCATTGATAAGGTCCTTTGTCCCTGAAGAGCATGAATGATCCAAGATTGACTCAATATTAAGAAGCAAAAGCTTATAATCTTTCAGTGTCATTGTGATTGGAAGCCTGGTTGCGGGTTCTGTCGGGTTCTGCACTGAATTGTTTGCTGTTTCTGGATTATATCAACGATTTAGTCTTGTGTACTGAGAACATAAATAAGACATTTACAAACTGTACAAAAACTGGTTGTATAATTGATTGTGAAGAAGGAAGCTCTCAACTGCAGTAATCTGGAGAAATGTGAGGTAGTGCATTTGGAGAGGACAAACATGGCAGAAGAATACACAATAAATTGTAGGATTCTGAAATCAGTAGAGGAATAAAGGGACCTTGCAGTGTATATCTGTCCCTGAAATTAACAGGACAGTTAGATAGCAGTAGCATAGCTGCAATAATTCTTGGCTGCTCGGATGTGGAGGTTTAATCATAACCACGTGAACTCACCAGACCCTCTACATATAGGCAGTGAGGAGATGAATGTTGGGTACCCCACCGTCTATCTTTGCACCATTGTGGGCAGTTTTCTCCTGGAATGAAACACCAAGAGGGATTGCGAGAGATGAAGTGGCTGCCACAGCAATTAGTGCTTTTGCAAGTGGCTGACAAGTGGTGAGATGTCCCAAGTAAGTGAGTAAGCAGTGCACTACCAATGCAGGATAGGTCAGCTGGGTTGATGTGATTTAGGGGTGTGGGAGAAGGTGTAACATGCTGTAGTGAGAGCAATACAGCGTGAGCCTTGGAGGGAGGTGGCTGCAGTAAGAGAGATCTATTGAGTGTGACTCAGCAGAGAAAAGATGGTGGCATTTATCTTGGTAGAGTACAGAAGGTTATGGAACTTCTAGAATCATTGCTGAGTGCTCCTGCAGAAAGTGAGCAAGCACTACACCTCATAGTAGGCTGCCAGGGTCTGAGAAAAGAGAACGGTCCTTCCCTTCACCAAGCCATACACCAGGATCTTCAGGTCCATGTCTGAAAAATGGGGCCTCGATTTTCCTTCTGACTGACCTGTCTGGGGCAAACGACAGAAACAGTCCAGGGCGTATCTGGAAGTGAAGCCCTTGACCTGGTGCACAACCATGTTTTATAAATCCAGCAGCAGGAATTCCAGAACATGCCACATTGAGTACTTGTATTTCACGCGAGTAGGAAAATGCAATGAATGAGGTGCCATAAGCGAATGTAATGAGATCAGTTTGGGAAAACAGTACGAGGAAACCTGTTGGGCCCCAGGGAGCAAAGCCATCCATGAAACACTCCAAAAGGACACTTAGACAATTTCTGTTAAAATATGGGCCCTATGTCTTTATTCAAGGAGCTGCTAAGTCATTGAGGAGCAATACAGCCATGATTTCAAACATGAAATCTTCATCACTGCAACTAGTACCATCAGTAAGTCCAAATACTTAACTTGAAAAGCGTACAATTTCCTCAATCCATGTGCACCCAACTCCCATCTGTGATGCGGGAGTAAGGATTTAGATGACAGTAATAAACTCTTGTATCTTTCTCCAGCAAGAGACTCGATTTGAAATGATACTGATTGACAAGCTTTGTAATTACTTAATAATCATCAGCTACAACCTCCACTGCTTAATTGGAAATCCTTGAGACCAGTTATGCATAATCAAAATCTTTATTTTCTAAGATTATTAAAAGCTAGGTTTGAGGGTAGTACTAGTACATTGTTCCTTATAATTATGCAGAACTGACTGCATGGTAAGACCTTTCAATCTGACTAGTCTACAGCAGTGTTCATGACTTAGAGGAGCCTCTCCAAGCCTTCCGTCTCTCTCTTCCTCCCTCATTTGCCTATCATATTTTCCATTAAGTACATCTACTCTATTCAACACAATGTCTACATTTAAACTACTGTATGGATAAGAATTTTTTTTCTCTAGAGCACCTCAGAGAATTGACAAGTGATACTATTATGTCTATGGCCCCAAGGTTTGGATATGACCATAAACAGAAGCATCTTCTCCATGCCTTTGCCTCTTTATTTTAACATATACTGAGAGAAACATTTTTTTCCTTTATCCCCAACTCCATTGAGCACTGACATTGAAGCATTCTCACCTGCCAAAAAAGATCTTTTTTTTGTCTGCGTTTTACATCTGTCATTTGAGAAACCTCTCCATTCCGAACACTAGGAAACTGAAGAGCACTTCAAAGCTGATGTACTTTAACGATGACATTTTATGTTGACCTCTTGATATTTGCTTACATTTGCAATGCAGACCTGTAAGGGCAGAGTTGCAGCTGAGATTTGCTCATAAAATACTTGCTCCAAAAGTCGGGTTTCTGTGACGATCACAAGCTGTCATTTGTATTTGCACAGCAGCACATGCTGCGTTATGCTCCAGTGTTGACCCACGTTTATTTGAGCATGTTGACAGCTGCCCATAGCACTCAAGTCAACATTGCGGCATTGAAGTCTGAGCGACACTTCCATCACTGCAACATTTCAGGCATGCAGAGTGGCATGAAGTAGATTATAAATGTTTTAAAATCAGATGTTTTCTTGAACAAATCTATGAACCTTTGATTACCAACTTCCACATAAATATTTTTTTCTTGAATTTCTATTTGTACTGCTGCTGGCTGTCTTGTGATTCCAAGGGAAAGGAACTTCAAGGGGAACTTTCTCTCTTCGCAGGGACTTTGGGGTGATTTTAAAGGAAAGTGTGTGGTTGCAGTAGGTAAACTAAGATTAAAGGGAAGGAATATCTCACTGATATGACATAAGGTCACACATAAAACCTAGCCTATGAGTTCTTCGATCCACCTCTGAGATGGTTTGGCTGGTAGTCGGTGCTGATTGGGCATTGAGCTCATTGCTTGCCATTTCCCAGCATGCATGTGCACAGCAGCGTCTGGGAGATATCAGGAAGCCCCCAATCTGGATGAACAGACATCCTTAAGTGGTCCAGTATTGGCCAAAGGGCATCCTCCTCAAAGTCATTTCTCAAGCCCACATTTCTCTCCACCCACCCGCAATCCACATTGGGTATCAAGGCCTTCTCACCTGACCTTGCTGATCAGTATCCTCCCAGTCCCAACAATTCACAACCCAGTTAAACAACAGGAGCAAGCTGCCTGCCGCTCCCTGGTCATTTTGCCAGGGACCTGAAAACTGCATTAAATCCAGCCCAACCTGAACATTTATCAGACTAAAATGCTCCTTAGCAATCGCTGCAGTTAGTGATCTGACATTTTCCGTGATCTGAGGAATCTCTCCTCAGTCTACTTTGTACCATTATTATTAAAATGGAAGTGGAAAACTGGTTAATGGTTCAGGACAGTGAACAGTGACCTGTACCTCAGTAACAACAAGAACTTGGAGACAAAGCCTATCCAAGTATTTCCCATGTTGCTATTCATGATTCTAGGAGAATTCAGTAAAAGTGCATGAAATAAAGGCATCTTTATAATGTGTTCCTCAAAGATCCAGGCCTCAACATCTATCTGGTCAATCCCTTTCAGAATCTTGCATGTTTCAATGAGATCACCTCTAATTTCTTCTAAACATGAGGAATATATTGGGGTGGCTCGGTGACTCATTGGTTAGCACTGCTGCCTCACATCGCCAGGGACCCAGGTTCGATTCCAGCCTTGGGCGACTGTCTGTGTGGAGGTTGCACATTCTCCCAGTGTCTGCATGGGTTTCCTCTGGGTGTTCTGGTTTCCTCCCACTGTCCAAAGATGTGCAGATTAGGTGAATTGGCCATGCCAAATTGCCCATAGTGTTAGGTGCATTAGTCAGAGGTGAATGTAGGGGAATGGATCTGGGTGGGTTGCTCTTCGAAGAGTCGGTGTGGACTTGTTGGGCCGAAGGGTCTGTTTCCACACTGTAGGGAATCTATTCTAATATACACCCAGTTTACTCAGCATCTAACACTAGCATTACATTCCAAAGTCAGGAACTAGGATGGTGAAACTTTGATGTGCACCTTCCAATGTATATAGATCTCTCCTTCGATTCGAAACCATAATTGTACACATGCTCTAAAGGTGATACCAACAAAACCCAACACAATTGTGACAAGCCATCTTTATTCTGGCTCACTAATTACCTTACACAAAGGTCAGCATGCATTGCCTCGCTAAGTGCTTGCTAAATGTGCAAGTGAATTTTGTCTTCCAGTAGAAGCAGGATAGACCTGGGAACAATCAGCGCTTGTGGGCTTTAATGGAGCAAAACACAACCCCCCCCCTCCCCCCACTTAGAGTCCACAAAAAGAGGCTGCACGCCTTTTTTGAAAGATTCGCTGTTTAGCCTGAGGTAATACTTTGCCCCAGGCAAAGGGTGATAGAGAAGAATTCATAAAATTTGTCCCCTCTTCCAATTCAGACAGAATGGAGCCCTTGACTGGGAAATGTTGGAGCTGTTGAAGTGTGTGTGCACACAAAGCCGGCTGTAAAATGATTCAGGATTTATTCCTGATGTATTGATACCCTAATTGAACATGATCTTTCTGGGTAAACTTCTTATTTTTATATGATTTGTTACTGATAAAGCATATCACTGCTGGATTAAGGAAAAAATATGAAAAGTGGTTGAAAGTGAGTTATTAAGCTAGTAGTTTGTTTTAGATATTTCAGTGACGTATTATCATTTGACTAAAACTGTTGTTCCTTATTGATATTTTGCAGACCCAGGATGAATTCACTGTCTTACAGTATTAAATGTGCATATTTTACATGAACTATACTACTTTAGTCGCAAATAAATTGAAAACCGTGCTGTCAGAGGCTTTGGAAATGCTCTGAAGTCCAACCAATGGAAAACTGGAAGGAATTTGCGATGTCATCACCAATGAATAATACTCCTTGTCTCTTGATGGGCTGTAAAAAAAAGAACTAAAGCACTTTGATTGCTTGAGAAATGTATCTTTACAGCTGTATTTTGATGGTCCTTTAACTATATTACAAAGGTTAAAACAACTCGTAGCCATGATTGTTAACATGGTTGTGAAACATCTTCCTAAAATCTCATAAGTACCAGATGAGCACATTAGCTTCACCAGAGAAAAAGTGAACGGAAAGCTGTCATAGAGATGTACAGCACCGAACCAGACCCTTCGTTTCCAGTTATCCACGCTGACCAGATATCCCAACACAATCTAGTCCCACCTGCCAGCACCTGGCCCATATCCCTTCAAACCCTTCCTGTTCACATACCAATCCAGATGCCTTTTAAGTATTGTAATTGAACCAGCTTCCACCACTTCCTGTGTCAGCCCATTCCACACACACACACACACACACACACACACACACACACACACACCACCCTGTGAGTGAAAAGGTTGCCCCTTAAGTCTCTTTTATATCTTTCGCCTCTCACCCTAAACCTATGCTCTCGAGATCTGGACTCCCCAACCCCAGGGAAAAGACCTTGTCTATTTAAGCCTATCCTTGCCCCTCATGATTTTATAAATCTCGATAAGGTCATCCCTCAGCCTCTCATGCTCCAGGGAAAACAGCCCCAGTCTAATCAAACGCTCCCTCTACCTCAAATCCTCTAAGACTGGCAACATCCTTGTAAGCCTTTTCTGAACCCTTTCAAGTTTCACAATATCCTTCCAATAGGAAGGAGACCAGAATTGCACGCAATATTCCAAACGTGACCTAACAATGTCCTGTACAGCTGCAACATAACCTCCCAACTCCTGTACCCAATATTCTGACCAATAAAAGACAGCATACCAAATGCCTTCTTCACTATCATAAAGTCACACTCTGCGATTCTACTTTCAAGGAGCTATGACCCTGCACTCGAAAGTCTCTTTGTTCAGCAACACTCCTTCGGACCTTATCATTAAGTGTATAAGTCCTGCTAAGATTTGTTTTCCCAAAATGCAGCACCTCACGTTCATCAAAATTAAACTCCATCTGCCTCTCCTCAGCCCACTGGCCCATCTGATCAAGATTCTGTTGTAACCTGAGGTAACCCTCTTTGATGTCCACTACACTTCCAATTTTGGTGTCATCTGCAAATTTACTAAATTATACTTCCTATGTTCATATCCAAATCATTTATGTAAAGGATGAAAAGCTGTGGACCCAGCACCGATCCTTGTGGCACTCCACTGGGGTCACAGGCCTTCAGTCTGAAAAACAACCCTCCACCATCCCCTCTGTCTTCTATCTTTGAGCCAGTTCTGTATCCAAATGACTAGTTCTCCCTGAATTCCATGAGACCTAACATTGCTAACGAGTCTCCCATGGGGAACCTTGTCAAAAGCCTTCCTGAAGTCCATATAGATCACGTCTACCACTCTGCCCTCATCAACCTTCTTCTTCAAAAAAACTCAGTCAAGTTCGTAAGACATGATTTCCCACACACAAAGCCATTCTGACTATCCCTAATCGGTTTTTGCCTTTCCAAATACATGTACATCCTATTCCTCCGGATTACCTCTAACAACTTGCCCACCACCGACGTCAGGCTCACTGGTCTATAATTCCCTGGCTTGTCCTTAACACCTATCTTAAATAGTGGCACCACGTTAGCCAATTCCAGTCTTCTGGCACCTCACCTGTGATAATTGATGATACAAATATCGAAGCAAGAGGCCCAGCAATCACTTCCCTAGCTTCCCAGAGTTCGAGGTTACTCTGATCAGGTCCTGGAGATTTATCTCCTTTTATACATTTCAAGACATCCAACATTTCCTCCTCTGTAATATGGACATTTTTCAAGATGTCACCATCTATTTCTCTACATTCTATACCTTCCACGTCCTTTTGCACAGTAAACACTGATGCAAAATATTCGTTTAGTATCTCCCCTATCTCCCCCAGCTCCACACAAACGCCGCCTTGCTGATCTTTGAGGGGCTGTATTCTCTTCCTAGTTACCCTTTTGTCCTTATCTTCCAATACACAAAAGAAACAAGTGATTCTTCTTAATCTATTGTTCATTCTGCTACACACGGGTATGCTGAACAGAACCTGACACCACAAGCCCTTCCCAACAAAAAGGAAAGGGACACATGCACTTAAGTTCTTTTCATAACCTCACAAAGTCCCCAAAATGTTTTATAACCAGTGAAATGCTTGTGAACTCTTGGTCACTGTTGCAACAGTTTGTGCACAGAAAGCTCATGCCAAAAATATTTTCTATTAGTGACTTCCCTTGACAATAAGAAAGGGCGTTAATTGGTTGCAGACACTCACTCACTTGGGAGGATACCTCATCTCACAAGTAGTCATGATTTGGAGACGCCGGTGTTGGACTGGGGTGTACAAAGTTAAAAATCACACAACACCAGGTTATAGTCCAACAGGTTTAGTTGGAAACACACTAGCTTTCGGAGCGACGCTCCTTCATCAGGTGATTTTTAACTTCATCTCACAAGAGCTGCTAACCAATCAGATTGGCTACCAGGAACAGCAACCACTGCTGGGGCTTCCTATGTCCTAGCTCACAGGTTAGTCGCAAGTTGAGGTCCCACAGCACGAATAGGAGGGGAGGATCGGAGAGAGTGGAGAGAGGAATGTAGGTCATGAATGGCAAAGGAACGGAGCTGTGAGTTTATCTGTGTGTGGGTGATTTTTGGAGGAGACTGGGAATGGAGGCTGCATCACTGCCCCAAGTCTCACACAAGGTTTGGGCAGAGTCAGGGCAGTGCGGTGGCTCGATGGTGAGCACTGCTGCCTCAGCGCCAGGGACCAGGGTTCAATTCCATCCCCAGGCGAGTGGAGTTTGCATGTTCTCCCTGTGTCATAGAGATGTACAGAGAAATAGACCCTTCGGTCCACCCATCCATGCTGACCAATCTAGTCCCACCTGCCAGCACCCGACCCATATCCCTCCAAACCTCCCTATTCATATACCCATCCAAATGCCTTTTAAATGTTGCAATTGTACTAGCCTTCACCACATCCTCTGGCAGCTCATTCCATACATGTACCACCCTCTGCGTGAGGAAGTTGCCCCTTAGGTCTATTTTATATCTTTCCCTTCTCACCCTAAACCTATGCCCTCTAGTTCTGGACTCCCCGACTCCAGGCAAAAAAGGCTTTGTCTGTTTATCCTATCCATGCCCCTCCTGATTTTGTAAACCTCTATAAGGTCACCCCTCAGTCTCTGATGCTCCAGGGAAAACAGTCCCAGCCTGTTCAGCCTCTCCCTGTAGCTCAAATCCTCCAACCCTGGCAGCATCCTTGTAAATCTTTCTGAACCCTTTCAAGTTTCACAACATCTTTCCAATAGGAAGGAGACCAGAATTGCACGCAATATTCCAACAGTGGCCTGACCAATGTCCTGTACAGCCTCAACATGACCTCCCAACTCCTGTACTCAATACTCTGACCAGTAAAGGAAAGCTACCAATGCCTTCTTCACTATCCTATCTACCTGCAACTCTACTTTCAAGGAGCTATGAGCCTGCACTCCAAGGTCTCTTTGTTCAACAACACTCCCTAGGACCTTACCATTAAGTGTATAAGTCTGCTAAGATTTGCTTTCCCAAAATGCAGCACCTCGGATTTATCTGAATTAAACACCATCTGCCACTTCTCAGCCCCTTGGCCCATCTGATCAGCATCCTGCTGTAATCTGAGGTAATCTTCTTTGCTGTTCTCTACACCTCCAATTTTGGTGTCATCTGCAAACTTACTAACTATACCTCTCATGCTCATACCCAAATCATTTATATAAATGATGAAAAGTAGTGGACTCAGCACCGATCCTTGTGGCACACCACTGGTCACAGGCCTCCAGTCTGAAAAACAACCCTCCACCACCACCCTCTGTCTTCTACTGTTGAGCCAGTTCTGTATCCAAATGGCTAGTTCTCCCTGTATTTCCTGAGATCTAATCTTGTTAACCAGTCTCCCATGGGGAACATTGTTGAACATCTTCTTGAAGTCCATATAGATAACATCTATGTGGGTCTGCATGGGTTTCTTCCCAGAGTCCAGAGATGTGCAGGTTAAGTAGATTGGCTGTGCTAAATTGTTCCAGAGTGTCCAGGGATATGGAGGAGAAGTGGATTAGCCACGGGGAATGCAGGGTTACAGGGATAAACTGGGGGTGGTTGGTCAGGGTGAGAAGCTCTTCAGAGGGGCAGTGTTGACTAGATGGGCTGAATGGCCTGTGCCCACAAAGTATGGATTCTATTCTATTCTAAAATTATGGGCTGTCTCCTTCTCACACAACCCTTCATTCCCCCGCCAGCCAAACACTGTGACTAGGTGAGAAGTAGCTGTTAAATTGACAATAATTTGTCCATGATTGTCATGCTAATACTAGCCCTCACACCTCCACCCCCCTGCCTAGTATATTTGCAGACAGTTGGGTGGTGAGCAAAAAATAGGCAGGAAGCCCATCAAGGGAACATTACTCCCTACCATCTGCAAACCCACAGTTAGAGGAACATAGGTTTTATTGCATGGAGTCAGCTGCTGCAATTCTTTATGATGAACTGAATTTCATGTGGTATTCTACTCCATGAGATATAGTGTGGTTTGTGGGTGATGCCTAAATGGTTTCAAATGCTTTCAATGGGTGTGAAGCTGATTAAATGGGTTTGCAAGCACTAGTGTGTATTCATAATAAAATCACTGAGAATTTTTGTGTGTAGTTGGCACTCGGATAGTCACAGCGAAAGGAAAGGGGTTTGTACAGAACTGTTTGGGTAAAGGAAAAATTAGTGCAGTTATTGTTTCAAGGACTGTGATCCTAAAAATATAGAGTCAGTAAAATGTTCTACTTAGAATTTGGATTGGTAGTGTAAAGACATCGAGGGAACGAGCACCAGAATATGAAACAAAGAGCTCTTCACAGAGAAACTGAGGAACAAGCCTTGGGAGAGAAGAGTGAGGAAGAGGGTTCCAAGAAATGAATGGAAGAAAGGCTTGAAAACACACAAACAAACAACATTGTCAAAAAAATTGACAGCTCACCAAATCCAACATAGAAAGAATGAGATGGGAACGTGGAAAAAGGATAGTCAATGGGAACACAAAATGTAAACAGGCTTTTGGCTTCCCACAAGGAAAGTCATTGGGGAATAAAGCTTTCCAGATAGCATCACAAACAGAACTTCAAAACAAGTAAATGGGAATTGAAAAAGAAGAACAAAACATGGAGCAGGGACTGGGAATAAAGGAAATGGAATGCAATATGAAAATGATTAACGCGATACAGTTTGCCTTCAATGGTTTTCCAAGTAGGGAAAGGCAATGGAGTTCAACATAACTAGTGTACATTGGAACTATCTGGACACTTTTTGAAACAGAAAATGAGGAGGCAAAGTATTTCTTGTGAGTAGCACATGGAAATGGCCATTAACATCCAGTTTGGCTGAGATTGTGACTAGGAGTTTTGAGCTGGAACTGACCTTGTAAACCAGTTAGATAAAAGCAACAAGTATAAGTAGAGGAATGCCATTCCATTTGGCTGTTCATCTGAGAGAAATCATGGCTCAGTAGGATAAATAAGAAAACCAAATCACAAAAGAAATAGCATTACAGAAAGTTATAATGGGGAAAATGTTACAGGAAACATCATACTTGCACCAAGTGCTTTCTGTACATGGGAATTTAAATATATTACCAGCTGGTCTTCATGTTGTTGCACACATGAAACAGATTGTTGAATCGGAGGATATGCTGTTTTATGACAGTGGAATGCTATGCCACATCCTAGGTCAAGAATGTTGGCTAAAGTTTTGATCTCCTCGTTTATGGAGGCACATATTGCATTGGAGAGAGTTCAGAGGAAGTTCACTCAATTGATTTCTGATTTCTGACCTTTTATAAAAGGTCAAGAGAGTTGAGCCAATACTCGTTGGAGTTAAAATAATGGGAGGCAATCTTATTGAAATAGACAAGGTTCTGAGAGGCTTGACAAAATAGACGCTGAAAGGATGTTACCTCTTGTGAGGAATCCAGAATGAGAAGAAATAGCTTACAGAACAAGGGCTTGCCCATTGGCCCTACTTCTTATGCACAGTATATTCACAATGGCCGTTGATTTGTGGTAGCTAAATTAGCCAAATTCTGTTTCATCAAAAAGACCAAGTATAATTAGGAGAGAAGTATATATAACAAACAAGGTTGTCCACTTATATTGTAATTGTGTTTCAGATATAAATGGTTGGGGATTAGATATATTACAGTACAGCATTAATGCACTTAAGTGTTGTAGAACAATAGACAGTGTATGCAATTTAGTCCTGTTTTGATTTATGTATACACCTTGCTTCTTTGGTAACTTTGCTGAATAATTATGTGCAAATTGAGAGGCATAACAGAGATCAAAGTGCTGAATAACATTAACTATTTATAATTATCAGGAAATACAACCCAATGGTGAAAGTAACTTTTTTGTCATACTGTATTGCTGGGCATATATCTGAAACTTTTCCAAATGCTCTGGCCATAGCATTCCAGACTCATTCATTCAAATCAGAACTAAGGGACAGAGTGTCATGGAAAGGCTTTTAGTAACCATTGCTTTGTGACTTTAGTGATGTATTTCAGTTGTACCTCACCTCCTTCACACCTTTTCCAAAAAAAAACCTTCCTTTTCAAGTTTGGAGTGACAAAACTACCTTACGTTTCCCTGACCCATGTCAAATTTTGCTCTTCATTAATGGATGAGCCTACACTTTATATAATTTGTCAATGGAATTCAAACAAAAACAAATATGTCCTATTGACCTACCATTCTCACATGAGAGTGTTTAAACCATCAGAGAGAATAAATTATATTTGGCAGGAAAGGTAAGTACAATGTAAGGCATTGACAGGGATAAACTACTGGTGCTGAGGTTAGCTTGTCAAACAACTGGTGCTGGGCTTTCTGTGATGACATAGAGAGAAACACTGCATGGCATGAGCCATGACAGTCCAAAGTTCAGTATACACATCCTTGTCAAATATACTGAATTTAGCCAGTTTGCTGCAAGAGCAAGAAAATAGTTCTTTTTAAAGTACAATTGTTAAGAAACTTTAATAATGGCCCATGGAACAAGATATCACCAAACTATAATCTCTAGGTGAGAACACATGCTAAGTGACAGCAAGATTAAGTTTAAAAGCCTGTTGATATCGAAGGAGATATATAGCGCTGTTTAATTTAATTCATTGCACATTTGGTAAATTTGAAGAGAGGTGACTATTTCACAAGGCTATTGACACATTTCCTGTGAGCCCCGCTGGATTCTGTGCGTCTTTTTAATGGGAGGGTTAAAGCAGGTCGCTGCCATGTTGGAAGACCCATTGAAATTTTACAACAAGCCTTGGTGACCTTATCTCCCAGCTCACTGATGTAATGACTTCAACATTATGTTATTGGTATGGTGGGGTCTGATCTTATTGGGCACAGCTCTTTGCCTGTTTCACAGTTCCAAGTTTTTGATTGATTGTGAATCCTAATCCCAAATCATATTGGGTGTGGTGGCTCTACGTAGATTTTAACAGGATTGACCAATTAGTGGTCAGAGGATAAGCTTGGCCTCCAATTAAGGATAATCGGCAGCTGTCACAATGGAAAGCCAATTGGAGACTCTGCAGCACTAGGGAGGCTATAACCTGATGCAGAGCTCATGCCTGAAACGTTGACTGTCCTGCTGCTTGGGTGCTGCCTGACCTGCTGTGCTTTTCCAGTGCCACACATGTTTTGACTCTGCTCTCCAGCATCTGCAGTCCTCACTTTCTCCTATAGCCTGTTGCAGTAGATAAAATAAAAAGAGGGCATCTTTATTCTAAGATGTCAGCTCAATATTTATAAAATGTTTAAAATTAAAAATGGCTACAGCTGCTGGACTCTGATTGAAAACTTTGAGGAGAAAGTGAGGTCTGCAGATGCTGGAGATCAGAGCTGAAAATGTGTTGCTGGAAAAGCGCAGCAGGTCAGCAGCATCCAGGGAACAGGAGAATCGACGTTTCGGGCATGAGCCCTTCTTCAGGAATGAGGAAAGTTTGTCCAGCAGGCTAAGATAAAAGGTAGGGAGGAGGGACTTGGGGGAGGGGCGTCGGAAATGTGATAGGTGGAAAGAGGTCAAGGTGAGGGTGATAGGTCAGGCTGACCTCTCCGTCCCCATCCCAGTCTGACCTATCACCCTCACCTTGACCTCTTTCCACCTATCACATTTCCGACGCCCCTCCCCCAAGTCCCTCCTCCCTACCTTTTATCTTAGCCTGCTGGACAAACTTTCCTCATTCCTGAAGAAGGGCTCATGCCCGAAACGTCGATTCTCCTGTTCCCTGGATGCTGCCTGACCTGCGCTTTTCCAGCAACACATTTTCAGCTCTGATTGAAAGCTCCAAACTTGAAACTACTCCCACCCATAACGGAACCAAATGGGGCGATAGATTGGGCAGGGGGCTTAGAATTATTTTGGAGTGCTGAACAACTCGCCAAATCTCTTTCCATGCATATGCTGTACTCCTGATACTCTGGGAATGACACAGACGCACTGTCAAATTTCAATCAGCCTCTGAAGAATGGTTTGAGGATAGTCAACATGGTTTTATGCTTGGGAAATCATGTCCCACTAACTTTATTAAGTTTTTTGAATAAGTAACAAAGAGGATTGATGAGAACAGAGTGGTGGATGTAATCTATATGGATTTCAGTAATGCATTTGACATGATTCCTCTTGGTAGATGGTTAGCAAGGTTAGGTCACATGGAATAATAGAAGAACTAACCATTTGGATACAGAACTGCCTCAAAGGTAGAAGACAGAGAGTGGTGGAGGAGGGTTGCCTTTCAGACTGGAGGCCTGTGACTGTGGTGTGCTGCAAGGATCAGTGCTGGGTTCACTGCTTTTCGTCATTTATATAAATGATTTGCATGTGAACGTAGGAGGGACAGTTAATAAGTATGTAGTTGACAAAATTGACAGTGAAGAGAGTTACCTCAGAGTACAATGGGATCTTGTTCAGATGGGCCAATGGGACGAGAAGTAGCAGATCGAGTTTAATTTTGATAAATGCGAGGTGCTGCTTTGTAGAAAAGGAAATCCGGGCAGGACTTACACACTTAATGGTGAGGTTCTGGGGAGTTTGCTGAACAAAGAAACCTTGGAGTGCAGGTTCATAGTTCCTTGGAAATAGAGTTACACGTAGCTATGAAGTGAAAAAGGCGTTTGGTATGCTTTCCTTAGTCAGGGTATTGAGGCCAGGAGTTGGGAGGTCATTTTGCAGCTGTACAGGAATTGGTTAAGCCATTTTTAGAATATTGTGCGCAATTCTGGTCTTCCTCCTATCAAAAGGATGTTGTGAAACTTGAAAGAGTTCTGAAAAGATTTACAAGGATTCAGCCAGGGTTGGAGGGTTTGAGCTACAGGGAGAGGCTGAATAGACTGGGGCTGTTTTTCCTGGAGTGTTGGAGGTTTGTAGAGATTTATAAAATCATGAGGGGCATAGGTAGGGTAAATAGACAAGGTATTTTCCCTCACATGGGGGAGTCCAGAATTAGAGATCATAAGTTTAGGATGAGAGGGGAAAAATTTAAAAGGAACCCAAGGGGCACTTTTTTCACGCAAAGGATGATGCATATATGGAATCCGCTGCCAGAGGAAATGGTGGAAGCTGGTACAATTACAACATTTAAAAGGCATCTGGATGGGTATATGAATGGGAAGGGTTTAGATGGATATGGGCCAAGCGCTGGCAAATGGGACTAGATTAGGTTAGGATATGTAGTTGGCATGGACAAGTTGGACCGAAGGATCTGTTTCCATGCTGTACATCTCTATGACTCTGACTTTTCAAAATGAATTGACAAACTACGTACTAATTGCAGAAGAATATTTGGTAGCTGTTGTCGCCTGATCTGTTGTGAGGGGAGAAAGGTTCCATGTGAGTACCTACGCTTGACCTGAGGGCCACTGGTCCATAATCAACAAGATGCAATGCCACATGGATTTCTATATACAGGAACATGCTTAGTTCTGATTATATTATACCCTGACAACATCCATGATGAGACTATTGAGTGAAAATCATCGACTGAGCAAATTACTGAAGGATACTGGATCCTTGGACATCCTAACCCCAAAAAGCCTTGAGGAAAATTTCCAAAAAAAGACATCTGATGAGAGAAAAATTAAATCAGAGATGAAACAAAAAAAAACACACAGATTTGGAAAAACTGGGACAATATCAAACCTGTGACAAAGTAGGACTAGCTACTCAAACATTATTATTCGTCTGTTACATTAACTATAGGCTTCTCCTTATCAATTACTTTACTAAGTCTTTATCTGGCAGTTTGTTCACTAACTGAAGTATCATTGCTTCCCTACTATTTGCTATTCATTAAATAAGATTTCAGTTTAACTACAACAAAAGAATGGTCAGTCCCTTGTGATAAGAATGCTGCTATAATTCATAGCCGAAACACAAAGCCATAAATACACTCCAAGTATGTATTGCACAATCAAATAAATTGTTGTGTTGGTCGAGTTCTTTGTACTCCATCTCTCTCTAAAGACTGTGTGCAACACAGGGTATTAGTCCTAAAAGGTATTGATTGGCAAAAACAAGACTTACTTGCTGAGGCATTAATATTTAATCAGTGTCTCCCACACAGGAGAAAGCAGTTTGGAGTCGTTTCAAGTTTTTGTGCAGTCAAGTGCTAAACCTTTGTGAGATCTTAGTTTAGTTTGCATAATTGATTAGTCTGCCTTTGCCTGGGTGAAGAGAGGTTTTGATTGATGTGATCTGACTGGGACAATGAATTTACCGTTTGTCTCAGGAATTTAGAATTCACTGGGCAAGTCGTTAGGGTTTTTCTTGAGATGTGCTGCTGCGGATGCAGTGTTGTATTCCTGATTGACGAGAGGTCACAGGGCGTAGCAAAACTGAATACTTCCTTCTGTTATTCTTAACATAATATCCACGGACCATTGTATTATTCAGTAGTCTATTAAAAGTTAAAGAAGATTTATTCATCTGCTCTGCTAGAGATTTTTAAATCAAAGTCTTCTTTGTTACTAAGGCCTATTAAATCCCATTTTACTGGAGTACAACTTAACTGACTTCGATTTGGAAATACGTGCACCACCTCCCCTAAAGGAGAATGAAAATTGCTCCATTTATTTCAATTCATTCATGATCCACCTTATTCCTTCTCATTATAAGTACATAATAACACTGCAGGCTGTAAAACTACTTTGACTTCACACTGATTTACTGTACTCATGAGAGGAGAGGGTGATATGCTGGTTCGGTCACAGGGCATAGTAATCCAAAGGCCCACGCTAATGCTCTGGGGAGTGGGTTAAAAATCCAACATGGCAGCTGGTGGAGTTTAAATTCATTAAGCAAAAATGGAATATAAAGCTATTGTCAGTAAAGGTGACCATGCTGATCATCGGTTGTTGTAAATACTCTATATGGTTCAGTAATGTCCTTCAGCGAAGGAAATCTACCATGGGGCTGGCCTACATGTGATACCAGCAATGTGGTTGTCTCTGAAATGGTCTTGGTTCAAGGCCCACGAGATAACATCCCACCAAAGAATAAAAAAGCACAGCTTATGGATTGTTAAGTTGCACACCAAAAGGTTGAAAGGTCTCTGAAGATGATCAGAACGGGATGTTCTCTTTCATGGATCTTCGTGTCCCTTCACCAGTTGTGCATCTCGGTAGGAACTCCATTGTTGGACTGTACACTATATCAGCGGCATAGGTGTGAATCGAAATTGAACAACAATATCTTATATCTAGCGTAGTTATGGGCCTAAGTCTAATTTCTAACATTCCTTCATTGTTGGTGTCTTTTTGTTGAAGGATGCTGAAAGCTTTTATTCAATAAAATAGAGACTTTGACTGGTATGAAAACTAATGGAGAGATGAAGGGTAGAAACACGTAGAAGTTTGCACCAAAACATGCCATTCACCTCGGCAGGATGCACTTACCTAATTCATCTACTCCTATCAGCATATCCTTTTTAGTCCTTTCTAATTAGTGTGGTCTTATCACTTGTAATTTCACACGGATGACCAGTAATCTCTCTTGCCAGCCATTAGCATGTGTTGGATGGATTTAAAAGTTGACAGGCAAATTGTTAGGCCTTGTTATGAATGCTTCTTCTTTGGCCATCAGGTTTTGGACTGACTTGAACTCAGGACTTATAGCTCAGAGACAGGGATGCTACCCCCATCATTAGAAGATCTCTTTTTAAGTGGCTTGAAGCATGGATATCAAAAACCTTTTCACTAAGGTTAACTGAGCAATGTTGCTAAACCTGATAAATATGGCTGATAAATTATCAGTACCACCACAAACCCAGGTAACATTTCATTTCAACCCTCACTCATCTGCTTAATAATATCAAGTTTAGTAATGTGTAGCAAGTACATAGCAATAGAGGTCTGGTATTCCAACTGGAACTTCATCAACAAACACATCGATTTGGACCCAATTTACCAACCCTTCAGAAAAAAGAACCGGAAGTGATATCACCCACCATAACAGACCAAGACACATACTTAGAAAGCAGGATTGAACATCAGTGCTACAATGGGGGCTCACTGATGTTGTTACCTAGCATGGTGATGAAATGTCTGAGAACAAATCTTTCAGCTCAGTGAGCAAGCTTACACCCTGAACCACAACCTGAGCTACAAATCTTCACAAAATCCGCAATTACATAGCAATGTTGCCAGCACCTTTGAAGTGTAGAAATCAGAAAGTGAAACGCAAGGTATTTGTTATGATTCCCACTGAGAGCTCTGAATTTAGACTACAATCTCAGATGAGACTCCCTGAGTTTATTTATGAACCTGTTTGAGAACAGGCCAGTGTCCCTGTAGTAATCAGAAATGAAGAATCATCCAGTGAGGCTTTCTGGGTGGAGCTAAGAAATAAGAAGGGGATGGTGATATTATTGGGGTTGTACTATAGCCCCCCCAAATAGTCAAAGGGAATTAGAAGTACAAATATGCAGGGAGACTGCATAGACTTGCAGGAGCAATAGGGTTGTCAAAGTAGGGGATCTTAATTTTCCTAGCATAGATTGGGACTACCAGAATGTTAAAGCCTGAGATGGGGTGGAATTGGTTAAGTGCATTCAGAAAAGTTTCCAGAACCACTAGAAGGAGGGTCCTACTCGGGAAGGGGTAAAACTCTAACTACTCCTGGGCAGTAGGGCAGTACACGTGATGGAGGTGACAGTGGGGGAGCACTTTGGGACCAGTGACCTATGGAGAGGGGCAAAAGTAGTCCGCGGGTTCAAGTTCTAAATTGGGGCAAAGCAAATTTTGATAGAATAAGACAGGAGCTTGCAAGGATTGATTGGAGCAGTTTGCAGACAAAGGTACTTCTGGCAAGTGGAAGGCCTTAAAAGTGAGGTAGCTCGAGTTCAAGGTCTGTGTGTTCCTGTGAGGGTGAAGGGCAAGGTTGGCAGGAATAGGGAACCCTAAATGACAAGAGATACTTGAGGCTTTGACCACAGAAAAGGAGGAGGTATGAGTCAGGTACAGGCATCAAGGAAATCCCTGGAGGTATATGGGAGATGCAGGAGTTTAGATTAGATTACATTACATTACAGTGTGGAAACAGGCCCTTCGGCCCAACAAGTCCACACCAACCTGCCGAAGCGTAACCCACCCATACCCCTACATTTACCCCTTACCTAACACTACGGGCAATTTAGCACAGCCAATTCACCTGACCTGCACATCTTTGGACTGTGGGAGGAAACTGGAGCACCCGGAGGAAACCCACGCAGACACGGGGAGAACGTGCAAACTCCACACAGTCAGTCACCTGAGGCAGGAAGGAAATCAGGAGGGCCAAAAGGGAACATGAGATAGCTTAGCTGAGAAGATTAGGGTGAATCCAAAGAGGTCCTTTAAGTATATCAAAGCAGAAAGAATAACCAGAGAGAGAATAAGACCAAAGTGGACATGTATATGTCGAACCACAGGAGATCAGTGAGGTCCTCAATGGATATTTCTCCTGTGTATTTACTGTGGAGAAAGTCATGAAGACTTGGGGAAGTTAGTGGTCATATCTTGAGGATAGTCCATATCACTGTAGAGGAGGTGTTGGATGTATTAGAATGTATGAAGGTGGATAAATCTCCTGATCCTGACCAGATCTATCCAAGAACGCTGAAAGAGGCTAAAGAAGAAATTGAGGGGGCCCTGGCTGATATTTTCGCATCATCGTTAGCTACGGATGAGGTCCCAGAAGACTGGAGGGTAGCGAAAGTTGGGCCCTTATTCAAGAAGGGCTGCAAAGAAAAACCTGGGAACTATAGACCAGTAAGCTTATCATCTGTAGGTTACTTGAGAAGATTCTGAGAGGTAAGATATACATGCATTTGTAAAGACAGGGTTTGATTCAGAATAGTCAGCATGGCTTTGTGCGTGGAAGATTGTGCCTCACAAATTTGATAGAGTTCTTTGATGAAGTGACCAGGAAGGTTGACGAGGGCAGGGGTTAACCATAGTCTATATGGATTTTAGTAAGGCCTTTGATAAGATTCCACATGGTAGGCTGCTCTGAAAGATTGGATCGTATGGAATCCAGGGCGAGCTGGTAAATTGGATACACAATTGGCTTGATGGTAGCAAGCAGAGGGTAATAGTGGAATGATGCTTGTCAGACTGGAGGCCTGTGCCTAGTGGGGTGTCTCATGGGTTGGTACTGGGCCCATTGCTGTTTGTTATCTATATCAATGATTTGGATGAGAATGTACAAGACATGATTTGTAAGTAGGTGGCACAGTGGCTCAGTGGTTAGCACTGTGGCCTCTCAGCGCCAGGGATCCAGATTTGATTCCAGCCTCAGGTGGCTGTGTGGAGTTTGCACATTCTCCCTGTGTCTGCGGGGTTTCCTCCAGGTATCCAGTTTCCTCCCACACTCCAGAGATGTGCAGGTTAAGTAAATTGACCATGCTAAATTACCCATCGTGTTAGAATCATTAGTCAGAGAAATTGGGTCTGGGTGGATTACTCTTCAAAGGGTCGGTGTGGACTTGTTGGGCCAAAGGGGCTGTTTCCACATTGTAGAGAATCTAATGTAATCTAATCTAAGTTTGCAGATGACACTAAAATAGGCAGTATCATGGACAGTGAGGAAGGTTATCAGCAGGACCTTGATCAGCTGGGGAAGTGGGCTGAGAAATGGCAAATGGAGTTTAATATAGGAAAGTTAAATCAAGATAGGAGTTTCATGGTGAATGGTAGGGCCTTAAGGAGTGTAGTGGAACAGAGGGACCTTGGAGTTCAGGTGCACAGTTCTCTGAAAATGGAGTTACAGATGGACAGAGCAGTGAAGGCAGCTTTTGGCACACTGGCCTTCATCAGTCAGGGTATTGAGTATAGAAGTTATCAGGGCAGCATGGTGGCTCAGTGGTTAGCTCTGTTGCCTCACAACACAAGGGACCAGGGTTCAATTCCACCCTTGGGTGACTGTGTGTTGTTTGATAGCTCTCCCTGTGTCTACGTGGTATTCCTCCAGGTACTCCGGTTTCATCCCACTATCCAAAGAGGTGCAGGTTAGGGGAATTGGCCATGCTAAATTGCCCATAGTGTTCAGAGATGTGTAGGTTAGGTGCATTAGTCAGGAGAAATGTAGAGTAATAGGGTATGGGAATAGGTCTGGGTGGGATACTCTTTGGATGGTCGGTGTGGACTCGATGGGCCAAATGGCCTGTTTCCACACTGTAGGGATTCTATAATAAAAGTTGGGAAGTTACGTTGCAGTTGTACCGGACATTGCTGAGGCCGTACTTTGAGTATTATGTTCAGCTTTGGACACGTTGTTATTAAACAGTTAGTTAAATGTTATTAAACTGGAAAGAATGTTGAAAAAATTTACAAGGATGTTGCCAGGAGTCAAGGGTCTGAGTTATAGGGAGGTGTTGGTCAAGCTACGACCTTTTACTTTAGAGCATAGGAGACCGAGAGGGGATCTTATAGAGGTGTATAAGATCATGAGAGGCATGCATAGAGTGAATGTGCTCAGTATTTTCCCCAAGGTTGGGTAATCGTGGACTAGAGGGCATCAGTTTAAGGTGAGAGGGGAAAGAATAAAAGGGAACTGGAGGGGCAACTGTTTTACAGAGGGGGCAGTACACATGTGGAATGAGCTGCTAGTGGAAGTGGTTGAGGCAGGTACATTAACAACAGTTAAAAGGTATTTGGACAAGATTGGAAAGGTTTGGAAGGATATAGACCAAGTGCAGAGAAATGGGATTACTGTAGGTGAACATTTTTGGTTGGCATGGATCAGTTTGGGCCAAAGGGCCTGTCTCTGTGCTGGAGGACTCTACGACTCTATGGCCATACTCTGTAACAAACTGGAAGGTGACTCTGGACTTTTTTTGTTTAAAAATATGAGATTACAGATAATTGCCACGAGAATAAGGTCAGCAGATTTCATAAATTTGAACAACTAAACTTATAAAATCACAAACGCAGAACAAGCTATACAACTTTTATTCTAATGTACGAAATTAGAATGAGCTGAGCATGAATAACAAGACAAACAACAAATGAACATCCCACAGAGTTCCTCAGATGTGGTCAAGACAGAACCCATGGATTTTTCAGTACTCCACCCAGATTCAAGTGACAGTGTTATAGAGTCATACACCCAGATTCAAGTGACAGTGTTATAGAGGTGTACAGCATGGAAACAAACCCTTTAGTCCAACTTGTCCATGCTCACCAGATATCCCAATTCAATCTAGTCCCACCTGCCAGCACCCAGCCCATATCCCTCTAAACCCTTCCTATTCATATACCCATCCATGTGCCTTTTAAGTGTTGCAATTGTAGTAGCCTCCACCACTTCCTCTGGCAGCCTGTTCCACATAGGCACCACCCTCTGCGTGAAAAAGTTGCCCCTTCGGTCTCTCTTATATATTTCCATTCTTACCCTAAACCTATGCCCTCTAGTTCTGGACTACTGCACCCCAGGGAAGGGACCTTGACTATTTATCCTATCCATGCCCCTCATGATTTTATAAACCTCTATAAGGTCACCCCTCAGCTTCCGACTCTCCAGGGAAAACAGCCGTAGCCTATTCAATCTCTCCCTGTAGCTCAAATCCTCCAATCCTGGCAACATCCTTGTAAATCTTTTCTGAACCCTTTTAAGTTTTACAACATCCTTCTGATAGGAAGGAGACCAGAATTGCATGCAATATTCCAAAAGTGGCCTCACCAGTGCCCTGTACAGCCACAACATACCCTTCCAGCCCCTGTACTCAATACTTTGTTTTAACCCATCTCCTGTCTCCCAGGCCAGAAGCCCCTCAAACCTTTGTAGTAGTCACTAAATCTCAATGAAACTAAGCTGCATTGCCCTGGGTACATTTGAGCTCCAGTACTTGTCAGCTGCACCAAGCAAATGCTGCTTGTGGGCTTCCTTTGTCCTCAGCTGGCCTGAACTATCAGTGACTCCCAGGACTTCTCCTGAGTCATAAAAAGTGACCGCTAGCCACTTTCTCAGCAACCTCTTTCAAGTTGCAACAATCCAGAGATTGACATTAGCCAATCTAATGCTAACATTAGCATCTCATCTGCTTGGAACATCTTTCCACTCATTCCAAGCATCTGAATGAACAGTGGCCTGAAAGTAGCAAACTTCTGTTTCAACTGTCCCTGACCAATATGGAGTTACCTTCAGTGGCCCCGTCTCATTGGCTTAAGGTTAATGTTAAAGTGCTGTTCAGTGACCCTTGAACTGTTTCAAGTGACCTATTGAAAGCCTCATGAAAAGCCTCTTACTTGTTCCTAAGCAGGATCGAATGTAGCAAACATTGGATCCTGTGACAATCCAAGGCCTTGTGAGTTTTCTTGCACCATCATTCTGAACATCCTATGACAATGTTATAATTTTCATATTTAATTACCTTTCCAGAAATGCAGATCTTGCAACATATGCTGACACACAGAAACAGAAAAATGGATTTGGCATGTTGAGTTAGGCCATTAATCTATAATTTCCATTTATATTTGGCTCCAGCCATCTCATAATTTGGCTCAAATCACTGAGAAGTGGCGTACAACTCATTTGGAAGCAGCACTGAAGGTCACATTTTCAATTAAAAAGAAACTTCACCCCTAACCTTCTCTCAGTAATGACGTGATTAAGACAAAGGAAGTAACCAACCCCTATTCACTGGTACTTGGCAATGTTATCCTGTAGCTTTTGATGTAACAGTATTGATGCAAATCAATTGATCTCATGCTATTACACACAGACTGTAGAACACTAAAGAATACTACTTTTCAAAGCCATTTTTGAAAGTTTTAGTAAGAAATGAACTTTGTGGGGGTGGAGGAGGTGTGTGTTCTGCAGGTAACGAGTTTGAAAAGGTTAACATTGAAATGCATTGAGCACCACAGTGTCTGATTCATGGGCTTTGGTTGAGAAACAGTTTGGCTTCCTCCAGGTCCTGATGGAGTCACATGTGATCTGTTTGGTTCCTGACAGTTGTAATTATGACTAAACAGTTAAAGTTAATGGTGTACTGGAAGAAATGTAGAGCTGAATCTTCCCTTAATTTGACTTCATGTTATTTTCAGTGAATTTCCCAGAGGCTTTCTCCCCATAAGGCTTCGTGAGTTTTCATGCACCATCATTCTGAACTCATCTCATTAATTGCCTCCCACCCCCCTATAGTGCTGCTCACATGTAATGCTAGCCCAGTTCTTCCACTTGCCACTGTCGGACATACATGCTACTGCTGAGGTGTGCCCACATTCCTCACGACAGTGCCATCTTGGAACCATAGTGATGCACCTGGCTGAAGATTGGCAGCTGGAATTGCCCTTGACACTGCACGTCATGGCACAGCAGTCACAGCCCACTTCTCATGACACATTGGCCTGATACTTCTTGCACATAAAACTGCACATTCCTGCACTTATCCCTGTTTCAGCGCCGGACCACACAACTTACCTGTCCTCAGTCACAGGCCATCTTATAACCCTCCCTAACAGCTCTGTAGTGCATGATAGTGCCCCTCTCTGTGAGCTAGAAGGCCTGAGTTCAAGTCCCATCTATTCCAGTGATGTGTCAATATAGGTTGAAACAGGTTGATTGAAAGTGTCTGCAACCCTCTCCAAGTCACTGTGACTCTTTCCCCAATGTCCACTATCGCCCAGCATCTTATCATTGTTCAATGGAGGTTCATCGCAGGAAAGCTTTCAGTCACTTCAAAACATGCACGTTTAATTGCAAACACCAAATGTGGACAGAAATCAGACAAACACAAGTTGCATTTGCCTCCTAGAACAGAAAGGAGTAGTCTGCATGCCGAGCACCAAGAGTTTTACAGTCAAGAATTGACCACAAGCTCTGATCTAGTGGAATCATATGTCAATTAAGTCCTGTCTGGCCTATAGTGCCTGATGCTACTCTATCAGGTTCAAGAGTTCCTTTGTTTCCTACTCATTGTCCTTATCCTCCCTGAAAGACTGCTCCCAGTCTCCCAGTTCACCAGCCGCCATCAAATCCTCTCTTTCCCTGCCCCAGCAGTGCAGGGCATAGCTTGCTGGGATTATGTTGTGTACTCTGTCTGGACTGCAATGCAAGACTCCGCCAGGATAATGCAAGCAGTGGACCTTCATATTCTGCAAATTTATCATCTGCTCCAGCATAGGTTTGACTGAACAGTGGGCTGCATTGTATTGGCACTCTGCCTCAGTCAGGGGGTTTTGTAATGGAGTCATCAGCCAAGGTCGTAGTGGGTTGCCCTTGTAACCCGGTAGCCATTCTTATAACCATCTGGACTTTCTACTGCAGCAGGACCATGAGTTCTCAAGCATATAGGCATCATGGCAGCTCCCAAGGTAGTAGGTGCAAACATCCAAGAAATCATGTCAGTGAGCACGGATCACATGCGCATTCAGGTCGTAGAATCCTTTCCTGTTGATAAATTCGGCCATGCTATGTTGTGGCCCTCTCAACTCACTCTGTGTACAGTTGACTGAGCCCTGCACCGGGGGGAAGTCAGTTATCCTTCTAAAACCTAATATACACACACACTAGTGTGTCCTCTACCACAGATAATAAACGGGTCTTTGACTCAGCACAGGAAGGAGAATTGATGACAGAGAGCTACCCTAGCCTTAAGCCAGCAGTGGTTGTTAACTAGAAGATATGGCACATTGACAGCAGTGGTGTCTGAAAATATGACATTCAGGAATAGGTTTGTGGTAGAAAATGTTCTTTTTGCTGGGAAGTATATGGAGATTGTATTGGGAGTCAAGATCATGAGAAATTGAATAAGTGTAAAAAAGTAGCTGCGGACAGACTTGAAATCACTGGCAAACAAATCTAATTGTAGTAGGTCGCTGGAAATAGTGAGTTCACTCTTCCTAGTGTTAATTTGGATAAAGTCATGACTTTTTTTTTGTACAAGCTGCCTGTTAAAAATTGAGACCAGTCACAAGGAGGCATTAGCATATTGTATCTGCTATTGACAACACCAAAGAGAAGCAGATAAATGTGAAAATACTGAGGATGAAGGATAGATCCTTTAGGGATTCCTGAGATGGCAAGAACTAAGGAAAAGCTATTGCATTCACTGACAGATGTCACCTAATCAATACTTCTCGATTTACCTCGTTTGCTCTTTAACTTTGTCCAATTTGGTTGCTACTCACTTACACTTCTCACCCAGTGGAAAAAACAATTTCAGCAGAGTCCCAGTCTATATATGAGAAAGTTTTCCTGTTATAGTCAGCACTTCATGTGGTTGTCTCTCAAAAACCAAGGATGGCAGTGCATCTTCCCACATAGAAACTCAACCCATTTTGGCAGATTTTGACAGCAAAAGGAGAATCTTTACTAGTATTTGAAAAAAATCCTACAGATGATATGAATAGGCAGATTCTGCAGATTATATAAATATATATGTACATAATATGACATTGTGCAGTGTAAGTAGTCTCCATATCTCTGTACAATGTCAGGCATTAAAAAGTGATCTGGCATCTTGCTGAGTCTACATGTAAGTCAGGATCTAATTAATTCTGAATAACTTTGACAGCTGATGTGCATCCCTGAAGTAGACTATACACCAAACTAATTGTCCATTTTAACAGACTCTTTTTTTTAATGCCAGTTCTCCATTGTGCACATGGGAAAGCTCAAACCTCAAGCAAACTCAGGAGATGACCACCACCCCTTACTTCCTCTGTAAAAATTTAAATCCCTTTGAGGGAGCAAACAAAATAATTTGTTGGATTTGTTTTAAGCAAGTGATTTTCGGAATTTTGTCAGGAAGATCACAGACCTGAAATGTTTACTCTCTGTCTCCACGGTTTCAGGTTTACCTGCTGTGCATTTCCAGCTGATGCAATATTTTGCTACTATATTTTCAGAGTGGTTGAGTTTAAAATATTTTTACTTAGAGATTTGAGCAGTGGAAAAGTGAATTAATAAATAATTTGTTTAATGAAGAAGGGGTTGGCAAATTCCTAATTAGTAATTAACTCTTTTCTTTCAGATTGTCTCCAATCCTTTATGCTATGAGGTTTCAGTGAGGCCTAGTTGTTGATCTGCCTTTAGCTCCCCACTTAATGGCTGTTAGCAATGAATGTTAGCAAGGCGGAAGTGGGTACTGCAGATGCTGGCGATCAGAGACAAGATTAGAGTGGTGCTGGAAAAGCACAGCAGGTCAGGCAGCATCCGAGGAGCAAGAAAAGTCATCATTTCAGGCAAAAGTCCTTCATCAGGAGTGAGGCTGGGAGCCTCGGGGATGGAGAGATAAATGGGAGGGAGGTGGGGCTGGGGAGAAGGTAGCTGAGAGTGCAATAGGTGGATGAAGGTGAAGGTGATAGGTCGGAGAGGAGGGTGGAGCAGATCGATGGGAAGGAAGATTGGCAGGTAGGACAGGTCAGGAGGACAGTGCTGAGCTGGAAGGTTGGAACTGGGGTAAAATGCGACGGAGGGGAAATGAGGAAACTGGTGAAGTCCACATTGATGCCATGGGGTTGAAGGGTTCTGAGGCGGAAGATGAGGCTTTCTTCCTCCAGGTGTTGGGTGGGCCTTCCTCCAGGTGTTGGGTGGGCCATCCTCCCGGCATCAAGTGTTCTCGCAGAGTGCTTCAGAGAACATCTCTGGGAAACTTGCACCAATTAACCCCACCGCCCCGCGGCCGAACACTTCAATTCCCCCGCCCACTCTGCCGAAGGAATGCAGGTCCTGGGCCTCCTCCATCACCATTCCCTCACCACCCGATGCCTGGATGAAGAATGCTTCATCTTCCGCCTCAGGACCCATCAGCCCCAGGGCATCAATGTGGATTGCACCAGTTTCCTCATTTCTCCTCCCCCCCCACCTTACCCCAGTTCCAAACTTCCAGCTCAGCACCATCCTCATGACCTGTCCCACCTGTCAATCTTCCTTCCCACTGATCTGCTCCACTCCTCTCCGACCTATCACCTTCACCCCCACCTCCATCCATCTATTGCACTCTCAGCTACTTTCTCCTCAGCCCCGCCCCCTCCCATTTATCTCTCCACCCCCGAGACTCCCAGCCTCATTCCTGATGAAGGGCTTTTGCCCGAGACGTTGATTCTTCCTGCTCCTCGGATGCTGCCTGACGTGCTGTGCTCTACCAGCACCACTCTAATCTTGACAATGAATGTTACAGGCTATCCGTTTATGGCAAACATTTTAACTCAGCCCCATCCCATGCTCAATTGTTACTCAACACACAATCTCCAATAAAGACTGCTAATGCAGTCACCCTATCTGATTTTCCCTGTTTAGGCTAGTTTGTACCAGCCAGAGGTAGAATGTCAATGAAGGAGTCCCAGGATGGTTCAGCTACTTAAGAATTCCTCTCTCTTCCTCCAGATTTACCATTCTCCTCGCCTTGCTCTCATCTCTCTGCCCTCACTTTTCCTTCTGTCTTTGGTCTTGTGTTTAGTATTCAACATCCAGACTGTTCTGGCACATGGTGCACATTTATCTGTGGCCCTGATTTACTTAATATATGCAAATAAATGCTGACATACCTTTGGCCATTTTCTTTGTTGCAAAATGTTACGCAGTGTGAAAGGTTAAGTTGTGTTAATGTTGTTCGTGCTCCAAGAAGTCAAGTATTTCATATGCTGTAATCAAAATGGTCTGCAAAGATCACAAATTGATTAAGGCACTTAAAATACACCAGGGATGGTTTAATGAACAAAATAATGAAGTCCAGTAATTATGTGAGTCATCAAATTCATGTTATTTTAAAAATTTGAGACCAGAAGTCACTGTGAGATGGTGAGATTTATTAGGCCTTCCTCAGATAACACATGTGTATTTCTTTCTCTTACTTAATGGCAAACATCAGACTTATCTCCTTAGCTCCAGTTTGGTGTTGGATCATTGTCTGATATACTTTATAATAATTGCATTTCTCTCGGATGGAACATGTAGACATATGCAGGGTTGACCTTTCACCTGAGGATTGGGAAATAGGATCTGAGACAGTGAACCCGTCCCGAACTGGTTGGGGGGGAGCTGTTGGAGAGTGGTCACTGACCTGGAATTTTGACCAGGGCACCCACTTCACAAGGAGACAGGTGCCCTGTCCTGTTAAGGACAGTTGGCAGGTTTTCAAAGCTGGAGAATCAATCAGATCTTCCACTTTCAGAGCAGCATGTAGCTGCAGTAGAAGCTATATAACTGGCGAGATGCCTCATCAAGATAGTGTCTTTTCAGACATTTTTCTAAACTTTAATTAAAAAAATACTTGAAAAAAAGCAATCATCATGATTGTTGGTAGACATGGAAGGGAAGCTAACATTTTGCTGTTCCCTCACTGAGACAAGTATGGTGGGCCTATAGGCCTCTCTAGATTACTGACACCTTGGCCTGCTACTGCTAGTTGCCTGTTTCCGGCCAGTTGACCTGTCAACAGTCATGTCAGCCAACTGAAATTCAAATAAGAACCTCTATTCAGTACTTAACAAGGATCTTAAAGAGCCTAGTTTCTTGCCTGGCTTGTGGGAGTGGGTAGCCTGTGCAGACCCTGAGCCCTTGTCAGCCCCAAAGAGATGACCATTTAGAGTAGAGATAGGAAGCTGGCACGTCGACCGACCTCATAATTTTTGAGTCCCATCTACCTCTGTTCCTGATGTCGCACAGCCTGAAGATTCAGCCCGTGTTATAGGTAGCGAGTGATGAATCACTTGCAGCCAAATTCAGTGAGTAGTGTAATATATCAGTGTGCCACAGAGAGATCAATGTAGCTAACTATTAACTGGAAATCTCAATCTCATTTCTCAGGCCTCACTGACATATTGCGCTATGGGTTCCCTGTGGCTGTGTTTATATCCCGAGCCTTATTTGTGAAGGAGAGAGAGTAAATAGTCTGAGACAAATGGTGAGGCATTCGTGAAGAATGTACAGGTTGCTCAAAGCTGAATTTCCCTGGTTTTTTGCCTTATTTTCAGCTGCGTAAATTAACAATAATGAGAGAGTTTCCTTGGGTTCAGTTCGATAACAGAATGAATGTCACTTTTTGTCTGGTTGTAAAATTGGCCATTTCTCAGAAACCAATCTTTCTAGAAGAGACGTATGCTTAAAAAATGAAAATAAACTCTCACCTGTGATCATCTCCAATGTCTCTGTCATTAAAAATCTCACATGAGTTAACTTCCTCTTGTCGTGTCACAGCTTAATAATGTTGCACTTCATACCCTGTGTCAAAAATCCTGAATGTGAAAATTTCCAATTAACTTAATAACAATTTACCTGCTCAGTTATCAAATTCGATCCACTGAATATCAGACTTTTAAAAAATGAATACCAAGGAAGAAATACATAACCAGTTGGAAATTGAGCAGCAAAATTCATAATTTGTTTTTTGAAGTTGACTTGTGTCAGCTAGAAATGTTGAATATCACACACTAATACACAAAACAGTCTTCTGAGTATACATGATAAAATTGGTGGAAATGCTTGCAAGAATTTATTTGTACATTGCCCCAGCTTTGTCTTAGGTTTTCAACTTGGGCTTAAGTTGGAATTTTGCTGAAAATGTTTTAATGCGAAGTAAGTATTGTGTTGGTGACATGGAAATGCTTCACTGGCATTATGTTCACACTCCTGTCAACTCGACCATTTTAAGAGCATCTGACAAAAAGTCACATCATATTTTAAACAGGCAGGTCTATATTCTAAATCGTGTATTCAAACCATTCCCTCTTGCTCTAATGTTATTTTATCTAATATTAATGCTGCCTCTTACTCTTCATTCTCGGTTGGAGTACAGCAAGATTTTCAACTTAACATTCTGAATGGGAATGATGGAGTTTTGTTTCAGGTTATACTTGACGTAATGAAGTGAATGTTGCTCTAACACACTTTTTCACTTTGCGTTTCTAGCATGTCGACCTGGTTTCTACAAGGCCTCATCCATGGATGCATACTGCATGAAGTGTCCGCCTCACAGCTATTCATATCAAGAGAGCTCATCCCAGTGTACCTGTGAGAAAAACTACTACAGAGCAGAAACTGACCCCAAGGCTATGCCCTGTACAAGTAAGTTAATAAATATACACAGAAAGCACTGAAAAGCCCATAAACCAACATTCACACCACACAAATACCAGGCAATGATCGTTTCTGCTAAGAGACAAAATAACCAACACCCCAAGACACTCAATGGCATTACCATTGACCAGAAATTCAACTGGACTTGCTATATAAATACATGACTACAATAGCAGATTGGAAGCCAGGAGTATTGTGGCAAATAACTTGCCTACTTACTCCTCAAAGCCTATCCACCATCTACAAGGCAAGAGTTAGAGTAATGGAATACTCCCCACTTACCTGGCTGGCTGCAGCTCCAACAACACTCAAGAAGCTTGAGACCATCCAGGACAAAGCTGCCTGTTTGATTGGCATCCCATCCACAAGCATCCACACCCTCCAAAATTGATGTTCAGTTGCAGCAGAGTGCACTATCTATAAGATGCAGTGCAGAAATTTGCCAAAAATCCTTAGACAGCACCTTCTGAACCCATGACCATGTTCATCTAGGAGGATAAGGGCAGCAGATACATGGGAACATCATTCGCTGTTTGTTCCCCTCCAAGCTACTCACCATTCTGGCCTGAAAGAATTTTGCCGTTACTTCACTGTCATTGGGTCAAAATCCTTGAATTCCCTCCCTACAGCAATACCTTCAGCACATGGAGAAAGTCAGGACTGCAGATGCTGGAGATCAGAGTCAAACAGTGCGGTGCTGGAAAAGCACTGCCTTGTAGATGGTGGACAGGCTTTGAGGAGTAAGCTTCCAATCTGCTATTGTAGTGATGTATTAATGTAGCAAGCTCTGTTGAATTTCTGATTAATGGTAACACCATTGAGTGTCTTGGGGTGTTGGTTAGTTTGTCTCTTAGTGGAAATAGTCATTGCCTGTGATGCTGCTCGGATGCTGCCTGACTGGCCATGCTTTCCCATCACCACACTCTTCGACTACCTACAGCACATGAACTACAGCAGTTTCAGAAGGGATCTGACCATCAGCTTCTCAATGGTAACTAGACAGTGGCAATAAATGGTGAATGAAGGAAAAATGAAGGTTTCATGAAGATTTGAAAGTGGTGTCAAGAGAGTGAAGAAACCATTACATTTTTTTTTCCCTGTCAAACTAGTCAGAGATGTTACTAACAATCCTTGGAGCGGGGGGAAACTTGAATCTAGACCTCCTCGCCCAAAGAGTTCCTTAACTGTTGCTTTAATTGTACACAGTGTTCCAAGTGCAGTCTCACCAAAGCTGAGTACAATCATAATAGAATGTCTTAAAAGAAAACCTTTTTTTTCGAATAAACCTGTTCAGCATTGATTTTACATTCTCTAGAGCAGGTGGGACTTGAACCTGGGTCACCCTGGTACAGGGATAGGGTCTTTACCACTGCATCACAAGAGGATGCTAACCATAGCTTTAGCACAGCACCAGCAATAGAATACACATGGTAAAACTTCAATTCATTAGCAGTGAGCAATCCTGCAGCATTTCTTCCACATTCATTTCTATCAGACAATTTGGAAATAAAGTATTTTGGATTATTCAGCAATTATTCCATGATTTTTTTTTTTGCAAATTACATGTATTTTTTCCTCAGTTTGCATTTGCTTAAGCTTTCAGTTTTGTTTGGCAGAGCAAAGTTAAGAACTACAATTGTGAAATCAATTTTCAGATTGGATGGATTCAAAATTAAATGTGCAAAGGGTGTGAGAGCAAGGGTTGATTGATTCCAGAAAAGAAACTAAATATTTATTAGTGAGATTACAGTCCTGGTTGCCCAGTAATCTATGTATTAATTGTGACTAATTATCATGTTTCACTCATATTGTTAGTCAAAAGTGTGCTGGGGTACCTTACCTTTGGAATCAGATCTGCTCTTGGTTACTTGCTGAGCTAACACTGCCTCATGGTGCCAGAAACCTGGATTTGGTTCCACCTTTGGGTGATTGTCTGTGTGGAATTTGCACATTCTTTCCATGGCTGCATGGATTTCTTTTCCTTCGTGTGCTCTGGTTTCATCCCACAGTCCAAAAATGTGCAGATTAGGTGGATTGGCCCTGTCAAATTGCCCACAGTGTCCAGAGATGTGCAGGCTAGGTGGATTAACCATGGGAAATGTTGGGTTATGGGAATAGGGTGGGTCAGGATGGGATGCCCTTCAGAGAGTCAGTACAGACTCATTGGGCTGAATGGCCTCTATCTGCCTTGTTGGGATTCTATAATTCTAACATGATCCAAATCCTATGGGATAGATTTGGAGTTCTCAAGATCCAGGAAGAGACAGCCTTTTATTCCTGATGACTATTATGCTCCCAATTGCACACATCCACTAATATCCATGAATGATGGGATGAATTTGGGTGTGAAACATTTTACATTCCATGCTCATACTTGTGTTCTAGCATCTAATGAACTATGAAAAAAAGGCTTGTTTGTTAAATTAATGAAAAGTGATCAAGATTTGTTATTGCCAGAAACAGAGTAGTTCTTCTGAGTTATGTTGCCAAATGCTTTCATGATCCCTGATCCCATTGATAAACCTGACAGTGAAGTAACCTCCCTTTTTGTTTCTTCTGGTTTTCTCTCCTTCCATGACTCCTTGCTGGAATACAGTTCCCCTAATGATATTACCAGCTGATACTTCACTCAAGTTGCCAATGTTTGTGTCATGTTAAGCAGCATATTCAACTCTGGAACATATCACAACCAATACTGACCTTGCCCACAGCCAAAGACCAAATGTCTGCATTTTCTCGGCACATAAAATTCCAATTTCACCACCTTCACCATCTAGAATCTCTTCACCCACTCTTCATGGTTCCCAATCCCCTCCATGGCAAGTTATCTACCTTCACCTACTCAAATAGCTCATCAAAACTCTGTGCCAACCTATGACAATTCAAAGCTGAAAATGTGTTGCTGGAAAAGCGCAGCAGGTCAGGCAGCATCCAAGGAGCAGGAGAATTGACATTTCGGGCATGAGCCCTTCTTCAGGAATCATTCCTGAAGAAGGGCTCATGCCCGAAACGTCGATTCTCCTGCTCCTTGGATGCTGCCTGACCTGCTGCGCTTTTCCAGCAACACATTTTCAGCTCTGATCTCCAGCATCTGCAGTCCTCTCTTTCTACTATGACAATTCAAAGTCCATTCACCCATTAATGTACTCTGTAAAGAACTGTGAAGCTTACAGTAATAGAATGTGTTAAGAAAGCTTTTAAGAAAGCCAAGCTTTATTATATGTTCTTGGTTAACAGCCCAGCCATCTATTGAAACATATGCACATGAAAATGTTATTTGATTCACAGCTTTGGCTCACGTCATTTGGTCAAATGCACAATGTATATTTACACATGATAGAAGTTTCAAGTGCTTGTTATATCAGCTATTGATATTTCCACTGTGGTCGGGAAATTAGTTCTTTTAAAAGGAAAATGGGACGTTATGACTTAATGACTGTGATACAGGTTTTTAAACAACCTATTATAAGTATAGGGTTCATTGGTTCTATATTGAATATATTCTTGTGAACGGACTTGAAAGTACCAAAGCTTAGGATGGAGGGCAAAACGGCCATCAGTGACAGGTGGGCAACATAGAATGGCGTGGGTGGGGCTGGCAGGGAGAAGGTTTGAAGGCTGTCAATTAGAAGGATTCATGATTTCATGATAAGTAGTGTGAATTTCCAGAGCACTGACTCATTTATTTAGAATTTAGAATTCAGAATCCAGCTGAATGGGCTGAAGGGGTGGGGGAGTGAAGTCTCAAGTTAGCATACAACCCCCAGTTTCTGAGAACTCCCTCCCCAACAGTACTGTAGGAGTGCTTTCACAATAATGAACCTTTGTCTTAAACTGCTGCTTTCACTGCTACCTTCTCAATAAATGGTAATACTCAGATTCGAAAATAGTTTACAAATCAGACAGCAGGCAGGATTGAGAATCCTCACTGACTGTCTTTTTCTTTGTTAATCTGTGACTTTGAGAGCTTGGAAGATCACTCCAGTCAAACCTGGGTACCTTGCTGCAGACTCACACATAAATATGCATCTTCCAGTTCATTATCCAGACCGCACAGTGCCTTTATCAAAGGAGGCACTAGGGAGGGAACATGGGGACAGTCAGGGGAAATGCACTTCTGCACTGACTTTGCCCTTAAACAGCCATTGAAAATTTTATTTGTTCTACTAAAAGAACACTTCTGAGCATTGACTGTCCAAGCTTATAATATATTTGTGATGATCTCTGGAATGTACAGGCAAAATAAAAGCATCAGAGGTCTCAGAAGATTAGATTAACCCATGCTGTAATTTCACTGACATTTGATCAGTACACAAACAAGCAAATGTCCCTCCATCAAACTGAACTCCTCCTGGGTGAACAAAGCAGTACTTGTTGCTAATATAAAATAATCTTAAACTGCAAATTTAATTTAGAATAATGCATTATTAATTGCACCTTTGGTATGCACCATACTTTGTTGCAGCCTGTAAAACTTAACTTTGTATTCAGCCACATTTTCCCTTCCACTGAGTTACTGCTGTTAAAACTTAAGAAGAATATCTTTTGTCTGCTCAGCTGAAGATAGTAGTCATTTTGTGACTGCAGTGTAGTGCTATTCAGCAAGACAACTCTTATTTCCCATTAGGTGGCTGACACAAAAACAGGTCAGTTTATAACCTCAAGTAAAACCCAACACCATCCGTACTGGCAGTCAGAAACTAAAAAAAAACTCTGCTGAAAGCTAAATGAGATGTCATGTAGAAAGCTCTATTTAATTATACCATTAGCAAAAGGGCTGCAAGCTGCTGATAAATGGAAATTCATACATTTAGCTTAATCGCTCAGTCTGACTGTACAACGGAATTTGTAATACCTCGTTCATTCAAAGAGTGCTTTATATTCACGGAGAAGGCAGATTTTCAATGTCTCAGCAAAGTGCAGCGAAACTGTATGATCTAGTGTTGTACTCTCATTTAAACCCTAAACTTGAATTCACACCTTCAAATGAGTTTCAGATTCATCTTCCATTGATTACAGACACTCTGACTCCTAGTTAATTAACGTATTTTGTGTTGATGGGTGAGTTTATCAGGACCTTCTAAATGATTGGCTTTCAATTTAAAAAAAGTGTCTCGAAGTAAATTGGCCTATAAGGACGGGTGGAAAAGAAAAGGTCTATGTGCCAAATAAGATATATTATGACTGAACTGGTTATTCCACTAGTTTTGCTCAAGGCAGGCTAGAGGCTAGACTGTTTTTTTTTCATTTTTATTTTCCTCCATACTTTCCTGAGATGTAGGTATCTCTGGCAAAGCCAGCATTTATGGCCTGTTCTTGACTGCCCTTGAACTGAGGGGTCAGCTACTCTGATAGCCTGATAGTTGATAGCGTAGGCCAGACAGAGGTGGTGCATCAGGACCCCGCAGAATCCCAGGCATAACAGGATCTGTGGGAATTGCCTGAGAAATTAAAGATTCTGATGCACAATGTGTCTGGAACCCTCTGAGAAAGCCCCTTAATGTCTGGGAATCTGAAGCATTTTGCTTCCATTATATCTATAGTTGCCCAGAAAACATTAGATAATTTAAAACTTAATCAAACTATTAGGCTACTTCCCCTCAACACGCACACACACAGACACACACTCAGAGACACAGACAGACACACTCACACACACACACAGAAACACACTCCTCCCAACTACGCCCCTCCCCTGACTGCCTGACAAGCCCAAACAGCCTCCTCCACTGCTGGTCACCTCTTTGCTTGCCAACTTTGGCCACACCCTCACCTACCCGCCCTGACAACACTCTATGGTCAACTCTGACACAAACACCTTTCCCAGCACTTCATCACTTACATTGAATCCTATTTGCCTTGTACCTTACTCAGATGGCACCAATGTCCACTACCATCTTGTTACTCTGCCACCCTACTTATCTGCCACTTGGGGACCCTAACCACCTTTTATATACTGTATATAATTTCACAGCAGCTGTCAAAGTGCCTGGCTGTGCTGCTAACCTTTTACGTCTCAGAATAACTGACTATTGGAAAAGGGGATATGGTTTGATGTCCCCCTGACTATCCTGCACCTCTGGGACCTGTGTGGATATTAGCTGTGCTGTGCATTTTTGAAGGAACTGGCATCAGAATTCCCAGCTGGAAAGGTGGAGCTCAGTACTAATGTAAAAAAACATGAGTGGAGCGACAATTTAGCTGTGATTACCATTGCTTAGAATATCTAGGCCAACATTTTGAGTCAATGACTTTTTCCCAAAACTGGGAGAAGTTGGAGATGCAGTAGGTTTTAATGAAATACAGAGACAAACTGTTGTGTGGGGTGAGAAGGAAAGGCTCATACAAAAACAGGGGTCATTTCAGCAAACTCACAGCAAATCTGGAATAAAGATTGGATTTTATGTGCCAGTGAGACTCGTTACAATGCTTTTATCTCCAGGTCTATGGGAAAAGTTCAAATAATCTATCAATTACTTAATTATTCTTTACAAATAGCCATCTGGCCTAGCTGATGTATGCAAGTTTTTCTTGTTCACATAAGACCCTTCCCACTACCTTTCATCGAAAACTATCAGAGACCATTCCCTTTGTTGCTATTTCTCCATCTTTTCTCTGCCTGTCTACTTAAACTGTTACAATAGCTTAAAATGGGTGGTTATGCCAGGAGTGTACCATACAACACAGGATCCTAGGATTGCAGAACCACTTCTGCCGAGTTGATTTTAACTTCACTACGAATCCTCTTCCAAGGATGCCTACCTTGAAGAAGTTCTCCTCCTCTGATGAAGGGCTTTTGCCCGAAACGTTGATTTTCCTGCTCCTTGGATGCTGCCTGCCCTGTTGTGCTTTTCCAGCACAGCTCTAACCTTGATTCTAATCTCCAGCATCTGCAGTACCCACTTCTGCCTTGCAGAACCTAGGGCTGTGGTGTAGGTAATGAGCGTGAAGGAGGGTGTTCATGTTCTGAAATTGTTAAAGTCGATGTTGGGCTCACCATTCACACTACTTGTTAGCACCCTGCCAAGCATTTATCTTCCTCTCGGCTTGCCATTGGTAATCCCTTTGTATGCCAATCATTTTGTTTTTCATCCTTTTCTTGACACCCCCTCTATCTATTCTGTTCACTTTTCCCCTACCCACCTCATTATCAGCATATATACCACCCAGTTGCTGTCAGTTCTGAAGATGGGTCACCAACTCAAAATCTTAACTTTGTTTCTCTTTCTATGGACGCTGCAGACACTGTTGAGTTCCTCCAGCAATTTCTGCTTTGGTTTCAGATTTCTAGTTACCCACCCACAGTTGTTTGTTTTACTTTACGTCACCATTGTCCACTGGTCTGTGTGGAATCCTATTATATCCCAAAGGATATAATAGAATATAAGGATATAATAGAGTCTTTACAGGATCTTTAGCCCAATACATCTGTACCATTCATGAAACATCTGTCTATTCCTATTTTCCAGCACTTAGACCGTGGTCTTGTACGCTGTGGTGAGAATAGAATTACATGGAGTGTACAGCACCGTAATAGTCACTGCCTTTATTAACGTGTTCGATACATGTTCTTCTCCTAATCCAATCAGGATAGCTTTCTGATTTCCATCCTAATGAAGCAGTTAATATAATTTGGAAAGCTGAGCACTGGAAGACACCCCTTTGATGGTAGGGCTTTGATATTTGGAGTTTCTCGAGTTTAGACTGCAGAAACCTGCATTGCTTACGCCCGCTGTGTTTGATTGCTAAAAGCACTCTCTTCTCAATGTCAGCACTGTTCATGCTGTTTTTAAAAAAATTCTCAACACAACTTAAAAAAAAAACATTCTTTCCAAAGATGTGGGGTTCATTGGCAAGACCATCGTTTCTTGTCCATCTGTAATTTCCCTGGAAGAAATCGGGCTTGCTTTCCTATTTCAGAGAGCCGCAAAATGCCAGTGATTTGGAGTTAGGTCTGGAAACACACATAGGCCAATCTCTCAGGATGGCAAACTCTCTTCTCTAATGGATGTTATCATTGTGCAAAAGCAGGAGCGTTATAGGTAAAAGTCTACTTTTGTGGAACAGAAATGATGAAGTTTCTAGATTTAAGAGTCAAAGAGATCTACAGCATGGAAACAGACTCTTCAGTCCTACTCGTTCATGCCGACTAGATATCCTAAATTAATCTCATTCCACTTGCCAGCATTCAGCTCATATCCCTCTATATCCTATTCATACACCCATCCAGATGCCTTTTAAATATTGTAATTGTGCTGGTATCCACTATCACTTCTATCAGCTCATTCCAGACACACAACACCCTCTGCGTGAAAAAGTTGCCCCACAGTTTCCTTTTAAATCTTTCCCCTCTCACCTTAAATCTATGCCCTCTACTTTTTTGGACTCCCCTATCCTGAGAAAAGACCTTGGCTATTCATCTTATCCATGGCCCTCATGATTTATTGAACTCAAATGCATTCACGAAACATTGGCACAAGGATGTTAAAACAAGATTTAGTTGCAATAGCTGACAGTCAGATAATGGTAGTGGAGATATGAGCAGAGTCTTGAAAATGGAATCTAATTTATATATTTTCAAAGAAAATTATATGCTTGTTTTTCCCTTTGATGTATTTGGTGAATTTGAAGAGATCTCCCTGACTCGTTTACAGTGTGAATAGACCAAGGATAGAGCTTTGAAAGCTGTATGAATTGGAAAAGTGAGCATGCATTTAGATCTATGTGGGACAAATGATGATTATGGTACACATTCAGCCTCTGATATCTTGCACTGTAACATTAAAAAGACGTGAAATGATGTGTTAATCGTAATGCGTTTTCCACAAGAAGTACTTTTAGTAGTGAGATATTTGGTTCTTGTTGGGTGAGGTGCACATTCATGTCTCTGAACTCTAGGATTACAGGACCTGAGATTTAAGTTAAGGCCTGTAGACACCCGCTTGATATTATTGGCAGAATGACTATCGGATAGATTTCCATATATGATGACATGGGGCAGGCAATGGGCAGAGCATTTAAGACGCCTGTCTGATCTTACCAGTGAGAAATGCTATCCATTTTGATGGTCAGGCCTGATTTCAATTTGTTAGTTTGTTCTGTCTGCATGTTTTCCAGCTCAAAATGACAAGTTACTCATGAAGGTCAGGACACAAAATCAATCAGTTGCTCTGCAGAATTCTTCTGTCTATTTCATCTTAAAAGGCGGGACCAGTTGACCATGGGAGAGTTTTGTTCTTAATTTTTGTGAGACATGGATGTCATTCACTGGCCAGCATTTATTGCCCGTCCCTAGTTGCCCTTGAAAAGGTGGTGCTGAGCTGCCTTCTTGAACTACTGCAGTCCATGTGCTGTAGGTAGACCCACAATGCCATGAGAGAGGGAATTCCAGGATTTTGGCATCTTATAAATTCCGGCTTTTGGATTAAAACCAGCCTTATTCCAGGTTAGAACTCTGAGACAGATTCTGAACAAAGCCTCACACTTACAATTCAGTATCTGACCTGAGCTTTAGTATATTGTGGGCGGCACGGTGGCACAGTGGTTAGCACTGCTGCCTCACAGCGCCAGAGACCCGGGTTCAATTCCTGCCTCAGGTGACTCTCTGTGTGGAGTTTGCACATTCTCCCCGTGTCTGCGTGGGTTTCCTCCGGGTGCTCCGGTTTCCTCCCACAGTCCAGAAATGTGTAGGTTAGGTGAATTGGCCATGCTGAATTGCCCGTAGTGTTAGGTGAAGGGGTAAATGTAGGAGAATGGGTCTGGGTGGGTTACGCTTCGGCGGGTCATTGTGGACTTGTTGGGCCGAAGGGCCTGTTTCCACACTGTAAGTAATCTAATCTAATATTCCTTTAGTATATTCCTATTGCTCTGCACAGTGTAACACTGACATTGACTTTATAAACACCTTACACATCATCTAACACTCTTGGTCACCTACAGAGACTTATTATCTGACACTCCACTCACATTAGTTGTATGATCTTTGACCTTTCTGCCTTTGAACTCTCTGAACCTGTGTGTCCTGCACTCTCCCTGCACCTGACGAACGGGCAGCACTTTGAAAGCTTGTGTGATTTCAAATAAACCTGTTGGACTATAATCTGGTATCATGTGACTTCTGACATTTTGATGTGGACTGTTACAGTATCTGAGGAGTTATGAATGATGCTGAACATTGTGCAATCATTGCTGACCATCACCACCTAACGTCTTTATGATGGAGGGAAGGTCATTGATGAAGCAGTTGAAGATGGTTGGGCTTAGGACATCATTCTGAGGAGCCTCTGCAGAGATGTCCTGGAGTGTTGCATCCAAGTCTGTCCTCGCCCCATTCAAATCACTAAAGCTACTGACCTGTGGCCGCTAAAAGCTGACTTTCAGTGGTTCCTGTGCAGGTCACTCAGTAGGCTGCTCCACAAAAGATTCCATGAAGCAAGACCGAGCAAATGCACATGCTAACCGTTGTACCTCTGACATGGTAGCAGAGTCCTGATAAGCCATATTAACCCTTCCAGCAAAGCACCGAACCAGATTCCAGTGCAAGTCTTGACCAACCTACTTTCCAACCCATGTCAAAAATGGGAGCAGGCCAGAGCCTGGTGGCCATAAGACATTGAGACTTGTTCAGTGACTTTGATCTTGCTGCTGTCCCATGCAATAGTGATGACAAGACCAAAATCAACCCTTACACCAGTTGTTGAGGAGAAGTGCAACTATGCGTGTTGTACATCTAAACAAACAAATTAAATTGGACTGCAAGCACCATAAAGTAAAATTAATCAGGTTAAAGGAGGTTGTATCAGAAACAACAATGTAATTATGTATTTATGTAATGGCTTTTAACAACGAGCAAGAGGTTGAATGGTTATGCAGAGCAGGCAGGGAAGGTGGAGTTGAAGCCAAGGTGAAATCAGCTGTGATTGTATCCAATGACAGAGCAGGTTCGAGGAGCTGAAACCCCTGTTCCTGCTCCAAGTTCTCATGTCCTTCATAAAGTGACATAGCATCCCAGCTACTTTACAGCAACCAAATGAGACCAAAAAAGGACACGAATCCTAAAAGGAGATATTAATCCAAGTGGACAAATGCTTGGTCAAAGGTGTTTGAAGGAGTTTCATAAAGAAGCTATAATTATCTGGTTAAGAATAGCATTGTAGATTCTTGAGGTGTACACAAGTGATGTAGAAAAGATGAGATCCATCACAATTTCTCCGTACAGGGTCATTTTCAATGATATTTTGAGTCAAGGGGCTTGTGCTCTACTGTCTGTTAATTGTACATTAATGGTGTTTAATTGCATGAAGGTGGTGGGCATAAAGTAGGCATTCACTGAGTCCTGATAAGAAAGAACAAAAAAGTTATTTTGGCAAGTGAACATGTCCCTACCTATGGGCCAGAAGGTCCTGGTTCATGTCCCATTTGTGCCAGAGGTGTATTGCAATATATTTGAATAGATTTATTAAAAGTAATTATAAATAAGAGCAGTCTGAATGGAGATTCCGATTTGCAATCTGCATCTCTGTAAGTAGACCTTTAGGAAGATTGTGCAAAGGTTGGTTACAATTCTATCCTTCATCACCTGGCCTTCTGTACTTCCTGCTGAAAATACCACCAATCTCAAAATTCTTTCTCACATTGTCCCAAAAATGTCCTTTCATTTGTCTTATAATATGCCACGTTGTTCTATTGCCTTATCTCACATTAATGTGATGGACTGGATTTATTTATTCAATGCAATTTGATATTTTCATAAGATAATCTTAGAACCACCTTCCTTCACAGTTAACAAGCTTTAATTTTTTCAGTTCCCAAGCTTCAATTCCTGATGAAGAGCTTATGCTTGAAACATCAATTTGCCTGCTCCTCAGATGCTGCCTGACCGGCTGTGCTTTTCCAGCACAATACTCTTTGAATCTGATCTCCAGCATCTGAAGTCCTCACTTTCTCCTCAAATCTCTGCTGCCAGACGTTAAATTGTCAGCTCTCTAACACACTGGCTCTCCAGCTTTATAACAGTGACTCTTCTGCCACACCTGTCTGACTAAGAGGAAAACTTAGCAAAACATTAGCAACATACAAACAGTGATAAGCTTCTGTTATGCATTTGCTTAACTGGTACATCTGGTTGTTAAATCATTCTCCCCTTGCCCAAGCAGGACTGTACAATGTTAAAAAAAAAAACTGGGCCATCACATCACTGACTTATCTGCACAAACTGCACATTTGATCTGCCCATTTCCAAAGGTAATGCCAACTGGCATTTGCCCCTTGTGGTGCCACTAGCTTGGAAAGTAAGACTCTTCTCAATGCACTGCTAAAACCTGGAGAGCTGTCCTATGTAAAGCCTTGATGCCAAGCTGTCCAGGTGTAGCTCTGAACATTAGGTGTGCCGAATGATTTATATAGGACTAGCCAAGTGTTTCAAGAAGACATAATACTATGGAAAAGAAAATTCGATCTTTGTTAGATACATTTAGTGAGAAAACTTAATTTTTTTTCATGTACTTGAATTCTAAAAACTCAAAATTGTATTCACAAATTTCTATTCACAATAGATTAATTGATATAATAGAAGTATTTTAGAAATTTGTTAAAATGACTATTTACAGTTGAAATATTAATTTGTAACATAAAGATAATGATAAAGTTGAGCTTTGTAGTGAGTGTTTCCTTATCCTTGTTTTTTTTAAAAGAAGCATACGTGCACTGGTGGTGTAAGAGAATTTTACTGAACTGCTTATACTGCCGACCGGTGAGCAAATTAATCAGAGAAGATACCAGGCATGAATATCTGTAAGGAGTGGATTAATCAAAATAAGCAACATAATTTTCATTTAATGAGCTGAGGAAGTCACAGTTCCTACAGTATGCAGAGATTTTCTTTTTGGCATTTTGTTTTGCCTAAAGGAAATCCTGAACAGCAAGAATGTGAGCAGGGAAGCAGAGTGAGGTAGGTGAAGAAACAAAGTAGTGGGTTCAAGTAAAAGGTCATCAATATGGTCTTTCTGAAACATAGAACAGCCTCAAGGGGCAGAATGGCCTACTCCAGTTCCTATTTCTTACCTAATAACAAACGTGAAGAGAAAGGACATTGCCAAAAACAAAATGCAGGCACGGAAATACATGCTTCAACTATTCTAATACAGAATGGAAATACAAAGTGTTAAATCAGTCATTTCTCACTGCGGTCTGCTCTTCTTTATGTTAATATCTTTTTTTTTTGAAAAAAGGAACAGATCATGTCCTTTTATGAACATTTTAAATCTGTGTTACTTTTGCCCCGAGCCTGGATTTAAAGCTTGTGATTGACACCATTTTGGAGTTAAATCTTTATCTTAATAATTAATTACAGTTTCTCTAATGTAAAAGCAGCTTGTTAGTACAGACTGCATACAGAAAGCTTTGTACCATGGGAGGAAACATTTGACTTTTACACACACCATACCAGTGTCAGTATACTGAATATGTTTGTTAAAAAGGAAAAGATCCTGTCTTTACAACTGAGGTTGAAAATTACTCTTAGAGAGAAGCAATAGTTTTGACGCAGTCTTGCTTTTATGTAAATGGACCACGTCCCTCAGTGTGAGCAGATTGGCCATGAAGGAGACGCCTGTGGGTTTTGAGCTGGCATTTGGGCTGTCTGAGAGAATGGATTGTACTTGGTGTTTTAAATGAGGGTGAATTTGTAGGCCATTACTAGTTGTCATGTGCACTATAAGTCTGGCAGGTGAAGCCAGTATGATGTTGAGTCAACGCCTATTATTATGTCTGGAAATCACACTGGGACAATTTCCTTGTGTTCACAAATTGCCATAATGTGTGGTTACTGCAGGGACATTGGAAGGCAGCAGTTCAAATATATGGACTAAAGAAAACTTGTTTCTCTGTGATTTTTGAGGAGATTTGTAGCTCAGGTTGAAGTTCACGTTGTAAGTTTGCTTGCTGAGCTGGAAGGTTTGTTCTCAGCTATTTTGTCACCATGCTGGGTAACATCATCAGTGAGTCTCCGGTGAAGTGCTGGTGTTGTGTCCTGTTTTCTATTTATGTGTCTGTTAAGGTGAGTGATCTGCACTTCACTGGAGGCTCACTGATGATGTTACCTAGCATGGTGATGGAACATCTGAGAACAAACCTACCAGCTTAGTGAGCAAACTTACAACCTTGTTTCTCTATCTCAATCCATAAATCAAACTAAAGTGTCATATTGAATTATCACGAGTTTTTATTTTTGAGTCTGTGATTGTTCTATCAGACTTTGGATTGTTACTTTGAATATTCAGCTTCTTGATGGGAATTGAACTTGGTAGCTTTAACTCTGCTTCTCCAAGCCATGACCAAATTGCAGAGAGAGTTGACAGTGACAATTAGGAATGTTTATCAATCTGCTGGATATAATATCATTAACATCTAAACTGTGGCACTTACTCAAAATACCCAAAGTATAGAGAAGATGATGTCCCAACTTGTTTCCAAATGTTTAACTCTCATGTCTGGAAAATGATGCACAATGTGATGCTGAGAAGATTTGAGAACATCATTCTCATTTCTATGCAGTTGCAGAAACACAACAACAACAACTGATATTCATATAGTACCTTCAACATAAAGTATTCAAGAGTTTAATGAAGCAAAGCTTTATATCAAGGCACGTAGATGATATGACAAGTGAAAAGTCACCCATGGGGGTTAAGAGGTTGTAAGGAGCAATGATATATAGGGAGTCCCAAGAGAGTTATGGAGGGAATTTCAGAGTGTAGGGTCTTGGCAGATTACTGCACTGAAATCGATGATGGGGCAATTAAAATCAAGCACCCTCAATATGTTGGATAGCATGGGAGAGGGGGACTGCGAGGCCATGGACAGATCTGAAAACATGGATGAGCACTTTAACTGAGACATTGTTTGACAGGGAGCTAATGCAGATCAGTGAGCACAAGAGTGACAGACAAACAGAACACAGTGTAGGTAACAACATGCAGAGTTTTTGGTGACTTCAAATTTATGGAGAGTAAAATATGGGAGAGCAATCCGGAAGGCAGGAAACTTCAAATCTGGAGACAACAAAGGTAAGAGTGAGCACTTCAGCTGCAGGTGCGCTGAGGCAAGGTCAGGGTGCTGGGTCCTGTTGTGAAGTTAGAACATAGAACATTACAGCGCAGTACAGGCCCTTCGGCCCTTGATCTTGCGCTAACCTGTCATACCAATCTGAAACGCATCTAACCTACACTATTCCATGTACGACCATATACTTGTCCAATGACAACTTAAATGTACTTAAAGTTGGCAAATCTACTACCGTTGCAGGCAAAGCATTCCATACCCTTACTACTCTCTGAGTAAAGAAACTACCTCTGACATCTGTCCTATATCTATCACCCCTCAATTTAAAGCTATGCCCCCTCGTGTTTGCCATCCCCATACTTGGAAAAAGGCTCTCACTCTCCACCCTATCTAACCCTCTGATTATTTTATATGTCTCTATTAAGTCACCTCTCAACCTTCTTCTCTCGAACGAAAACAGCCTCAAGTCCCTCAGCCTTTCCTCGTAAGACATTCCCTCCATACCAGGCAACATCCGAGTAAATCTCCTCTGCACTCTTTCCAAAGCTTCCACATCCTTTTTATAATGCGGTGACCAGAACTGTACACAATACTCCAACTGCGGCCGCACCAGAGTTTTTTACAGCTGTAGCATAACCTCATGGTTCTGAAACTCGATCCCTGTATTAATAAAAGCTAAAACACTGTATGCCTTCTTAACAACCCTGTCAACCTGGGTGGCAACTTTCAGGGATCTGTGTACATGGACACCGAGATCTCTCTGCTCACCTACACTACCAAGAATCTTACCATTAGCCCAGTACTTTGCATTCCGGTTACTCCAACCAAAGTGAATCACCTCACACTTGTCCACATTAAACTCCATTTGCCACCTTTCAGCCCAGCTCTGTAGCTTATCTATGTCTCCCTGTAACCTACCTTCATCACTATCTTCATCACATCCTTCGTCACTATCCACAACTCCACTGACCTTAGTGTTGTCTGCAAAGTTACTAACCCACCCTTCCAAGCCCTCATCCAGGTCATTTATAAAAATGACGAACAGCAGTGGACCCAACACCAACCCTTGCGGACTCCAGGATGAACATTTCCCATCAACCACCACCCTCTGTCTTCTTTCAGCAAGCCAATTACTGATCCAAACTGCTATATCTCCCACAATCCCATTCCTCCACATTTTGTACAATAGCCTACTGTGGGGAACCTTATCAAACGCCTTGCTGAAATCCATATACACCACATCAACCGGTTTACCTGTTTGGTCACCTTCTCAAAGAACTCACTAAGGTTTGTGAGGCACGACCTACCCTTCAGAAAATCATGCTGAATATCCTAATCAAATTATTCTTTTCTAGATGATTATAAATCCTATCTCTTATAACCTTTTCCAACACTTTACCAACAATTGAAGTAAAGCTCACTGGTCTATAATTACCAGGATTGTCTTGACTCCCCTTCTTGAACAGGGGAACCACATTTGCTCTCCTCCAGTCTTCTGGCACTATTCCTGTAGACAATGATGATTTAAAGATCAATGCCAAAGGCTCAGCAATCTCCTCCCTGACTTCCCAGAGTATCCTAGGATAAATCCCATCCGGCCCAGGGGACTTATCTATTTTCACACTCTGCAGGATTTCTAATACCTCTTCCTTGTGAACCTCAATCCCACCTAGTCTAGTAGCCTGTATCTCAGTATTCTCCTTGACAACATTGCCATTTTCTAGAGTGAATACTGTCGAAAAATATTCATTTAGAGCTTCCCCTCTCTCCTCTGACTCCTCACACAACATCCCAGTACTATCCTTGATTGGCCCTAATCTTACTCTCGTCATTCTTTTATTCCTTAAATACCTATAGACAGCCTTTGGGTTTACCTTGATCCTATCTGCCAACAACTTCTCCTGTCTCCTACTGGCTCTTCTGAGCTCTCTCTTTAGATCTTTCCTGGCTACCTTGTAATCCTCAAGCACCCTAACTGAGCCTTCACATCTCATCCTAACATAAGCCTTCTTCTTCCTCTTGACCAGAGATTCCACTTCCTTCACGCACTCTACAGCTTCCTCCTTGCCTGACAGGTACATATTTATCTAGGACACTCAGGAGCTTTTCCTTGAATAAGATCCACATTTCTAATGTGCCCATCCTATGCTTCCTAAATTTTGCCTAATCGCATCGTAATTGTCTTTCCCCCAGCTGTAACTCTTGCCCAGTGGTATACACCTATTCTTTTCTATCGCTAAAGTAAACATAACAGAATTATGATCGCTATCACCAAAGTGCTCACCTACTTCCAAGTCTAACACCTAGCCAGGCTCATTACCCAGTACCAAATCTAATGTGGCTTCGCCCCTTGCTGGCCTGTCTACACACTGTGTCAGGCAGTCCTCTTGCACACACTGGACAAAAACTGACCCATCTATAGTACTCATGTTATGGTGTTCCCAGTCAATATTTGGAAAGTTGAAGTCCCCCATGACAAGTACCGAGTCTCTCTCGCTCCTATCGAGAATCATCTTTGCTATCCTTTCCTCTACATCTCTGGAACTATTCGGAGGCCTATAGAAAACTCCCAACGAGGTGACCTCTCCTTTCCTGTTTCTAACCTCAGCCCATACTACCTCAGTTGACGAGTCCCCAAACATCCTTTCTGCAACTGTAATACTGTCCTTGACCAACAATGCCACACTTCCCTTTCTTTTACCATCTTCTCTGTTGTTATTGAAACATCTAAATCCTGGAACCTGCAATAACCATTCCTGTCCCTGCTCTATCCATGTTTCCAAAATTGCCACAACATCAAAGTCCCAGGTACCAACCCATGCTGCAAGTTCACCCACCTTATTCCGGATGCTCCTGGCGTTGAAGTAGACACACTTCAAACCAACTTCTTGCTTGCCGGTGCCATCTTGTGTCCCTGAAACTTGATTTCGGACCTCCCTACTCTTAACCTTTTCTATACTCGAACTACAATTTTGGTTCCCAACCCCTGCTGGATTAGTTTAAATCCACCCCAATAGCCTTAGTGAATTTCCCCCCAGCATATTGGTACCCCTCTGGTTCAGATGAAGACCATCCTGCTTGTAGAGGTCCCACCTACCCCAGAAAGAGCCCCAATTATCCAATAATCCAAAACCCTCCCTCCTGCACCATCCCAGTAGCCACATGTTCAACTCCTCTCTCTCCCTATTCCTTGTCTCACTAGCACGTGGCACGGGCAACAAACCAGAGACAACAACTCTGTTTGTCCTAGCCCTAAGCTTCCATCCTAACTCCCTGAATTTCTGCCTTAAATCACCATCTCTCTTCCTACCTATGTCATGGGTGCTATGTGGACCACAACTTGGGGCTGCTCTCCCTCCCTCTTAAGGATCCCAAAAACATGATCAGAGACATCACAAACCCTGGCACCTGGGAGGCAACACACCAACCGTGAGTCTCTCTCAAGCCCACAGAACCTCCTATCTGTCCCCCTAACTATGGAGTCCCCAATGATTACTGCTGTGCTCCTCTTCCCCCTTCCCTTCTGAGCAGCAGGGACAGATTCTGTGCCAGAGCCCTGTGCCCCACTGTTTTTCCCGGTAAGTCCCTCCCCCCCAACAGTATCCAAAACGGTATACTTATTGTTGAGGGGAATGGCCACAGGGGATCCCTGCACTGCCTGCCGGTTCCCTTTTCGTCCCCTGACTATAACCCATCTGCCTTTTTCTTGTACCTGAGGAGTGACTACCTCCCTGTAGCTCCTCTCAATAACCCCCTCTGCCTCCCAAATGATCCGAAGTTCATCCAGCTCTAGCTCCAGTTCCCTAACGCAGTTTTCGAGGAGCTGGAGTTGCGTCCACTTCCCACAGATGTGGTCAGCAGGGACACTAGTGGTGACCCTTACTTCCCACATTCTGCAGGAGGAACATTCAACTGCCCTAACCTCCATTCCCACCATTCTAAATTCCCAAAGAGACTGTTGAAAAACAAGGAATAAACCTTACCAATCTGGCGCACAGAACCTTTTTTTTTGGTTAGAGGAGGAGGATGGGTGGGAGACACTACCTGAGTAGTGTTTCGGGTAAAGCAGCCACACAAATATATGACTTCCCAAAAGTCCTTCACTCCTCCCTCGCACCTCTCGGCAAATGGAGACCCGACTCCCGAGGTAAGTCTCTTTTAATGTGGGAAAACTCACCCTTCCCGCAGCCCTTGCTTCACCACTCCTTCTCTCCTCACCGCTCTGGAAAAATGGACCTAGTTACTCCTTGTAATGGTGCAGCTATGTGGTCAGCAGCTCATCTTAGGGTCAAAGGTTCTATCGGCTTTATTTACCAAATATCATGCGGCCGGGACTGCCAGGAATGCTACTGTCAGGCGCACTTTGCTTTTACACATTTTAAGAGTGGATAGTGCAAGCATACACAGAGCCTATGTACTATTAGGCTGTGAGACATCAGGATTGTGTGGTTTATTCATGTTTAAGCACATGCATGGGTGCATGTACCCATCTTAAAGATGGACATTACATGGGCTGCACAGGCAGCTGTCGTGCTGCCTATGGCTAAGGAACCAAGTGTGTGGTGGTGCGAGTGATATCAAATTTGTAACCAATAAGTTCCTTGTGAACTGTAATCAAGTGTGTTAGCTGATTTATGCATATCGAGTTCTCACAGACAGCAGTAATCCTTGAATGTGTGATTAATTGAGACTGGTTGAATGAATGAGATCAGTTACATTTGTAGGTTGGAGAAGCTGGAGTTGCTCTCATCGAGACACACAGCACAGAAGAGGCTCTTCAGCCCCTCGACTCTGTGCTGACCTCTCTAGATGAATTCCCCTTCCCAGCACTTGGCCCACAGCCTTGAATATTATGACATTTTAAACATTGCTCAAAGAGAAGAGTGGGTAAGATTTGATCGAGATATTCAAAATCACAAGGGGTCTTAGCAGACTGGATTGAGAGGAACTGTTCCTATTGGCAGGAGGGTCAAAAATACCAATTTAAAGTGATTTGCAGGAGAACCAATGGCAATACAAGTTGGAAAACTTTCTCGGCAGCGATTGGTTGGATCTGGAATGTGGTGGAGGCAGGTTCAGTTAGGCCTTTTCAGTGGGAATTAGATAAGCACTAGAGAAGAAAAAAAATCACAGGGTTAAAGTGCACAGGGGCGCGGTGTGAGACAAACAGTGATACTCTTCCAGATAGCCAGCATAGACATAACGTTCTGAGCCACCATATGATTCTATGCATGTAAATAATATGACAGAAGGCCTATCATTTTAATCAATAGGAACTGAAATTATAAAATGCTTAGAATCTAGTTCTGAGGTCATTCCCCCAGTACTGAACTATTTTAAGGATGAATAAGTGGATTCTATTTCTTTTAAGCCATTTTTAGTTGATCATTTACAACCAAGAAGCTCCAAGAACTATAACTACTCAGTTCAGGGGAAAATGGAGGGCATTGCGATGTCTCCATGTGTTTTGTATAAAACTGCACAGCCCCCTTCTGACAGAACCTATTGCCTGAATGGAGAAACACTCCAATGGTCATTCAGGTCATGTCTTTTGCTTCTTAGCTCAGTGAGTGTTTATCTTCACTCTAACCCAGAATGTCTCTGTTGTTGTGCCAACGCTCTGCTAGTATTTCCTGTAAAAATATACAACACACAGCAGAGCTTACACCAGATTATTGGCTACCAGAATTCTTAGCACATTCACTCAAGTGTTGGCCTTAATCACCTTACTTTGGTTCTTGACGTGGCAATGAAGGCTTTTGAAGAAGTCCTGGTCTGGTTCTTTCTAAATGATGATAGAGTCATACTGCAGACCCAATTAATAATGCACAGAATCGTCCAGTCAGCTTTGTGTTTGAGATGCATTGTGTGTCTTTTGAAAATAAAGTCCAGTGTTTTATATGGGGCTAATATTTACTTGGCACAATTCTGCCCAATAACAGATCCTTGTTTCTCTTGGCTAGTGTTGAAAGATGGGTTCAATAAAGGTGCAACTGATCTACTCATTATTTAAAATACATCCAGAATGTTCTTCGAGCCAAAGTCATGGATAATTGAATCTAATATTCTGTTTAGATTGTGATTATTTTTTAAAAAAGAGTCTTACACAGCCCATACTTGGCTGGTAGTTTCAGCTTCTGTGCTGTTTTTGACAGGGGAAACAATTGATTTCTCAAATGGATCACTGGTTTGCAAAATCTTATTCTCTGTGCAAAAAGTACATGTTGGGCCGCTTTCCAATATAAATAAGGTGATTTGCAGTACTGGTTGCCAAGATAAACAATCACTTCTGTACAATATAAACGTGGTTTTAGTCAAGATTGGAATTTGAACTCTGACCTGCCAGTTGGGGGTCTGTTGAAGTTTATAGCTGCCTGGGCCTCATCATCTGGTTTAATATTCAACCTCAATCACCCAGAAGTACCTTGATCACAAAACTCACTGCCTCTCGACACGTTTGTTAAAGAGTGCGACAGACAACAAAGTCTCCTGGTTTTCAAATCATAAAACTAAGTATAGTTAGGTTGATAATGTCTGGTATGGCAGTACTGTGAGAACCTATCATCTTTTTGGGAAGTCTGTATTTAAAGACTCCAGTATAATTAACTCAAAGGATCTGTATAGTCTCTTAGCTGACAGCAAATTTGAAGAGTTCTGTTCCAATTGGCACTGTGTCTAACTGTCATGTTGTCACTGCACTGATCCCTAGCGTCTGACTTAAGACTGGAGAAAATTTGTGTCTTCAGAGTAGCGAGTCATGTAGAAAAAGCAACCCTGGAAAATCACTTCAAATTGATCCATAACAAAAGGACAAGATGCTTAGATTCAAACTTGTGAAAGGAATGAAGTTGGACTGATGTGCTGTGCCTGTTAAATGGGGCTCTTGAGTTGAACAGTGAAAGAGAAAAGGATAGTTTCAGTATGTTAGATGATGTAATGGGGGGATTGCAGTTTATTTCTGAATGTGACCAAGGATATATTTTTTGTTTGATAACACAGAATTTAAACATTGCTAGAAAGAGACAAGAATTCAAAGCCTTTTGTCATGTCCTTATCAGAACTAGGATGCAAGAAACAGATACATTAAAAAAGACACTAATTCATCCAGCATGATAAAAGATGGTGATTAGTTAGGCTGTCTTCGACATGGATCTACAGCAGGAGCAGTTAACTGTCAATCTTGATTCTCAGACCAAGCAGATAGAATTTGATTATTCATGATTTTGCCTTGGGAATCACAGTCTGATTGGCTGCTCTGAGACTTAAGATTGACAGTTAACTGTTCTTGCTGTGTTTCCATGCCAACATTGGCTCAACTCATCGATCCCTCTCTGCTTATGCTGTAGAAATCGGTAGCCTCTTTATTTTCATGTCTGTTTCTTGCATCATAGACCTGATAATTGCTAGCTTTGACTTCTTGTCTCCATTTATTGATGGCAAAGGTACATTCTTTATGGCTTTATGGCTCTCATGTACAGTTGCTCACCTGCTCCTGCTTTGTTAGTTGTTCTGGATTCATATGTCCCACTCCTTAGAGTCGGGTACAAAATTCAAGGCTGACTCTGTCGTGCAGTACTGACGGAATGCTGCACTATTGTAGGCAATGGGTCTTGGATCAGACAGTAAACCAAGAGCAGGATACCTGTCCCTAGTTTTCTTGTCACTATTTACTCCTGAAATTAACATCACATAAACAGATTTTCTAGTTATTGTATTGCTGCTTATGGGAGCTCGCTGTGTACAAATTGGTTACGACATTTGACTTACAACACTTTATCATGAACTACACTTCCAAAATACTTCATTAGGTGCAAAACACGTTCAGACATTCTGACTCATGGGAGATACCAGATAAATGCAGGTCCACCTCTCTTTGGGACATCAATATCCCTTTAAACTGGAATGATGGGACAGTTACAGACAGAAAAGGAAGAAAAAGGTTTTGCACAACTCCAGATGCAGAACTGTGCCAGCTCTCACTAAATTATGTAGTAAGAGGTTATATTCTAAAGAGGGAACAGATTTGTGAAACTGACACATCCTCTTCAATACCTAATGAATATGTAAAAAAAAAGCTTGTGCAAATATAATGAGGGAAACTTGAGCTGATAGGAATCTTCTTTGAGAGCAGACCTTTTTAAATGATACTCCATGATGTTCCAAATTCATTCCATCTACATGTTATTTTTGTTGAATGTAAGATGTATTTTACTGAAATATTTTAGTTCTCGTGCTAAGTACTGACTGTAGATGAAAAAGCACATTTTTTTGGTACATAGGTAGGTAATTAAATTAGAAATAAAAAGGCTTCAGTAAGGCTGTAATTCTAAGCATTTTTTAACTCTGGACTTGCAAGGTTTTCTCGAACATACTATGTGCACCATCTTCCTCTGCATTCCTGCAGCAGACTCTCCCAATGGCATTCCCTTGTGTTTCCCCGTCATAAATTTTTATCCTCAGCGAAGTGACTGAAAATACAGATGACAATGAAACAATTGGAAACCAACTACAGTCTCTAAAAATACCAGCCAAGAATTCTCAAGAGAACCTAGACCACCTGAATATGTATAAAGAGCCACATTTTCCTCCTCCTGTGAAAAAGCACAACTTTTGGCACCATGTCTTTTGTTACCGTGACTCTCAACTCTAAGTTCTGGAATGCACTTCTAAACCTTTTGCACCTCTTAATCGTTGCTGTTTGAACGCTAGATTTTTGACCAAACGTTTGGTCACCTTTCATAATGTCCTGGAGTCAAATTTTCATCCAACTTTGTTCTTAAACACATCAGAATATTTTATTATGTTACAAACACTCAATGAATATGAATTATTGTTACTGCAGCAAAGTGTTCAGTTAGATTCACATCCTTTACTGCAAGGTGCCTAGGGCTACACTAAATTGTGTCACAGTGGAAACCAATTGCTTGAGTAAGAAAAGGATATGAGTGTTGCTGGCAAGGTCAGTATTTGTTGCTTATTCCCAGTTGCCCTTGAAAAAGTTGTGGTGAGCCACCGCCTTAAGCTGCAGCTCATCTGGTGTTGGTACACTGACAGTGTTGTTAGGAAGGGAATTTCTGAAAAAACAGCAAAATAGTTCCAAATCAAGATTGTGCATGGCTTAGAGAGAACTTGAAAGTTAATGGACTTCCCATCTGTCTGTTGCACATCTAGTAGTGGATCTCGCAAGTTCAGACGGTGCTGTCAAAGGAGGGTTGTTAATGCTATGCTGCTCATGTACTGTACAGATTGTGGTAGTGCTGAAGAGAGTGAATGTTAAGGTGGTGGAAAAGGTTTCGATAAAGCTGACTTTTTATAGTGCAACAGTCTGCTTCTGAAATGTAGTCACTGTCGTAACCTAGGAAGAAGCTGCAGTCAATTTGAGCACAGTAAGCTCCTCCAGCAGCAGTGAAATTAAAGTAGCAATTCATCAAGGAATAAATTTTGCCTGAGACACTGGAAGCATTTTCCTCTTCCTCTTTAGACATGAGTCCCCTCTATGCCTCTTTTAGAGAACAGACTAAGTTGCGCTTTAACCTGTCATCTTGAAGAACATGAATGAGGGCAGTACAGCTCCAGCATTACAATCCTTCTGCATTAGAGTGTTGACTTTTCTTGACACCTCTGCCAATATTCTTTCTCCAGCCAAAACAATTTGTGTGTGCAAACTAAATCTACAACTTTAAAAATAATAATGACCGCAAGGGCTAATCTTATCCATATAAACACATGGGAATATTTGAGAAATTTGATCAGTATATATGTGGGACCCGCAGTGATCAGGTAATGATGCTTAAGGTAGTTGAATGTCCCAAGTCCATGTCTGCTATTCTTTGGCAGGAATAGCCTGGTTATTTTAAATAGGTTGACGCCTGTCTTTAAAATACTCTTGCTTCTCTCAGCTTCTCTTTCAGGTAAATAATTTTAAAAAGACCCTATCATTTCTGCAAAAATTAATGTATGAGCTATCGATTAGGTGCCATGTAGACCGGGGTTTTCTGAATGTAGCCAGTGCCACTGCCTTGGAGCAAAACAGTCTTGTAGATGGAGCTTCAAAGAGATTTTAAGGTCCTCAGATAAGATTCCAGTTCAACTTATTAGATTTCTTTTCCTCTCACCAATTTGATGTGCAATTAACTTCCTGCTGCACTGGGAATCTATAATTTCATCTGTTCCAGACCAGACACAAAATGTACCTGTGAGAGTTACATCACGCCCTGTGACATTTCGGCATAAAGACGCCTGCTTTGCTTTTGATCGTTTTCTCAGTGAACGGAGTCAGTGCAGTATATTCTGTCAATCTGTTATATGTACTAACATCAGCAAGCACAGGACATAGGCGATGTGTATGTTTATGATATTAAAGTCATATAAATAGTTGTTAATAACCTTCAAGTCCTCTGTCTCAACAAGAACGCAATCCTTTTGGTGTATATTATTTGTGTTTACATACAGGGCCACACTCAGTCCATAGACTGGAAATGACATCTGACTCAGGAAATCACGTCCAACTCAATTGCCTGTTTCAAGCTTGAACGACAGTACCAACAGTTTTCCAGACCCCTATATCTGCCACATTTGTGTGCACACAAAGATATTTCCAGTGACATACTTTAACCAAATATATTTAACAAGGAACAAAACTGAAACGACCTGATCCACAAAGAGGAATCTGAAATTAGAATTAGAATCAGAATCCCTACAGTGTGGAAACAGGGCCTTCGACCCAACAAGTCCACACCGACTGTCCGAAGAGTAACCTACCCAGACACATTCCCCTACTCTGTATTTTCCCCTGATTAACAACCTACACTATGAGCAATTATGCATGACCTTTTCACTTAACCTGCACCTCTTTCAACTGTGGGAGGAAATTCACGCAGACATGGGGAATCGAACCCGGGTCCCTGGCGCTGTGAGGCAGCAGGGCTAACCACTGAGCCACTGTAGTTAACTCTCAACTGACATTACACTTCAAAAGAAAAGCCAATCTGACCATTAACTAAATTTCAAGATTGAGAAACCAATTCACCATTATAGCCACACCAACACTTCAGACTGTAAATGCATGGTCTGAAGGGCCGATATAAAACTCGGCATTCACAGCTGGGCAATGAGCACATGCACAAGCACAGGTGTTCAGCTTGTGTAAAGATATAAGACAAGTAAGCTAGCCAACATCAGTCATATTTTAACCATCACACTTCAAGTATCAGAGGTATAAAACTAAAGGTGATAAAGAAAAGGGTCTAAGTGGAAAATTCACAAGGACCCACCAATCTGTAAACGTTTTGCACCATGATTAATCTCCAAGTGATCACAAGAGGTTCATTTTGACCAAGTTTGGAGATGATGGCTTTAAAGTCTTCATTAACTACAGCTACGCACAAGGTGAATACCTTGAGATGATAGTGGATAACTGTACATCATTACTAGATAATTTATTTTGACATACAGTGAGCAACACTTGGACTCTTTCCAGTTATTAATAAAAATAATAAAAATGCAGTTTAATATGGCACCTGCAATCTGTATGAGACGTTCGGCATCATATACAAGAAAATGTAAAGGAATATGTTACAAGGTTTTTTTTAAAACAGTCAGCACGTGGAATCTGTGATGCATGCATTTTCATTCAGTTTATTTTCTCTCCTGTATTAGGACCTCCAACAGCACCAGAAAATCCCATATCCACAACAAATGAGACCTCCATCATCTTGGAATGGAGCCCACCAAGGGACAGTGGTGGCAGGAATGACATTACTTACAATATTCATTGCAAGAAGTGTGTAGGAGACAGTAGAAGGTGCAGCATCTGTGGCAGCGGTCTCCACTTCATCCCCCGCCAATTTGGATTAACATACACAAAAGTTCTTGTTACCAATTTGCTGCCTCATACTAATTATACCTTCAACATTGAAGCTTTGAATGGCGTTTCCGAGTTGAGTCCCAGGCCTAAGCAGTATGTCTCCATTAATGTTACCACCAGCCAAGCAGGTGAGTGGGTCTCTGCTGTTAATTGTGAAACATCTTCAGTTGGAACTGGGTTGTCCTAGAATTGCTTTGAAATGTGCCGTTTCTACAAACCGACTTTTGTCTGGGGCATTAGTTATAGAAAAGATCTGGTTTGATCTGTTTTTGGAAAAGGAAATATTTTGGGCCTTTGCTTCAATTTTCAGTTATATTGCATGATAGGAACATTTAAGTTAGAACGGGATTTTCCTTCACCATTTTAGATTGTGTAGTGGAAAAGCTTAGGGGAGAATTCCATCCAGCCCCCTTTTTTTTAACCCTCTCTTTTCTCAAATATTACAATACTGGGTTTAAACTGAAGCATTTGCAGCCCTCCAGAAAGGTGAAAAGTTCTCTTCATTTTAGCTCCTGTCAACTTATACTATAAGTCTCAGCAATGTATGGGAAGAACTAAGACAGTGCTTGTCATATTGCTTATGATCCCACACAGTTCCATTTTCCATTGGACATTTCACTGCTTAACCTGAGTTTCTGCTTGTGCGTGGTCAGCGTGCTACCTAATGGTAGCCTTGATGATAAAGGTGACCTTTCTCTTTATACTACAGTATTGAGATGGGAATAGTGGCAAGTTGGACGAGTTAGAATCGCAGGCTAATTTTCTCCTTCTTTGCCCAGAGACAGTGAAACCTCGCACAGGCACTCTGACTGAAACTCAGCATGGACTAAAAGCCAAATTAGTATGATTGTTGTGAAAGCTGGTTTTACATTTAACAGGAATCCAATTCTGTCTCCCTCCCAATGTTCTGAAAACAGTGGTACTGACAGTGGGTAACAGTGATACTGTTTTTTTCCCTGCAATCTCACACTCTGTCTCTGGAGATGCATGTATTTGGTTTGTAATTTGAGTTTGAGGCAGTCAATCTAATATGAACAATTTCATGGGTTACATTTTTTGCCACTGTGAAAATCAAGATCGATTTGACATTTTGTGAACTTGTGCCAAAGGGATTAGTCAGTACACACTTGAACAATCAGAGCCAAGCGATTCCACTGCTAATGATCCGCAGCTCTAATCACTTTGCACAGTTGTAATTGCTTGTCTCTCAAAGCAATTCATTTGTAGATCCACTTGTGTGCTGTAAGAACAACGGCAAAGTGAAGTGCTTATTGCACGGTTGGAAAATACTGTAAAACCATCTGGCCAGTTTTCTTTCAGCTACAGTGCATTTATTCAATTAATTTGGAGGCTCGAATGCCCGGCATAGTCCCAGATGTACTTTGAGGGAGGAAGTGTGTCAGTCTTGGCTGGGTTTTCCGGGGAAAAAAGAGAGATTTACATGGAGGAATTCATTCAAGGTCATTCTTATTTCCAGTAGATTAACCTTGGCCCCATTGCTGCCTAGAGGGCTGATTATTTCACTTGATCAGGAATGTGGATGAGAGGGAAGGGAGGAGGATGGGATTCAAACAGCACATTTTTATCGAGGAAATGAGATTACTTTGAAGACAACGGGCTGATGATTGATAGGACGTTTAAACCAAAAATTAAAGGACACCTCAAACCAACAGGATCTGTTTAACCTTGAGCTTCAGTAAAATAAACATCCAGTGTCTAATTAATAGTTAGCATTGTTTTTTTCAAACCACATATTGGTTGGGCCCCTCCTTGCTGAGGTCCCAGGCTTGCCATTATAAACTATGCCATTTGTTGACTTCCTGGATAGCAGAGCTTGCTAAATCCAGAGAGGCCCTGGATTCAATTTGTGATCTGTGCTACATTAGCTAACACCAGCTACAGAGACTGTGATAGCTCCATACTCTCTCAAACCCTTGCATAGGCGAGGGGAAGATTAGCCTGATGATCTGTTTTCTGGCCTCCCTCTGCAATTAACGTGGGCAGCACGGTGGCACAGTGGTTAGCACTGCTGCCTCACAGCGCCAGAGACCCGGGTTCAATTCCCGCCTCAGGCGACTGACTGTGTGGAGTTTGCACGTTCTCCCCGTGTCTGTGTGGGTTTCCTCCGGGTGCTCCGGTTTCCTCCCACAGTCCAAAGATGTGCAGGGTCAGGTGAATTGGCCATACTAAATTGCCCGTAGTGTTAGGTAAGGGGTAAATGTAAGTGCGGGAGTAGGGGTATGGGTGGGTTTCGCTTCGGCGGGTCGGTGTGGACTTGTTGGGCCGAAGGGCCTGTTTCCACACTGTAATCTCATCTCATCTAAAATCTAATTAACAGTGAGAAAGGGGGAGTTGCCACTATTCCCATCTCAATACTGTATTAAAAAGAGAAAGGTCACCTTTATCATCAAGGCTACCATTAGGTAGCACACTGACCACGCACAAGTAGAAGCTCACATGAGCAGTGCCACCTCACCTGAAAACGTCAGAACAGCAGCTGCCAGGAACAAAGATGGCACTGCCCATTTGATCACACTGCAGGTTAGTTTGTAAACAATACCTGAACAGTCACCCAGGGTAGAGTTCTCCTTCAGCCTGCAGAAAGTAAGAGGGACAGGAACAACAGGGTGAAAATGAAACCTCAGATACACAATCAGCCAACCTGTGATTCCATTTTACAGAGAAGTAAAACTGCTAATTTTAACCATTTTAAAACTGCCTTTCTTGCTAGATACATCCTGGCAGAGATGGTACAATCACAACAGCGTGATATCACCAGCACCATCTGCATATACATAGGTGGCCGTCTAGTCATTAGCAACACACACTCCAGAAGAGGAGAAATATAGGAATGAGGAGCTGAAGTAGTCCATTTCACCTTAAGCCTGCTCTGCCATTCAATTTGGTCATGGCTGTTCCTCCAATTCAGTACCCTGTTCACAATTTCTCCCCGTACTTTTTGATCTGAGAACTAAATTTATCTCCTTCTTGAAAACATTCAATGTTTTGGCCTTAACTGCTTTCAAAGGCAGGGGGATTTCCACAAACTCACCGCACTCTGGGTGAAGACATTTCTCCTCATCTCAGTCCTAAATGGCCTACTCCATATACTTAGACCGTGACCCTGGGTTCTGGACTCCATGGTCATCAGGAAATGAGAGATGAATATTTTAATCATGGTGTAAATGATGATGTCACTCTGCCATCACCAGAAAGAACCCATGTAACTGAGACTCCAAAAGAAGCAGAAGAGAAACACATTTTAGTAAAGAGCTATATTCAATACAATGTGTAGTGGAAATAGAGGTTGAATGGTGACAGAGATTGAGAGAGACTCACTCAAAGTTAAGGAGAAGCTAGAAATGCAGAGATTTGTAATAGCCCCTAAGAACGCAAAGCACAGGAGAACCCCCGATTGTATTAGATCCACAAAAGAAGAATGACACAGTTCATGAGGAAATATGGATTTAGCTGGAGTAATCCAAGGCATTTGTCAAGACAATATTCTTTCAAAGCAAGCACCACTGTTCACATGGGCAGGCCAGAAGAGAGGACAGAGTAGGGGGTAATATCATGAAAACAGGGAATTGGTTGAAATGTTCAAGATGGTCCTGAAATTGGCCTTGGTTAAAGCTAAATCAGACATAGTCAGCTTACTGAGAGGGCTGCTACCTTCTTCAAAGGAAACCCTTTGTTTTTGAGATGTTGCTGTAGAACCCAACAACAACAATTTCTTATCATTTAGTGACTGAATCACAGGGAAGCACCGGATCCTAATAGGAATTCCTCTTGCCCGTGTGGTTGAACCAAACCAGGAAAATGAGTCAGAGGTCCTGGTGGATTTTCAGGATTAGGTTTTGTGGCAAGAGTATTCTTGACAGCACCAAGGAGCTGTCTCCTGTGTTTGTCACCTTCCTTGTTTGGATGTTTAGGATTCTGAAGCTCCCAATGAACATATAAGATAGATGAGGGTCACTGCTATGTTGTGAATTGTCTCACTTCCACCAGAGCATCATGTGGCATATAACAGTGTACTGCCTTATGCAAGTAGTAAGACATGACAAATGTTATCTGATCACAGGATCTTAAGGAGTGGAACCAAAGACCAATGCAATATTAGGTAAATGTGATTAATCTGGATCTGAGAGACAGGATAAACATTCCTTTGATTGATGCAGTGATATACAATATTAGCATGTTTCCAATATATTTTTTCATGTATTGGTTATCAAGGATGTATATCATTTTACTAATGATCTGTCTTTGTCTATGTTCAAGTGAATGTGATCCTGAAGGAGAGGAGGAGTAAGGATAGCATCACTCTGGCCTGGCAGGGACCAGACCATGCTAACGGTGTCATTGTGGAGTATGAAGTTATCTACTATGAAAAGGTCAGTAGTGAAAACTTCATAGAACGCCTGATTAATAATAATCATTGACTAAACTACTTCCTAAAAGCAACACGGTGTGTTTGAGGAACAAGGTACCTCGCTGCAGAATGGAGAGTCATTGGTCAATCCACAGTACTGTTCAGTTCCCTGAATGGACCATGTTCGGTAGGGAGGCAATGAGTGAGACAAGACATTTCCCAAAGAGAAGCTAAAGTTATGGGAATGGATGTAAAGTATGGGTTTGATTCATGTTTTAGCTCATGAAAGGATCAAAAAGCGAAAGCACAAAAAACACACAAAAGTGGTTTATGAAAAATGCAAATGTGAGGTGAGAAAGTTTTTTTCACACAGTGAGTAGTATTGTCTAGATGTGTGGTTGAGACAGGTTCAATTGAGACATTCAAGAAGGTATTAGTTGAATATTTGGATAGAAATAAGGTCTAAGAGTGTAGGGAAAGAACAGGATTTTGGCTGTAGGTAATGCTGCTCATTTGAAGGTATAGGTGCAGGTATAATGGGCAGAATGACTGGTTCTGTAAGGCAACACTTCTGAGTGATGTGTTTAAGCTTGCAGCAGTTCTAATTGTGTGAAAGTTAGATGCAAATATGAATGTAAGGAAAACAACAAATGATTGGACATTGTTGATCAGAGAGTGAGAGGCTACCAGTGCATAGTAAGTAGCAGCATTTGACAATGTATTTAATAACTTGGACTACTCAGGTGAGGTCATTGAACAGCACGGCATCTAGATCATTCAGTTTAGATTCCTGTGTCATATATTGCATGAGCTACTGGATTTTGGGCTTGGTCAGCGTGTCTGAAGGCATTTAGTGATTAACTTGTAATTATTTCTTTTAAAAAAAGACAGTTCTTGGAGGTTAATTGAAAATTATTTCCATTGAGAGAGTCTTTTTGAGTGAACACATTAAACAGTTGTGCATTAAGCTTTCAGTTTAGAAAGTCTTTTTTTTCTTTCGATGAGAATAAACATCCATAAATTTGAAAAACCCTTTGGGTCTTTGGTGTACAGTTCTGCAGAAGTCCAGGGTGAAGCTAGATGCATGAAACTGTAATTCCTAATAATAAGAGATAGTTTGAAACTGTTAAGAAATAGGCTACCTCAGTGTGTAAGCAGTTTTGATTAAAATTTACAGACCAGATGTATTTGGTTTCAACCCTGAAAGTGTTATTTTAAGCTGAGAAAGTCTAAGCTCAGTTTTATGAAGGCACAAACAAGAGATTATCAGATTCACAAGACAGGAGTTGAAGCCACTGATAAATTAAACCTGAAACATATGAAAGAGAAGAGAATATTTTCAGTATTAATGTGTTTGAATTTCACTACATGCTTTAAAATATTCAGTTTTGTGTTATATGCAAATATTTGGTTTATTCCATTTCATCTTTATTTCTTTTGTGCCATAAACTTGTGTTTTATTATTAAAACCCAACCTTTAGCAAAGTGTGTTTATATTTAAGAATGAGACCACCTTGTTAAAACCAAAATAAAGAGATGATTGATCAAGTCAAGTGTGGGATCTGACTTCTCTAGTAATGATATCATCTGATTTGAAAACACATGAATATCTGCGGGAAATAACTTGGAAAATCTCCTGGGATTCAGTGGGCAGAAAGGCTTCCCTCTGTGCTGTATGTAGATGGAAGCATTATAAAGCTAAAGCTCAACTCTCCCACCCACAAAGTCACTTCTTCCCAAGTTTTGTTCCTTGACTGCGGAATAATGGATGTGATCCATGATCTATTTAGCATGCTGTTCTTCCTGCTGTTGTGACATTTATCTATCGTATCGTTAATGCGCACGCAGAAATGTATGGGTGACTGCACACAAATATCAGCTGACAGAAAGATGGCAGTTAATGTTTGGTAGAGCATATAATTATTAGAGAGCCTCATGACAGAATAATGATGCAAGTTCAAAGAGTCGTCTCGACATTTGACATTGTCCAAGATGTTTGGCACACTTGCCTTCATTGGTCAGAATATTGACTGTAGGACTTGGGATGTCACAGTTAGGCCATGTTTAGACTACTCCGTACAATTCAGGTCGTTCTTCTATAGGAAGGATGTTGTTAAACTTGATGTTGCTGTGACTGGAGGCTTTGCGTTATAGGGAAAGGCTGAATAGTCTGGGAATTTTTTCCCTGTTGAGGAGTGCCCTTAGTGAGGAGCATGGAAAGGGTGAATAGTCACGGTCTTTTTATAAGGGTGAGGGAATCCAAAACTAGAGGGCATAGGTTTAAGGTGGGAGGGGAAAGATTTAAAGGGGACCTAAGGTGTAACTTTTTTTAAACAAAGGGTGATGAGTGTATGGAATGAGCTGCCAGAGGAAGTGGTGGAGGCCAGTGCAATTACAATATTTAAAAGACATCTGGATGGACATATGAATAAGTACTGTTTTGAGGGATACGATGGGTCTAATTACGTGCTGTATGACTTTATGTATTGATGAACTCAAAACTAACTCTTCCTTTACTGGTTTTAATGCCATTCATTGTGAAATGGATCCCTTGTAACAGTTCCAAACTTTTTTTTAATCCAAGGGACATGGGCATCGCTGGCTGGGTAGCATTTATTGCCAGTCTCAAATGCCCTTAAGGTGGGATTTCAAGGATTGTGACCCAGTGGCAGTGAAAGAATGGCAACATGTTTCCAAGGTGGAATGGTGAGTGGTTTGGAGGGAACTTGCAGATGGTGGTGTTCTCAATGTATCTGCTGTCCTTGTCCTTCCAGATGGAAGCGACCATGGGTTTGGAAGGTGCTGTCTCAGGATCTTAGGTGAATTTCTGCTGTGCATCTTATCGATAGTATACACTGCTGCTACAGAGCATTGGTGATGGAGGGATCGGATACTTGTGGGTGTGATGCCAATCAAATGAGTTACATTTTCCTGGATGGTGTCAAGTTTCTTGAGTTCTGTTGAATCTGCACCCATCCAAGCAAGTGAGGAGCCTTCTCTCACCCTCCTCCCTTGTACTTTGTAGATGGTGGACCGATTTTGGGAAGTCAGGTGATGAGGTGAGTATTCTCTGAAATGTTGTCTGAAATGATCCACAAGGCGGCGGATCTGGGACACCGGCACCAACCAACCCCACTGCCCCATGGGCGAACACTTCAACTCCCCCTCTCACTCAGTCAAGGACATCCAGGTCGTGGGCCTCCACCACCACCATCAAACCCTAACCACCCAACACCTGGAGGAAGAACGCCTCATATTCTGCCTTGGGACCCTGCAACCACACTGGGTAAATGTGGATTTTAACAGTTTCCTCTTTTTCCCTCCCCCCACATTATTCCAATCCCAAGCCTCCAACACGGCACCGCACTCCTGACCTGTTCACCATCTTTCCCATCTATCTGCTCCAACCCCCTCCAACCTATCACCTTCTCCTTCACCTTCATCTACCTATCACATTCTCAGCAATCTCCCCCCAACCCCACTCCCCACCCATTTATCTCTCAGCCTCCTGGTCCACAAGCGTCATTCCTGAGAAGGGCTTATGCCCAAAATGTTGATTCTGCTGCTTCTTGGATGCTGCCTGACCAGCTGTGCTTTTCCAGCACCACATTCTCGACTCTGATCTCCAGCATCTGCAGTCCTCACTTGTTGATAGCAAGGGGCATGAGTACTATTGCAGGAATGTTGTCAAGGCCCATAGCCTTTGCAGTATCCTGTGCCTCCAACCATTTCTTGCTATTATGTGGAGTGAATCAAATTGGCTGAAGACTGGAACCACAGATAGAGTCTGAGCTGGATTATCCACTCACCCCTTCTGGCTGAAGTTTTGGTGTGAATGCTTCAGCCTTATCTTTTGCAGTAATGTGGTGGGCTCTTCCAACATTGGGGATATTTGTGAGCCCACCTCCTTCAGTGAGTTATTTAATTGTCCACCACCATTTGCGACTGGACATGGCAGGACTGCTGAGCTTAGATCTGTTCTGTTGGTTGTGGGATTGCTTAGTTCTGTCTATCACTTGCTACTTACGCTGTTTCGCTGGTGGCTTCAGCAGGTTGACACCTCACCTTCAGGTGTGCCTCCTGCACCCTCCATTGAACCAGGGTTGATCCCTTGGCCTGATGGTAATGGCTAAGTGGGGGATATTGCAGGCCATGAGTTGCAGATTGTGCTGCAGCACAGTTCTGTTGCTGTTGATGGCCCACAGTGCATCATAGATGCCCAGTCATGAGCTGCTAGATCATTCCGAAGTCTGTCCCATTTAGCACGGTAACTGTACCACCGTGATCGTACCAGATCACACAATGGAGGTTACTTTCAATGTGAAGGTGGGACTTTGTTTCCATAAGGACTGTGCAGTGGTCACTTTTACCTATACTGTCATGGACAGATGTATCTGCAGCTGGCAGATTTGTAAGGATGAGTCATATATGTTTTTCCCTCTTTTTGGTACCCCCACCACCTGCCACAGACCCAGTCTGCTAGCTATGTCCTTTAGGACCCGACCAACTTGATCAGTAGTACTGCTGCCCAGCCACTGTTGGTTGAAATCCCCCACCCAGAGAACATTTTGTGCACTTTCCATCCTCAGTACTTTCTCCAAGTGTTGTTCAACATGGAGGAGTGGTGATTCATCAGCTGAAGGTGGATAATACATGGTAATCAGCAGGAGGTTTCATTGCACATGTTTGACCTGAAGCCATTAAACTTCCTGGAGTCCAGAGTCAATGTTGAGGACTCCCTGGGCAACTCCCTCCCAATGGTATACCACTGTGCTGCTGCCTCTGATGGGTTTGTCCTGCTGGTGGGACAGGACATATCAAAGAATGGTGATGGTAGCGCCTGTGACATTGTCTGCAAGGTATGATTCTGTGAGTATGGCTAAGTCAGTTTATTGCTTGATTAGTCTGTGAAGCAGTTCTCCCAATTTTGGGACTTGCCCCTCAGATGTTAGTGAGGAGGATCTTGCAGGATTGAGAGAGAAGTTCCTGCTGTTGACTAGGTCAATTGAAAGTTGTCATTTCTTTGTTGAGACTTTGTAGCCGTTAATAGAACAGATTGGCTTGCTAGGCCATTTCAGAGGGCAGTTGTTAGTCAACCACATTGCTGTGGCTCTGGAGTATCACATAGACCAGATTAGGTCAGGATGCCAGATGGGTGAGTCAGATGGGTTTTTCTGAAAATCAGCAACGGTTTCATGGTCATCAATAAATTCTTAATTCCAGATATTTGTATTGCATTCAAATTCCACCATCTGCTGTGGTGGGATATGAATCTGGGTCCCCAGAAGTGAATTACAAGTTTTGTTGCCATACCTGAAGTCTATCGCCTTCCCATGAAACTGAAACTGCTGGAGTCTGCCAGCCTGATTGTTGGAGAGATTGTGATTGTCTTTCGAGCTGCTGCTGGTGTAACTGTACCTGGTAAGCACATAAAGCAGGCAGTAGCAGATCTTGTCATGTTCTACTTTTGTCATGGAACTACCCTAACACCATCCCCACAAGCCGTGATTGTGCAAATGAAAAACATCTCAACCTAAATTACTTTGGCGAGTAGCCTAATTATTGTGGTTATTGTGTGAAAAGTTACCTTTCATCTCAATGAAATTTGACAGTGTGTTGTTTCTTAGCTTCTGATAAAACAAGGAGTTTTCTTGATTTTGAGAATACATCCTGTCACCTGGAATCACAAACACTCCTGCAGCCAATTGTAAACATCCCTTCATGTCATTTTAAGCAAAGTGATAGAACTAACCTATCAGTGGGTATCGAGGAGCAGGGTGTGAGGCCTCTCTAATTTACCAAATGCTAATACTAAAGGATGGTGCCAGTTTTATGATGAAATGCAAGTGCAGGGGAGAATGTGTGGATTGGAACGCACTGGGTGTGAAACAGCAATAGTGAGACACGGGCTGGTGAATCTGCAGCCTGTTTTGCAATGCCTTCAAATCAGAGATGGTGCTAACAAGGTACTGACTTGTTTTGTATCCTTACTCATTTTGTATGACTTTGTCAGATCAGCTTCATCTATGATGGGCTGAATTCCTGGGGCCACTCAAGGCAGGAAATGAGGGGATGTGACTCCCAAACCATCAGCAACAGCTGCTATGTCAACGGCAGGAACCTAGTGCATGCGGGGGTGATTGTGAGGAGGTCAGCCAGCAGCACCTCATAGAATAGGAGTTCCCTGATTGGGCCTGTTACCCTGGTCCCATCAAGGAGTCCTGGCTGATGGATATAAACAGGAGTGTCAGTGGTTCTGTTCAATCTGAGAGCTGCTCTGAGCGAGCTGGGTCAGTGTCATGTACTATGCACGTGTAAACTGAGGGTGACTCGATGACAGAATACTGGCCCTCTCTCGAGTTATTTCACAGGCTGTTTTTGAAGAGATTATTTCGGGATCCAGAAAGGCCAATAATCCTCACTAGGTCAGAGGTCAGTTCAACTCTGGAAGAGCCTGGTTTGAGATGGGTTCAAGAGACCAACTGGGATTTTACAGTCTTTCTTCAGCTTCCGGAAGCAACAGAGGAAGACCAGTACTTGGAGGTGGACACCCAGCTGCAAGTCAGGGTGCCAACACTGAGTGCAGATGTGGGTGGTGTTAGTGCCTAGGATGGCCTTCTCGATCACCTGCTTGCTCCTGCAATGTGCTCCCTACCCCTCACCCCACCCCACCACCATTTAAGGGTAGCCTGGCTGCTTTCCCTGTGTCCTTTTTTTAAATCAAGTTTTTATAAAAGTGACTGACAGGCCAGCTTCCTGATGTGCCAGCTTCCTGATGTACCACCCTCCCAATGACTGAACTTGTGCTTTCATAAAGATGGAGGGCCTCTGGTTCTCCAGCTTCAAAATCCAACACCCCCACCCCCTCCACTGCCCAGAATTGGACAGCAAATGTGTATTCACGCTAATTAGAACCTCACCCATGTGGAATTACCAACTTTTAATCAGTCTCTATACTGACCCCTAGACCAAGGCATCGGATTCACAAACAGAACAGGTTCTGTTTTCCCATCTCCATTGCACAAATTCATAAATGTTTCAATGCCCTTGTTATTTTCTATCTAGAATGTGGGAGAGGTGGTATGAAGTGAGAATGTCACTAGACTAGTAATGCTGAGGTTCAGGCTAAGACACTGCAGACATAGGTTCAAGTTCTACCCTGACTGATAATGGTACTTAGATTCAATTAATAAAACTGGAATTGAAGGCTAGTTTCGTGATGATCATGAAATTGTCATCAATTGTCTGAAAAACTCATCTGGTTCACTCATATCCTTCAGGAAAGGAAATCTGCCATCCTTACATGGTCTGGCCCACACATGATCCAGATCTACACAAATGTGTTTGACTCTGTCCTCTGAAATGATCCAGCAAGCCATTCTGTTCAAACAGGGAGGGTAATTAATGCTGGCCTTGTTGGTGAAAGAGTAAAGAAGAAAGATCTCTGGGAGGCACAGTGGCTTAGTGGTTAGCACTGCTGCCTCACAGCACCAGGGTCCCAGGTTTGATTCCAGCCTCAGGCAACTGTCTGTGTGGAGTTTGCACATTCTCCCCGTGTCTGCGTGGGTTTCCTCCGGGTGCTCCGGTTTCCTCCCACAGTCCAAAGACGTGCAGGTCAGGTGAATTGGCCATGCTAAATTGCCCATAGTGTTAGGTGCATTAGTCAGAGGGAAATGGGTCTGGGTGGGTTACTCTTCGGAGGGTCAGTGTGGACTTGTTGGGCCAAAGGGTCTGTTTCCTCACTGTAGGAAATCTAACCTAATCTAATCTAATTTATATCTACAGGGGCTGATTATGAACCTAGTGATACTCAGAGCAGAATGAGTCCAGTCGCTGTACAGTAATCATTGCTTTTGTGTTCATTGCAACAGAATCAAAAGGACCAAAACTACACAGTTTTAAGAACCAAATCAAACAGCATGACAGTGGATGGGCTGAAACCAGGCACAACGTACGTGTTTCGGGTTAAAGCCCACACCAGCGGAGGACACGGCACCTACGGCGGTGAAATTGAGCTGGAGACCAGTCAAGAAGGTACGCAGAGAAAAACCCACTGAGAACAAACCACCTTGACGTTGAAACATCCAGATCATAGCACAGGAGTAAATTGAAGTCAGCAATGGCACTGTTAGTGGTCATTGACAGCAAAGGTTCTGGAGGAAATATTCGAGCAAAGATTCAAAATGAGCACATTTTTTGGACAGATGCAGGAATTATTTCTCATGCAGAGGTGATGGTGACAATCATAGGTGGGCACATCCCTCTGGCTTTAAGGAATTTGCAACTGCAGTATCACATGAAACTGCAATATCACATGAAACTGCAATACGAGTAGCCTGTTGGGATTTGTCACCAGGAATTGTGCTTCTTAATGAGGTAAAATGATCATAATTCACTAGTCATAAAGATCACTTCATAATAACCAAGAGCAAAAGTGTCTTAAACTTACTGTCCTTGAATATAGATATTGTGAGTCAAAATTACAAGAGCACACAGCGTGATGATGTATTTGTTCAAAGACATGGAATGAACTAGTGATAGTAAAGGAATAATGGTTATTTTCTGGAGTGGATTTATTGCCTTTTTTATTCTCAGCTAGAGAGAGCTAACACTTATTCAGACAGTGAATACAGTATTCACTTCTGAAGGCTGAGTGCTTTTTCTTTATAAAACAGGTCTATGAACTAACATTGCTATTAAAAAAGAATAAGGTCTTCAAGTGTTTGATCAGTCCCGATGCATTTTTAAAGCCTACACTGACCAAACCCATCGGACCAAAACTACATTCTGTTTGATCTCCATAGAACTAATCACAGGCTGACAGCGTTAATCAAGGTGGTCTATGTTTCACAAAGAATGAAAAGATCTGTGAATCTATGCATGTGTGGACATATTTCTGGACTCTACAGAAAGGAAATTGAATCAACTAAATGGATTTAACTGTCCTGAAATACCAAAGAAGCAGCTCCTACTGAGCTTGTTTGCCCCAGTGGGAACACACGATTTAAGAGTTAAGGCTCTTTGACCCTTTGATCCTAGTCCATCTTTCAACAAGATCATGGCTGATCTGATTATGCCATCAAATCCAAATTCCTGCATGCCTCCAATAACTCACGACTCCCTTGTTAGAATCGATCCACCTCCACCTTAAAGATTTTCAATGACCCAGCTTTTACCTTTCAGTGAAGCAGAGTTCCAAACACTCTCAACCCCATGAGAGGAAAGGTCTTACTCTGTAGAGAAGGATATGGAAGCTAGAGAACGTGGAGAAATAAATAGCAATATCACGGAGGTGGTGGTGCTGGATGTCTTAAAATGCAAAAATGTGGATACATGCCCAAGACCTGATCAGATGTACCCTAGAACTCTGTGGGAAGCTAGGGAACTGATTGCTGGGCCCCTTGCTGAGACATTTGTATCATCGACAGCCACAGGTGAGGTGCTGGAAGACTGGAGGTTGGCTAATGTGGTGTTTTATTGAAGAAAGGTGGCAAGGAAAAGCCAGGGAACTATAGACCAGTGAGCCTGACATCAATGGCGGCTAAGTTGTTGGAGGGTATTCTGAGGGACAGGATTTACATGTACTTGGAAAGGCAAGGACTGATTAGGGATAGACAGCATGGCTTTGTGCGTAGGAAATTGTGTCTCACTTGATTGAGTTTTTCGAAGAAGTAACAAAGAAGATTGATGAAGGCAGAGCAGTGGACATCGTCTGTATAGATTTCAGAAAGGTGTTTGACAATGTTCCTCATGGGAGACTGGTTAGCAGGTTCGATCACATGGAATCCAGGGAGAGCTAGCCATTTGGATACAAAACTGGCTCAAAGGTAGAAGACAGAGGGTTGTGTTTCACACTGGAGGCCTGTGACCAGTGCTGTGTCATAAGGTTCAGCGCTGGATCCAGTGCTTTTTGTCATTTATGCTAATGACTAGGATATGAATTAGGAGGTGTGGCCAGTAAGTTTTCAGATGACACCAAAATTGATGGTGTATTAAAAGTGAAGAAGATTATCACTGAGTACAATGGGACCTTGATAAGATGGGAAAATGTGCTGAGGAATGGCAAATGGAGTTTAATTTAGATAAATGTGAGGTGTTGCATTTTGGTAAGGCAAACCAGGGCAGGACTTATACACTTAATGGTTAGGTCCTAGGGAGTGTTGCTGATCAACAAAACTGCAGGGTGCATGTTCATAGTTCCTCAATGGGGGAGTCACTGGTAGACAGGGTAGTGAAGGAGGAGTTGGTTTATTTGCCTTCGTTGGTCAGCGCTTGGAGATAGTGAGGACAGCAGATGCTGGAAAGTCAGAATCAATAAAGTCTGGAGCTGGAAAAGGCACAGCACCTCAAGCAGCGTGAGACGAGCAGGGGAATCGACATGTCATTTTGGAACCTTTCATAAGGGTCCTGATGAAAGGTCCCGACCTGAAATGTTGACTCCCCTACTCATCTGATGCTGCTTGACCTGCTGTGCTTTTTCCAGCTCCAGACTTTATCAACTCTTGTATGGTCAGTGCATTGAATGAAGCAGTTGGGAAGTTATGCTGTAGCTGTCCAGGACATTGGTGAGGCCACTTTTAGAATACTGAATTCAGTTTTAGTCTCCCTGATATAGGAAAGATCTTGTGAAACTTCAAAGGGTGCAGAAAAGATTGACAAGGATTTTGTCGGGATTGGAGGCTTTGAGTTATAGGGAGAGTCGAATAAGCTGGGGCTATTTTCCCGAATCATCAGAGTTGGAGGGATGACCCTCTAGAAGTTTGTAAATTCATGAGAGGCATGGATCGGGTGAACAGGGAAGGTCATTTCCCCAGGGTAGGGGAATCCAAAATGAGAGGGCGTAACTTTAAGGTGGGAGGGGAAAGATTTTGAAAGGGACCTAAGGGGCAATTTGTTCAAGCAGAGGGTGGTGCGTGTATGGAATGAGCTGCCAGAAGAAGTGGTGGAGGCTGGTACAACCACAACATTTAAAAGGCATCTGGATGAGTATATGAATAGGAAGGGTTTCGAGGGATATGGGCCAAATGCTAGCAAATGGGACTAGATTAATTTAGGATATCTGTTTGGTATGGACGGATTGGAATGAGGGTCTGTTTGTATACCCTCAGCATGTCTATGACTGTCTTAAACATGAGAACCCTAAATTTAACTCAGTTCCCTAGCTGAAGTCTCTTCAACAGAGGAAGCATTCAGCATCCACCATGTCACGTCCCCCTCAGCTTCTTGTGTATTTCAATAAAATCACTTCCCATTCTTCCAAATTGCAATGGTATTATTCCCCAGATGACAACAATCTACTGATGAGCGGGATGGTGAGGGTGAGGGAGATGTTGCTGGGGCTTGCAGTGGGGATGGTTGGTAAAAAGTGTATTTTCTTTGGGAAATGACATTTCAGTCCAAATTATGCCCTTTTTTTGTTCTGATGAATCAAATGTGGGGAGAATAAACAAACTGTTTGAAGAGAAAAAATGTTCTGTTCTGAACAGACTCCTTTCAGAGACTTCCACCTTAACAAAGACCAAATATTAATGAAAAGTCCTTGATGAACAATGTGCACGTTTGGATATCTAGCAACAGAGCAGTATGCCAGTGGTTGAAGATAACAGCTACACACAGAGGCCAAATACCTGAGGCTTTTGAGTACTTCACAAAAGAGAGATCAACTAGGAGAGTGACAGAAATGCCATTATTAGTGAACTGCTTGAAGATTTCCAGAATTATTAGAACATGTAGAACAGTTCAGGTTGCCCTCTGTATCGGACCCATGGTCAATATCAATTTGTGAGAGGGACCAGGTCACAGCAGGGGGCTCACATGCCAACCAATAAAGAATCGGAGCAACAAAGATCTGCAATCTTGTAGTATTTCTATTTTACAATGTTTGTAATTTCTATTCCAGAGAATACACTAATCAACTTGTGCACTGTTTTCCTTCCTTTTTTAGACATGCTAGCTATCGGCGATCCAAACCAACCCACCATCATGGCAGTATCCGTAGCTGGGGGGATTGTGCTTCTGATCTTTCTTGTTACCTGCTTTGTCGTTAGTGGAAGGTAAAACGAATTGTTTGTCGATTTACTCTGCATTGTGTCGGAAGTGGAGATTTAAGAGGCAGTTATCCCTCACTGATGTTTGACCCGGTCAATCTGTACTGTCATACTGTGGCGCAGTACTGTTAATGCTAGGGCATAACGATCATTTGTGGATTGAGAATGCGCAGATGTTAAGTGAAATACCAGAAAGCAGCTGTGTCAAACTTGAACACAAATAAGTAAACAACTGGGAGTCCATCACAGGTAAGATCAGTAATGGGAAAAATTGAAGGGGAGAGAGAGCAATATAGAAGTGGAGACAATGACACCTTGATAGTCCAGAAGAACAAACAAGGTTAAACATTTGAAAAACATTGAAATTAGGAGCAGGAGCAGGCAAATAAACTCTATGGCTGAATGGATTGTGACCTCAAATCTACTTTCCTACCTTCCCCTAATATGCTTTCAATCCTTTGTCAGTCAACAATCTATTCATATCTGGCTTAACAAACATTGTGCCTCTAACTGCACAGCTATCTAGGGGAAAGAGCTGCAGGCACATGGAAATTTCCGAGGGAGAAGATTTTTGTATTATGTCCATCTGAAATAGGCCATAAATGTGTACCCCAGTCTCTTCAACAAGGGAGACACCCTTTTGGTGTTCATCATGTCTAACTCCCCAGGATCATGTCAGAGCAGGTCTCATTCTTCTCACCTGCACTACAGGCCTAGCCTGTCGAACCTTTTCTCGTGACATCCTCCCTCGATGCCACTCCCACTCCCATCCCAGCTATCAGTTAAGTGAACCTCCTCTGAACTTCCTGATCTACTTGTATCCGTTCTTAAATAAGAAATTAAAACTGTAGATAGTACTTCAGATGTAGCCCGTTGTTCTAATCAATTGCTGTACCTGCATACTAACATTGAACGATACATGTACCACCCAGACATATTTGTACCTCCACAGTTCTGTGATCTCCCTCCATTACGTCACATGCTGCTTTTCTACTTTTCAAACCGCAGTGAACATTTTCCATCTTATGCTTACTTTACTAACCATAAGAGCAGAAATTATGACCATTCGGCCCATTGAATAAATTTCTCAACTCCCATTCTCCTGCTATCTTCCCATAACCCTTGATCCCCTTAACAATCAAGAATCTATCGACCTCTGTCTTTAATATACAGAATGACCTGGCCTCCACAGCCTTCTGTAGCAATGAATTGCAAAGATTCACAAGTCTCTGGTTGAAGGAGTATCTCCTCATCTCCATTCTGAAGGGTCTTCCCTTTACTGTAAGGCTGTGCCCTCGAATCCTAGTCTCTTCTGCTAATGAAAGCATCTTCCCAACATCCACTGGATTCAGGCCACTCTGTATTCTGTAAGTTTCAATTAGATCCCCCCTCAAAACTCCATTGGGTATAGTCCGAGTCGTCAAACATACCTCGAATGTTAAGTCTTTCATTCCATGGATCATTCTCGTGAACCTCCACTGGACGCACTCCGGGACCAGTACATTCTTCCTGGATTTGGGTCCCAAAATTGCTCAAAATATTCTAAATGTGGTTTGGCCAGAGCCTTACAAAGCCTTATACACCCAGGCTTTTATACTCCAGTCCTTTCAAAATAAATGCCTTCCTAACTACCAACTCAACCTGCAAGATTTTTGCTTTCTCACTTAAAGCCTCTGTCTATAAGCTTCTGCAAACTCCAAACATCCTCTTCCTTTCTGATTTTGGCTGTGAGTGTAAGGATTCTGCCTGTTAAAGCTATAAAAAGTCATAGGTGCTCATTCCAACATGGAACAATACTGGCAGAAACTTAGTGTGTGTTCTTAGGAGGAAAAAGATCCAGCTATGAAAGAGCATGGATAGTGAAGTGGCAATTTGGTAAATAAGTATATTCTTTCCATGATCCGCATGTGACCTATCCCAACTTGGACTTTTATTCATTCAATCTGTTGAAGGGCATTACCAAAGATGTCCTTCAAAGCAAAGCAATGGGTCCAAACTTCCTACTGAACATGTAGTCATCAATATAATTCCTTTTATCACAGAACCTTAGCAACAAAAAAGGGTATTCCTCATGGAAATTCATAGCAATCAAAGTGAGTAGCTTTTTCATTTCAAGACAATGTACATTCCATGAGTACTTGTGTGTATTCACATGCTGACATTTCCTCTGAAATGGTTTCTTGCTCACAGCCAAATTGGTTTTGATACATGCTCACCCTGGCACTTTGAGCACAGTTTTTGACGTTCCTTCACCAGTCACTGGCTGCTTTGCCATGCAATTTAGCTAAATGTTTCCACAGCTAGATTGAAAATGAAAACGTGATGAGTCAGAGACACTGAGGCATTTGATGTGTGATCTTAATGGGGAGTGGGTACTTTCTCATTATTTACCTTTAATACGTATGATAATCAGTTAGTCTATAGATGTCATTTTCTTCTTCATGTCGCATGTAAATTAAATCCAGCAGTCATGTTCCATCAGTAAAGTTAGCAATAACAAGTAGCTTTGGAGTAGACAGCCCTATCTTTATTGACAGCACCAAGTGTGCTTGGTTAAACTGTGTGATGCAGAATTTAGTTTAACCCCTCACTCAGACTGACACAGGGCAGCAATTTTGCTCTTTGTATAATATAATCCTTACTTGACAGGAGTACCAACTTAAATATAAGAAAGATTAGGATGTACCCAATAGGGCTTTCTCTCACATAGGTGTTCTTCCTTGAGGTATATATGGTAAGTATAAATAAAGTTAGTAATTTACATGTAAATTCATTATCATTTTGTGTTTGAGCTGTTTCTCCACTGTGATGCTTCTGAGATTTACATTTCAACCTGAAGCTATACTGCAATACAATTTGCTGAAAAGTCATCAATTTAATTGACAGTTTACACCTTAACACCTGCAGAGAAATGAATAAAAATTGTTACATTTTTCAATGTGACAGCAAACACTTTCAATGTAATCTAGTTGGATTTAAACATGTTATTAATTAAAAATATTAAATAGCTAACTCCTTCCCAAGTACGTATTTCTCAATATGAAAAATATGCCTGTGGAGGTCGAATGAATCCTTTATTAAAGCTCATCCATGTATCCCTAATGTGTTTCTCTCTCTCTCTCTCTGAATGGAGACACAGGTATGCAACTTAAAAGTCTCAGTCAAATGGAAAGAGTCTGGGAATGGGTAATATAATGCGTTAGAACATTGTCGCTCATCAGGTTCCAAAGCAGATAGTAATGTTGAATATCTCATTTTGGTTGATATTATGTCAGGGCCCTAAATGAATAGCACCACAAGAAGATTAAACTTGGATTGGGAGCATCAGACACATGGGAACAGTGTAAAGACATAGACTGCAATAGTTCAAAAAGGATCCCAATCACCAAAGATGAATGGATATTAAATTGCAGCCACGCAATGATGTCCACAGCCCCAGAAGGATCCTAAAAAGAAAGAGAAACTGTTCTTTCCTCCTTGGTTGGAACAGTAAAAGCACATGGATGAGCTGGGGGAGTTTTTAGCTGCACTGGACTGTCATTGAAAGTTTGTGAAAGGAGGTAGACTGTTTCTGTTCATAAAATGGACCGAATAATTCACTGTGGTAAAACACTGTCCTTCCAGAACCAAGACTGAGTTACATATATATGGTTAAGCTGCTGGTGGGATGGAGAGTTCCTGGGAATTCAATGTGGAAGTACCAAGGTAGAGCTAGGAAATGGAACACTGTCATGTGGTAATCCAGTCACTGTCACTGACTGGTAATTGCATTGTCATTTTTTTCTTTTGCTTGCTGTGGAAAGATATTTTGACTATACTATGGCTTTAATAGGTGTCAAAACATAAAAAACAAGACAAAATACAAGTTTTAATATAGAGATGTAAACATCTTGTGAGGCCTTTGCTTCTTTTTAAAAAAAACGTTGCAACAATAGAAACAGCCTGAATGGGTGTTGTCAAGCTCTCACAGAACCAGGATTCTTTAGTTTTGTAGTTTTTCAGCAGCAGCAGTTGTTACTGGGGTCTCAGCTGGGTTTGTAAGCTGTAGAATATCTCACTGCATACATTTCCTTAGAGTTTCCTCTTGATGTTTTTCCTCCTGGGCTGCTGGAATTACGAGTGAGACCATCTGTTTTATTGACTTTGCCAAGTCAGTAAGCATGTGTGCACGCAGTGGGTGGATGGCATGTTACTGCATTGGAGTAGTTACTGTTAAGTATTGAAAAAAATATGCAATTTTAAAGTTGCCCAATTTCCTCATTCTCACGTTGTATTTTAACTATAGTTTTTGAGGAAAGTGTGTTTTGCTCCAAATCTGGTAGTTTGGCCCAGCAAATTGCATTTGGAATGAAATTCCTGGCACTTTAAATCATAAAAGTATAGGCAAGAGTATCTTCTTAATATATCTTGAGGGGGCTTGGGCTGGCCCATAACAATATTCACAAATGTGCCCAGATTATCAATGCTTTGAGTACTGTTTTGTCTTCAAAATATAATCTGCAGCATATCCACACGTGTGGTGCGCTATGCAGGATAGTATTCTGGCAAGAATGGCAGCATCTGCCAGAAGATGTTTGTATGTGTAGAGTTAACTTGGAGCCCAGTGTTATCATTTTAGATATGAGAGCTCTACCTAACCCATATCTGAAGCTGAAAAGGTGTTCAGTAGCAGGAAGGATACTTGCCAATGCTTTCAAAGGCATCATCAACATCTTCCAGATGATCTGTTGATCACTGGAGTGTGCGTGCGTAATGTGGCGTGTGGTCCGAATATGTGCTGGTCGATACAGACACACACAGGTGAGTCCACTCCCTTACCAGGACATATAAATAGTCCTCATGTCAGACAGAAAATCCAACCCACTGAGGGTAGAACAGGGCAACTTTATTTAAATACAGAGGACATCAGGTGTTGCACACACCCTTCCTCCAATCCAATACTCTCAGTGTAGACAGCAAGGCTAACAAAAGTGATCATTGAAGTCATAACAAAAGCTGACTAATGTTCTGCAAATCTAATTTTATTTAACAAGAATAGGAATAAACAACTCACCCTTTTCTAACTCTAATTAAACGTGGTACCTTTATTTCCTTCTGCATCTAAGTGATGAGCTGGACAAACTGTCTCTGTTCCACCTTAAGTTTCATGTTTGAGTCTCACTTTCTCAAAAGGAGCCAAGTAGACAACTGGTGTCAATCTGAATTTACAATCATCCCAATTCAATTGCGCTGCTAATTAGTAGCGAGTGGCTTGATGGCACATCTTTGGGTGTACTTAAATTTGGAATGAAATTTAGACTTTAGAAAGACAATTTCATGCTTTGCTTTATGCACATATCGAAGTGATTTTGTTCACAGCTGTCAACCCATCAATTATTCCTGTCACATGTCATTATGTCTTACTTTGGCCACAATCTCTATGTCAGAAATGAAGTCCATGTTTTAAAATTTGGAGTGACAGATTTCAGACACTCTGATCAATCCTCATTACTGTTTACTGCGTTGGAAATCTTGATATTTCAAAACACACGAGTAATTCTTTAAATTGATAATGCAGTCTTAATTGTGAGAAGTATAGCAGAAATTATGTATTCAATTCATATGCAGTTTCATAAATCCACACACGGAAAAGTTTACATAATACCTCATTAATTACAACAAAATACAACAGATCTTAATGCTCCATTGATTTAGAACAGTGACCACAAGCACAAGGTACTTTTATTGATCATTCCAGGGCTGCTTAACCATGTTTGGAGCAGGAGCAGCATGGATTGAAATGCAGATTAAAACCACTGAAATTCCACAGATTATCTTCATCATAAAGGATGCATGTAATCCAATGTAGAGCTATAAGAATTTAACATCATTATACTCCCTCAGATTGATATCAGTCACACAATATACATAGGTTGTGTAGAGTCAGCCTTTGTAGAAAGACATCTTATTAAGACAACATTTTCAAGTGAAGTTGATCAGCTGCATCTTGTATGTGAGATATCGATTCACAAGTCCACATCATTTTGAGTTTTAATGGAAGAAATTACCTAGCGTTTCTAAGTGTAAGTGCCAAGCAAATGCAATGTGCAACTCTATGGGACTGGAATGATGTCTCATCAATCAATTTGATTAGCTTGGATCATGACAGCTTTGTGACCACTGAATGTTTCTTATATGATGACAGAGGGCTGGAATAATCAGCCTTCTCTCACACAACAGAGTAAGAATACAGTCCTGCACATGATACATTGTAAGCATATGGATTTCTACTGACTACTTTGAAATTGGCAGACCACCAAACGTCTCACTAGTTCACCCTATGATTATTCCATGAACACTCAGAAAAGCCCAATAAACAGTTTCTGATATGGGAAGGTTGGCTGAAAGCTTTCTGCCAGAGGTAGACAGAAATCTCCCAGTCAGATCATCCGATTTAATCAGTATTTAACTACAAGGGTAACAGGACCCAAAAGGTCAGGAAGCCATGATCATTAGTTTTGTACTTGCCCAACACATTAGATGTTCTCTTAATTTGTCTGCTAAGATTTGCTTTCCCAAAATGCAGTACTTCGCATTTATCTGAATTAAACTCCATCTGCCACTTCTCAGCCCATTGGCCCATCTGTTCCAGATCCTGTTGTAATCTGAGATAGCCTTCTTCGCTGTGCTCTACATCTCCAATTTCGGTGTCATCTGCGAACTTACTAATTGTACCTCTCATGCTCGCATCCAAATCATTTATGAAAATGACAAAAAGTAGTGGACCCAGCACCAATCCTTGTGGCACTCCACTGGTCACAGGCCTCCAGTCTGAAAGACAACCCTCCACCACCACCCTCTGCCTTCTACCTTTGAGCCAGTTCTGTATCCAAATAGCTAGTTCTCCCTGTACTCCATGAGATCTAACCTTGCTAATCAGTCTCCCATGGGCAACCTTGTCGAACGCCTTACTGAGGTCCATATAGATCACATCTACTGCTCTGGCCTCATCAATCTTCTTTGTTATTTCTTCAAAAAACTCAATCGAGTTTGTGAGACATGATTTCCCTCGCACAAAGCCATGTTGACTATCCCTAATTAGTCCTTGCCTTTCCAAATACATGTACATCCTGTCCCTCAGGATTCCCTTCAACAACTTGCCCAGCACTGAGGTCAGGCTCACTGGTCTATAGTTCCCTGGCTTGTCGTACCACCCTTCTTAAACAGTGGTACCACGTTTGCCAACCTCCAGTCTTCTGGCACCTCACCTGTGACTATCGATGGTACAAATATCTCAGCAAGAGGCCCAGCAATCACTTCTCTAGCTTCCCACAGAGTTCTCGGGTACACCTGGTCAGGTCCTGGGGACTTATTCAACCTTTAACTATTTCAAGATATCCAGCACTTCCTCCTCTGTAATATGGACATTTTTCAAGATGTCACCATCTATTTCCCTACAGTCTATATCTTCCATATCCTTTTCCACAGTAAATACTGATGCAAAATATTCATTTAATATCTCCCCCATTTTCCGTGGCTCTACGCAAAAGCCGTCTTGCTGATCTTTGAGGGGCCCTATTCTCTCCCTTACCCTTTTGTCCTTAATATATTTGTAATAACCCTTTGGATTCTCCTTAATTCTATTTGCCAAAGCTATCTCATGTCCCCTTTTTGCCCTCCTGACTTCTGTATTAAGTATACTTCTACTGCCTTTTTACTCTTCTGAGGATTTGCCCAATCTATCCTGTCTATACCTGATATATGCTTCCTTCTTTTCCTTAAACAAACCCTTAATTTCTTTAGTCATCCAGCATTTCCTATACCTACCAGCCTTCCCTTTCACCCTGACAGGAATATACTTTCTCTGGATTCTTGTTATCTCATTTCTGAAGGCTTCCCATTTTCCAGCCGTCTCTTTACCTGCGAACATCTGCCTCCAATCAGCTTTCGGAAGTTCTTGCTTAATACCGTCAAAATTGGCCTTTCTCCAATTACGAACTTCAACTTTTAGATCTGGTCTATCCTTTTCCATCACTATTTTAAAACGAATAGAATTATGGTCGCTGGCCCCAAAGTGCTCCCCCACTGACACCTCAGTCGCCTGCCCTGCCTTATTTCCCAAGAGTAGGTCAAGTTTTGTAACTTCTCTAGTAGGTACATCCACATACTGAATCAAAACATTGTCTTGTACGCACATAAGAAATTCCTCTCCATCTAAACTCTTAACACTATGGCAGTCCCAGTTAATGTTTGGAAAGTTAAAATCCCCGACCATAACTACCCTATTATTCTTACAGATAGCTGAGATCTCCTTACAAGTTTGTTTCTCAATTTCCCTCTGACTATTAGGGGGTCGATAATACAATCCCAATAAGGTGATCATCCCTTTCTTATTTCTCAGTTCCACCCAAATAGCTTCCCTGGATGTATTTCTGGGAATATCCTCCCTTGGCACAGCTGTAATGCTATCCCTTATCAAAAATGCCACTTCCCCCTCCTCCCTTGCCTCCCTTTCTATCCTTCCTGTAGCATTTGTATCCTGGAACATTAAGCTGCCAGTCTTGCCCATCCCTGAGCCATGTTTCCGTAATTGCTATGATATCCCAGTCCTATGTTCCTATCCGTGCCCTGAGTTCATCTGCCTTCCCCGTTAGGCCCCTTGGCATTGAAATAAATGCAGTTTAATTTATTAGTCCTACCTTGTCCCTGCCTGCCTTGACTGTTTGACTCACTTCTGTTCTCAACTGTACCAGTCTCAGATTGATCTCTTTCCTCACTGTCTCCCTGGGTCCCACCTCCCCCACCTTACTAGTTTAAATCCTCCCAAGCAGTTCTAGCAAATTTCCCTGCCAGTATATTAGCCCCCTTCCAATTTAGGTGCAATCCGTCCTTCTTGTACAGGTCACATAGTAAACCATTATACATTGGTGAGTGAGAAGGAACATCATAGAGTAAAAGAGTCAGAGGGGTACAGCACAAAATCAGACTCTTCAGTCATGGTTGAGGATGGCTTATGAGGAGGATTCACACTATCGCATAGAGTGGAAATCCAGATGTTCACAGAGCTATATCAGTGCTACATTTTGAAACATCTGTTCTGGACCGGAGATGAATTAGCAGTGGAAGGGGGAACAATGGTATCTACACAGACCATGAAGATTGTAATGATACATGCAGGACACAGGAGGTGGATGAGCATTACCAGGTGAGGAACTAGGTGGCAAATGAATAAAAAAGCTGAGCCTCAACAGGTACTGATGTCACCATTGTTATCTGAACCACGTGCAAATCAATACAGGCCAATCAGATAGCAGAGAGATGAATGTGTCACTCAAAGATAGTGTGTCACTCATACAGAAGTCCATTCCAGTTGGAGGGGCATTGGTAAGTTATTGGGAAAATGAACTCTGTATTTTTCAGACAATCTGCATCTGAACAGTGCGAGGGCCGATGTTCTTGCCAACTGTATTACTGAGGAATTAAAGAGAATTTAAAACAAAATAGTGAGGCAAGGGATATAAGTGGCATATCCAAGATTAGAGTCAGTAAGAATTAAAGCACAATGGAATGTACGAATCTCAAACTCGACCAATGGATAACCGATATAATTTACAAAGGCACTGTATCTGAATGCATGTATCATGTGAAAGAAAACAGATGGATTGAGAGCACATTCAAGAATGAAGGACTATGCATCTGCTAGCCACTACAAAGCAGAGACATGGCTACAGGAGGAAATGGAGCCTGGAGCTTGAAATGTTATGGAATATTTAGGAAGGTTAGGAAACTACAATTTGTTTTCTTGTTGGCGGTTGGGGCAGGAGGGGAAAGTCTCTGTTACTTAATGATCTTATTAGCCAAAGAGAAAGGAAAGTTCAGGAAAACAAGTTGTGGACTCAATCTGCACAGGAAAGAGAAATTATGAAGTCACTTGTGTGAATAGTGTACAGATCTTTTTACAGTGATCATAACATAGGGTGGGTAATAAAGAAAGTAATCATGGAAGCTTGCAACAAAGACATGACAATAATCATCCAAGATGTAAATCTAGGTAGCAATTGGAAAAGTCAGATGGATGAAGGAACCCAAATGAGGAATCCACTGAATGTTTCTAACAGGAGCTGACTAGTAAACACACTAGACTAGGTCAGAGAACCAGAATGCCAACTTCTCCTTCTGAGGCATCTCTACTCAGTCCACAAGGACATGTAGGGCAGCTTCCATTGCAATTTGCCTCCAGATCCCCAGTAGCTGTGAATGATCACAGAGACACAAGAGATGATGGTCTGAGGAGGAATACCCTGAGTGACAAGTTATTCTGGGACTATCGCTTCATAAGGTGGGACAGAAATTCAAAATCACACTCAACAATTAATGTGATGAGTTTGGTAAAGTACAGCGAGAAAACTTACTCAATCTCAAATCAGTGCACTGAACTTCAAATGATTTCAACTTTGCCCAAACAATATAAAATTCAGCCCATAATATCTAAATGAGGGGAGATTACAGATGCATAGGGTTCTGGTGACCCTGTGCATGAATCAGTAAAAGTTAGCATGTAGGTACTGCAGGTAATCGGACAAGTTAATAGAGTGTTATCATTTATCAGGAGTCATTAAACGCGAAATGTAGGGAGGTTACACTCCTGTTTAACAGGACACTAATGAGATCATATGCTGAGTACAGTGTACAATATCAGTCAGATCATTAATGAATGATGTATGTGCATTGGAGACAGTTCAGGGAGACTTACCAGACTAACACCTGGAATGGAGGAGGAGAAGGGTGGGTGGCTTGTCTGGTGAATCAAGTTTGGATTGGCGAGGTTTCAGTCCACTGGACTGTAGAGGACTGACAGCTGACTTGATTGAAACACAGCAGATCCCGAAGGGTCATGACAGTTTCAGATCTGGAGAAAAGGTTTCTATAACGGGAGAATGTGGAACTGTGGGAACTATGGCTAAAACATCAGGGATCACCCAGTTAAAACAGGCAGAGGCAAAAATAATTTTCAGAGTCATGAGTCTTCAGAACTCTCTTCCTGCAGTGTTTATGTGAAAACAGAGTTTCTGATTCATTTGAAGCAGACGTGGATAACTTGTTATTAAGTAAGGGGTGAAGGGCTAGCGGGGGAATGTCGATGTGATATTGCAAGTAATCCAACCATGAACCTATTGAATAGCAGACTGAGCTCAAGGAGCTACATGGCCTACTCCTGCACCTCATTCATATGCCGTTATGTAAATAAGTGTTTTGAGACACTTCACCTTCTCCATTCTGGGTCTCTGAGCTGTTGCTGAGCAACTGAACTTTACTTTGCCAGTCCAATGAAAATTATTGGAGATAGTTCTTGACTGCACACACAATGATAAATTCACAAACCACCATAGGTTACCTTTTCCTGGCTATGTGCCCTATAACATGTGTTATTGTACAATGCATTTACATTACTGCAGTTTTGATGCACAACACCAATTGACCTTACCTCGTCCAGATTGGGCTGCATCAATGGAGTGTGAGACCCAATGAATTAAGGTTACTTTTACTTTTATTTATTATTTTTGTACTTGCTTTTTACTGTAACATGTTACAAAATTGTACGCAAACCTAAGTTGGAATTTCTTTTACATTGATGATGTTTTGGCCAAATCAGTGCACTTTATATAATGCTTCTCATTTTTACCCCAAAATAACTTGGTTGCCAGTAAAGAATGGGTAATTTACAGCATGCGGTAAACTGTTGGCTTCATTTCTACAAAATCACATGATCAACCATTTTCAATCCAGAAAATGTCCAAACTGTTAAAAGCCATCCAATGTTTCCCCAGACCAGCCATAAGTATTCATAGAATACCATTAGTAAGTATTAAGTATTCCATGCTGTGAATGTAATACCACTTGCAAATAGTGCAAAAAATGTCCCATGCTCCAATATTATATGATTGCGTATCACATCATGCAATATCACAATTGATTGGCATGTGTTCAATTGTCAGCTGATCAAATCTCTAAGAATATGCCATCCCTAACTGGATAAGTCCTAACAAATCCCTAGCTGCACACCTGAATACTGGTGTGCTGTTTGCACCCTTTAGCAAGCTGTTCCAGTACACTTCTGACATTGACAGCTTCCTAATTGTGGGACATTGCCCACACACGGCAGCAGAAATGCAGCCCCACCAACTTGCTGCCCCATCAGCCCATTCTGAATGCCCAAAGTGTTCAAACGTGACAGTGCTATCGAGAGACACCTACTTAATAACATGCTCACTGATGCTAATCTTAGGATCAGTGGGGTTCACTTGGCTTCACATCTCAGAACTGCTTCGGTCCAGACCTGGGCAAAAAAAAACAGGAATTCCAAAGGTGGTGTCAACATGTGAATCATTTTTTGCAGCATTCCCAGCCAGTGATCTGTTCGTGCAGCCACAGCACACCTTGTGGCTATCTGGCACTGGTGTAATGATCGTTTCTTTCCTTTTAAATTTTTGTCAGCTCCAAGCACATCTGGTAGCTGTAGTCTGTGGGGTTAACAGACAGATGATAATAACTAGACTGGATCACCAGTGATATGAGATCACATGGGACTACAATCAAAGGATTGTTGATTCTAGGACTGTATCGTGTCCATCTAGTTTAATAAATGATACTCATTCATATTACTATGATGTGTCTGTATCAGTCTAACACTGTCAGAACCAGCCTTGTGATAGTTCTGCATCAGCAGCTTAGCCATGGACTGCTAGAATATCACAAATCTGATAACACAGATAATAAATTCACATTTTGCATGCTATGGCACATTGCTGCAGCACCACATATAACTATTAAGGTTAAACCATTGAGCTCATTTCAAAAGTCATCAAACAGGTGCAATTGAGCTTAATACCGAGTTTGAAATTATCTCAGTATTTTTTTAAACAGTATCATTTCTGACAAACCCCGAGTGGTATCCACAAATAGCCTCCTATTCTCTGACATCATTCATAAAGTAAGTGCTTTAGGCAAATTGTGACTCGCATACTAATCCCAATTTCTACTCCTGGGAGTTTGGTTAATGAGAATACCGCATAAAGTGCCAAAGACAGCTTTATTTTCATAATTGGACTTGGGATAAATAGATGACGAGTACTTCAATGTTAACTTCTAAACCGTTGTAATGAATATGTAATGTCAAGCATTCTGCATGCCAGGTTTTTGCTAATTGCACTTCCAATGCCGGCACCCTTTACTGAAGGCAGTTCGTATATATGGTTCGATTTCTAGGATGTAGAAGCTATGCTTAAATACTGACAAGCATGAGAAATGGAAGCAGAAGTAGACCATTCAGCTCCTCAAGCTTCGTCCATCTGTCCATAAAATCGTGGCTCACTTCCGTGCCACTCTCCTGTCATTCTCCATTGATGTTGCTTTGCTATTTGTACTAAGCTCCATGGCTCTCCCGCATAAACATAGTCACCGGTCGAGCACCTTCAAGGGGTAGAATTTCAAATAACATAATCCTCAGTGAACAGATTTCTCCTAGTGTCAGGCTTGAATGGCAACACCGTATGCTGAGAGCGAGAGTCCCTGTTCTTGATCTCCAGGTGGTGGAAAACAACCTCAGTGACTCTCTCAATGATTCAATGTTGCATTCCTTTGTATTCCAACATTTACGAGGCCCTCACCCTTTAAAAATGTTCTGCCTCTTCAGTCATCTACCTAAAGTGAATACTTTTATTTTTAGCCACAGTAAACTCTGTCTTCCATTTTCTTGCCAACCTGTTTTGTATGCTTTTATATCATTTTATCCTCCTGAGAGATTATGTTCTGATCTAACTTTGTGTCATCAGCTAATTTGGACACATTACAGACAGTTCCTTTATCTCAGTCATTGACATAACTCACAAATAGCTGAGCTCCAAACACTGATCCTTGCAGCCTCGTGACACACTGCCATTGGAAAGATGACAGTTATTTGCTATTGTTTTCTATTATTAGTCAGACTAGTCATGAAATCTTTGCTGTGCAGAAACTCCCCTTGGACTTGAAGTCTGTACTCACCCACCGAACACCATCACACTCAGAGCCTATTCATGTATCCCTAACCTAGTTAGCCTCCACATCCCTGGCCAATCCATGCAGCCCCTCAATCCATGCATTTATCTTCCCCTCGTGCCAACAAATCCAAGATTTTGCAAAGACATTATCACTGCCTTAATACATTATTCTAGCATTTTGCCCATTATGCTTGCCAGACAAATTGTGAACTGATTATAAATTAGGCTTCTAATTCAATCTGACATGATACAATAAAAATCCCTGTTTTCTCATTTGTTTCTTGTCATATTGTCCCAGAAGACTATAATAAATAAAACATTGAACACATCCTCCAATCTACTTTTAACAATTTTGTTGCAATATCATGTGGACAAGACAAAATTCCCTCAGACCACTGTGCCTATTTTCCTGACATAGACTATAAAGTATTCTGACCAATGTTTTGGCACTTGGTTCTTTCTTAGCTCCACTGATAGTGTCTTGGCATTCTCAATTTCTGAGTGAATATCTTTACTCACTCCTTCCTTTCATTCGTTCACACCATATCCATCTAGTCTTTCATCTTGTCCAAATATTGCCAATGAATACCAGAGAAACACAACAAATAGCATCAGGAGTAAATCATATGCCCCATCGAGTCCGTCCGACTGTGCAAGATTATCATGTAGAGCGTGGGTTTTGATTGTCCTCTCTCACTTGTTTCACATATCTCTTGATTCCCTGAGACACCATGTCTGTCCAAGCCTGAAATAAACTCAATAATATATCATGCACAATCTTCTATGACGGAGAATTCTAAAGATTGGAGCCTTGACAGAATCTTTTTTCAATGATATTGCCTCGCACTCTTTCAAACTCCAGACAAAATTCACTCAACCTCACATGGATGAGCATCTCTCTCATCACAGGAACCAATCTAGAAATATTTTCAGTCCCACTTCTAATGGGACAGTATCAATTTTTAAATACAGGTCATATTCAACTCCTGTCAATTTTGTGCTTTGTTCAACAGTGAAAGTTAACTTATTTGAATTTAAATTACCACATCAGTTCACCTGGACTGTGTTCTTTACTCCTGTTTCTAATATGAATATGTTGTTTGCCTATAACCACTCCACTGCATTTTAGGTACAATGAACTAGCTTGACACGGGCCATCAGTAGAATATGGAATTGTGTAACGTGATGCAGATGATCAAAACATTATTCATTGCCTAAAGTATAAATGTGAAAGATTCCACTGTAGTTGATCCATTCTTCCATCCCTAATATTTAATGTAAAGTCTTGTCATCACTAATTCCCTCACAAGGTTTAGCCTTGAATTAACTGATCTTCAACTTGTGTAAGCAGAGAGATGTTCTGCTACATGGTTTGTGATCATGATGTATGTTTTGACTAAACTGCCAAGAATATGCAACAATTTGGCATTGATTTAACCAAAATGGGCTGGGGATGATTGTGACAGGTATCGACTTGTCACTCTACAAAAGGAATTGCAGTATGCATTTTCATTGTCAGATTACAATCAAAGTTCTTTGAACAAAGGTGCATTATTGAGTTATATATGCTTTGTTCCAACAATTAGTACCTGCTTTCCTTTATGAAACGTAATACACTGAATTAGGCTGTTTAACTCCTTCTGTTCATACCCATGTCGAGTGACTGTGGTTAAACATGCTCACATGCTCATAATGAAACCGCTCCATATAGAGGAGTTGGATGTCAAATCAATGGTGATTTTCACGCATTGAGAAACTTAAATTGTGACTTACTAACAAAGGTTTTCTCTTTGAATATTGTATACCCTCAATTTTCCAACTTGAGCCTATTTTTGGAAATTTTAACTACTGGCTGCTAATTATTTTGCTTGTTTCATTGAGATTAGACCTTGTACACAATATTTAAATTGTGTAAACTACAAGAGCAGAGATCCAAACAATGTAGAATGCGACGTATGCAATCCAAATCCTCAAATATGATTGTGTTATTCCCTAGTCTTCTGACATCACCTAAACAGTTATCAGAAGTAAACTGTACAAGCATCGTTGTCGTGAATTTCACCGTAGAGAAGAACTCAACGTGTCAGACTTGGACTTCAATCCAGTTCCCACAGACACTTTTCCACTAGCACATGATTTTCAGGTCACTGAGGTCAAGTCATAGCAACAGCTGCTAACTCAAACTCATGGCACAGAATAGGATTTCAATGACAAGGCAGCATCAATTGCATTTGTTGATCTGGTGGTTATTAACTAGAACAGATGTCTGGTAGTTACAAGATTTATCATAAAGCTTTCTCCTTGAGAGCATGGAATGTGTGAGTGTTAGACCATGCAGATATGTTTCTTAGCTGGAAATGTGTTGCTGGAAAAGCGCAGCAGGTCAGGCAGCATCCAGGGAACAGGAGAATCGACGTTTCGGGCATAAGCCCTTCTTCAGGAATGAGGAAAGTTTGTCCAGCAGGCTAAGATAAAAGGTAGGGAGGAGGGACTTGGGGGAGGGGCGTCGGAAATGTGATAGGTGGAAAGAGGTCAAGGTGAGGGTGATAGGTCAGACTGGGGTGGGGGCGGAGAGGTCAGGAAGAAGATTGCAGGTTAGGAAGGCGGTGCTGAATTCGATGGATTTGACTGAGACAGGGTGGGGGGAGGGGAAATGAGGAAACTGGTGAAATCCGAGTTCATCCCTTGTGGTTGGAGGGTTCCTAGGCGGAAGATGAGGCGTTCTTCCTCCAACCGTCGTTTTGTTGTGGTCTGACGATGGAGGAGTCCAAAGACCTGCATATGAGGATGGAGGATTCCTGAAGAAGGGCTTATGCCCGAAACGTCGATTCTCCTGTTCCCTGGATGCTGCCTGACCTGCTGCGCTTTTCCAGCAACACATTTCCAGCTCTCATCTCCAGCATCTGCAGACCTCACTTTCTCCTCAAAGATATGTTTCTTACACTAACCTTAAATGTGAAGCCCTGTGAAAGTGATGATGAATTTATAATCAGTCTTTATGTCAAGCTATAATAGTGAAATCGCCATGGTCAGAAAGCATACTACAGATAAAAATGCTTCTTAATTGATCAGGAAATTGGAAACAGAACTTCTGAATTTATTTTCCAGAAATTGTTTGAACGACATGACCCTTAGACACAGGTCTGGCCATTGAGGAGGAGGGACTTGGGGGAGGGGCGTCGGAAATGCTGCCTTCCTTTGAAGTGAATGTACAGATGAAGAGACCGTGATATGGATAGAGAGAGAGAAAATGACAGACAAATACCAAGATAGTTTGTCGTCTTGTTCTGAAAGTTAGAAGTGAGCAAGTTGAGTTTGAAAAGTGAAGTTAGTTTATCAATTTGGTCAGCTTCAAGGTACTGAACTTCATTCCATTGCAAATCATTGTTGATGACAGTTGTTCAGAATCTGTAGGCAAGCAAACCTTTATATTGGTCCACACAATTGCAATTGACAAAATTTGAAGGACAAAGAGCATTCAATCCATCTTGTGGGAATCAAATTCAGAAACAGAGTCAATTGTTGAACAGCTGAAAATGCTTAAAGAGCCTCACTAGAAAAAAAAAGATATACATTTAATGAGGTGGCTAGAAATTTCTGGATTCTTCTCCAGTAAATGTTTTGAGAAAAAAAATCTGTAAAATAGCTATTCATCACTTGTGCCATATATTTAGGGTATCTTTGTTACAAGTTAAACACCTCCAGATTAAAGTTGTTAGTGCTTAAATGACACGACCAAGTCAAACTCAGAAGAACATGGAATTTGAATTATTCTAAATAATTGACAGTATGTATTTCTCAGGGAAGATACTTGTAATTTATTTTTTATTCAGGCACCTGAGGCAGCTCTGTTGGTTCAACTAAGTTTACTAATAGTGTTTCTCTCTCCATAGATGCTACTGAGTTTCCCCACTGCTGTCTCATTTTGTTCCAACAGTTCAATGAGTGAAACTTAACCAGTTTTCCAATATTTGACTCTAAACAAGAGTTCAGGAAGTGACTACCAGTATGCCTCATCATTCAAACTCACATTGTTCAGTTAGTGAAGGGAGATCTGTCCCAGCCTTTTGGCTGGCAGATTATAGGCCTACAGTTTTATCTCTAGAGCTACATATTCTTTAGATGAAGATAGAGTTTCCTTGCAGCTAGAGAATGCTGCTTAATGATAGATTTCTCTTATTCATTTGTGCCAATGGGAGCATTGCTGGCTGGTCCAACAATTATTGCTTATCCCTAGCTGCTGGTGATGGTGTTGGCGATGGTGAGCTGCCTTCTTGAACCTTTGCGGTCCATTTGGTGTAGGTTAACCCACATTGCTGCTAGAGATGACGTTCCAGGATTTTGACCAAGCGGTATTGAAGAATCAGCGATATATTTCCAAGTCAGGCTGCGAGTGGCTTGAAGGGAAACTTGCAAGTAGTGGTAGTCACACGCATCTGCTGCTGTGGTTTTTCTAGACACAAGTGCTCATGGGTATGGAATATGATTTCTGTGGAGCCTCGGTGAGTTTCTGTACTGTACCTTGTATAAGGAGGCCTTGTCAAAGGTTACTTCAAACAAAAAGGTCACGGTGTTAGGGGCAACACATTAGCATGGATAAAAAAGACTGGCTGTCTGACAGAAATCAGAGTGTAGAAAAGATGTGTCTTTTTGAGGCTGTCATGACATCATGAATGAAGTTCCACAGGGTCACTGCTAGGGCCTTGACTCCTTAAAATTTATTAACAATGATTTGAATGAAGGGATCAAAGGTATGACAGTTACATTTGTTGATGATGCAAAGATAGTTAAGAAAGTGAGTTGTGAAGAGGACACAGGGAGCATACATGAGAATATAGATAAGTTAAATGAATGGGCAAAGATTGGGCAAATGGAGAACAACAGGGGAAAAAAGTGTGAAGCTATCTATTTTGGCAGAGCGAATAAAAAAAGCTAATTATCTAAAATAGTGAGATGTTACAGAGCTCCAAGATACCGACAGATCTGGGTGTGCTAGTGCAGTAATCATGGAAGCAGGTACAATGATTATAGCAAGCAAACAGGAAAGCTAATAGAATATTAGGTTTTATTGCAAGAGGCATTAGATGCAAGAGCAGGTAGCTTCAGTTATATAGGGAATGTGTACTTAGTGGCACTTGTATGGCATGAATATTACTTGCCACTAGTCAGCCAAGGTTGGATATTTTCCAAGTCAAGAGCGTGGTGCTGAAAAAGCGCAGCTGGTCAGGCAGCACCCGAGAAGCAGAAGAATTGACACTTCAGGCATAAGCCCTTCATTTGGAATCTTGATAAGGGCTTATGCCTGAAACATCTATTCTCCTGATCCTCGGATGCTGCCTGACCTGCTGTACTTTTCCAGCACCACACTCTTGACTCTGATGTCCAGCATCTGCAGTCCTCACTTTCTCCAAAGAAAATTTTCCTAGTCTTGCTGCATTTGGACATCGACTTCCTCAGTATCTGACAACTCTCAAATGATGGTAAATGTTGCACTACCATCAGTAAACATTCCCACTGGGGACCTCGGTCGTGGACAAAAAAAAAAAGAGTATTCTTAAAGTGACTGAGAATGGTTGGACTGAGAACACTCCCCAGATATAGAGATGTCCTGGAGCCAAGATAACTGACCTCTTACCATTACAACTATCTTCCTTTGTGCCAGACATAGCCCTGACCAGCGAAGATTAACCTATAATAGATTGTGAACTTTTTTTTCTTTCCATGTGTTTTATTTCATTTGATGTCTCATTTAAGAATTGCAATTTAAGTGTAAGAATAAGTGAAACTTTGCATCAATTGTATCTTCTCCAATAGTTTGCCTCTTTAGATCTCTCACATATATCATCACACTTTAATTTGTTTCTATCTGTGGAGGGAACCAATTTTGAAGAGTTAAATAAGGAACGGACCTACAAAAAGATTTTTTTGTTTGGATTAACTAGATTTGCTCTTAAATGACAATTTGGAAAATCTTATACCAATGTTTTTAATGGCATTTCAGATTCCCCATAACAGCAGATCATTCTTCTCAATTTTGAAAGCCATCTCAGTATTCTATTGGATAGCACATTCACCCTAAACCACCCCAAATCTCAAACTACAAACAGTGGGGTTGGCAATTTAATGATACAAAACTTGATAACATATGACAACATTCTGTCAAAGTTTAGGAAATTCCAAATTTATAAAAACATGGAAATAATACTAATGTTTATTTTTGGCAGACTGGCATCAATTGTTGTGGAATAGCCACTTGTGGTGGTTAAATACCATTTAGCTGGTTGGACTAAAACAAGACAAAAATCTACATATTTCCAGTCGCCATTAAAGATAGCAACAACTCTCATTCAAACACTGTGCAATTGTGCCACAGGTATCAATGCAGTTTTCGCACCATGAAGAATGTCATATTTTCCCTTCTAGTGGTGAGGTTCAAGTGTCCTAGTGTCCACGTTGTTAGCTTTGGGATATCTGGCATATTAGTTCTGTTGCTTTGAAAGATTGATGCAACAGCCACATCCTGTCTAGCTGCTATTTCTTACTTGCATATACAGCCACAGAGAAGCAGTTAAGTCCCATTAAAGTGAGAACAGGGAAACGTAAAAGATCCAATGTCCATAGCTTACAGTCTTTACATGGACTTTTCGTTGAGGTGTACAAAAGACACGTGGACAGGGACACGCATGCATATATCGCACTTACGCTGCAAGTCTTTGCAGAACTCATTATCATATTAAATATAATGCAGATTATTCTCATTGATGAGGGAAGAAAAGCAATGGCCAATAATTCTGCTGTACTATTTGAAAAGACTGATATTCTTTATGTTAAAGCAATGAAGCATTTCGGACAAAAGAGCTTTAAACAGATGCAAAAGGCAATTAAAAAAAAAGCAAATCTCAAATAATCTACCTTGAGTCATTCAAATATTGAATTTAGGATTGGAATAGAGAGACATCATTTTGAGGTTACAATAAGTAGAGATAAGCTCGAATGTCATTGCAATTAATGATTCCATTGAAGAAAAGCATAAGGCAAAGCTACTCTGGGCTGGGTGCTGGCAGGTGGGACGAGATTGGGTTGGGATATCTGGTCGGCATGGATGAGTTGGACCAAAGGGTCTGTTTCCATGCTGTACATCTCTATGATTCTATGAGTCTGTAACCACAGAATCTTTCCATTGGCAAAAAGTAGACTCAGCCCAAACGGGTCTCCACCGACCTCCGACCAGAATCCCACTTGACCACGTGGGGACCACCAATGGCTGACCCACCTGACTACACATCTGTGGACACTACAGGGAAATTTTATTTGAGCATAGCCAATCCACCTAACCTACACATCATTGGATTAAGAGGGGGTAACTAGAGGGCCCAGTGGAAACCAACGCAGACAGTGGGGAGAGAGTGTGCCAACTCCACATAGGCAGGCAGATAGTTCCTCACATCTGTAATTGAATCTGGGTGCCGGGCATGGTGAGGCAGCAGTGCTAACTGCTGTGCCACCGCCCCACTCCTAATCTAGGCTGCTATTTTTATGACACATGTACCTAACAAAGGATACCTGCTGTGTTAATCTTAATTTAATACTGATGACTAATTTAGCTAGAACATGTCACCATATTGAATTCCAAAGTTAATTTTACTGATCTGGTTGACCAGCCTGTTGTCCTTTCTCACTGCAGGTCTAAACTCTGCCTTTCAATATATGCAACTGTAAAATCCAGAACAAATCACACTTTCACAGCTGTTTCATGCACATTAAACACATCAACCATTTATATACACTGAGAAGAACAGCGCACCAATTAGAAAGAAATTTTGACATGATCTCCAATTACATGCCATTTTTAAAACCAGAGGGAAAGACATTGGTAACACTGGTTAAACATTTCTTTTGTGAATTTTATTGCACTTGCATTCATTCCATGCCTGCGATCTTGCCATTTGAAAGATCTTAATTATTTCTGATTATCCACAATATGCTGGAATTGAGACACTAAGAGGTTCAGTCTTTGCTCTCTTCTGCAAATATGCACATGACTTCATAGTCAAAACACACAACTACAATATTTCAAAACCTAGATATTAGATGTAGTTACAGGACTGAGCATCATTAACAGATGCAGCACCATTCAACTCATGTTGCTGTTTCTTCCGGTTAATCCCATTCCCCTGCTCTTGCCCACATTCTTCCAGTCAAGCATTGATCCAAGTCTCTTTCGAATGTTACTATTGAAGTTGCTTCCATCACCCTAGGAGCAGTGCATTCCAAATCACAACAAGTCAATTATTTGCTCATGTTGCCTTCTGGTCTTTCATTATATACCTCAAAACCAATTCATCTGGTACACAGTGCTCTACCACTGGAAGTAGTTTCTCTTTATATAGTATTTACAAAATTATTTGTGATTCGGTACACCTCTATGAAGTCTTCTGTGTTCTAAACAGAGCAGAATCAGCAGGATCTTCCCGTTGGTGAAATAAAGATAGTAAGAAATAGGAACAGAAGGTCACATGGCGCTGTGAGCCTGTCTGCCATTCAATAGGATCATGGCTGATCCAGCATTCCCCATGCCCACTTTCCTGCCTTTTCCCCTTAACTCTTCATTCCCTAACTCATCAATTATCTATCTTATGGATCTCAGGCTTAAATATACAATGAGGACAGCTCACTGTGGCAGAGAGTTCCAAAGACTCTCGACCCTCAGAAGAAATTCCTCCTCATCTCAGTCGCAAATTAGCACCCCCTTGATTTGGAGTCTATGCACTTTAGCCCTAGACTCTCTCATGATGGGAAACACTCTCTCAGCATTTACCTTGTCAAGCCGTTAAGAATACGATATGTTTCAATGAGATCACCTCTCACTCTTCTATATTCCAGTTAGCAGAGTCCCAACCTGCTTGGTCTTTGCTCGTAAGACAATCCCTCCACACCAGGGATCATCCTAGTGAACCTTCTCTCAATTGCCTCCAATGAAATAATATCTTTCCTCAGATGGGGTGGCAGGAAAGGCCGTGGAAGGGGATCAAGTGGATTGCTGTCAGGAAATCTGTGCTGCTGTGCTGCCACCAATGGGCAGGAAGGCCTTTCTTCTCTGTCACCAATTAGAACCTTCCAATTGTTAATTGAAGAATACAAGGGAGTCTTCATTCTGCAATTAACTCCATTCCTGATGGGCAATAACACTGGCAGCCTTCCCGAATAGTACAATAGAGCAGCTTGCTTACCAGATTGTGAAGTATCTGGGGGAGAACTGAAGCATGCAAGCTGAGTATGCAATTGCAAGACATCCTCCTACCCTTGCATCAGATATCCCTCTTCCCCTAACCCCAGTGCTGTGATCCCCCCAGAAAAAGAACACCCTCTACATGCCACGCAGCACACGACCCTTTAATCCCAAGAACTTCAGTTTTGTAACCAAGTCTCTTGTCTGGGACTTCATCAAATGCCTTTTAGAATTCTGGATTCAGAACCTCAACATGAACCATCTCTCTCAATTACCAGAAGGAACTCAAATCAATCTCGAGGGAGTGCAGCGAAGGTTTACCAGGCTGATTTTGGGGAAGGCAGGACTGACCTATGAGGAGAGATCAATGAGATGAGGTTTGTTTTCGCTGGAGTTCAGATGAAGAAAGGGGGATCTCATAGAGACTCAAAATTCTAATGGGACTAGACAGGGTAAATGCAGGGAGGATGTTCCCGATGGTGGGTGTGTCCAGAACCAGGGATCACAGTCTGAGGATTTGGGGCAGACCATTTAGAACGGAGATGAGGAAACATTTCTTCACCAAAAGAGTGGTGAGCCTGTGGAATTCATTACCACAGGAAGTACTTGATGCCAAAACATTGAAAGTATTCAAGAGGCGGCTAGATATAGCACTTGGGGTGAATGGGATCAAAGGTTGAGGTGAGAAAGCAGGATTAGGCTATTGTATTGAACGATCAGCCATGATCGTGATGAATGGTGGAGCAGGCTCAATGGGCTGAATGGCCTCCTCCTGCTCCTACACATCCAGGATTGCAGTGGCTTCCTACATGGTGCTGCAGCTCACTGTTACCGTCAACCTCTGTTGGTCCACTCTGTCTGAAGCTGCCGGCCATTATCATCCCAGCAAACAATCCACGGAAAGTCCACTGGGTGACTACAAGGGCCAGACAGATGCAAGATTCCATTTGCTGTGGTGGCAGGTAAACCAGCCAATGTTTACTGCTGCCACCACATTTAGATGAAAAAATAAAAGATCCCAATCCTACGAAAATGTATTACCCTAACTCCCTTAAGTTGCATCTGTGATTTCTATGTGCATTTCAGCATTCTGTTACTTCTGAAATCTGTTACTATGCTCAACCCTGTTAATTATATTTCCAATTTTTGCATCATCTGCAAATTTTGAACTGCTCAAGTCAACACAGCAATGATACAATATTGATGCCGAAAAACACGACCATGCATTTCTCTCTGGTAGAGTAAAATAACCATTCAGCACTGCTCTCTGTACTACCTCATTGACATTTTTTGTAGCCACGTGGCACGCGTCCCTTTAATCCCAGGAACTTCAGTTTTGTTACTAAGTCTCTTGTCTGGGACTTCATCAAATACCTTTTAAAATTCTGGATTCAGAATATCAATGCCAACCATCTCTCTCAATTACCAGAACAAACTCAAATCAATCTAGTCAAATATGATTTGCTTTTTAACAAATCCACATTCACTGGCATTAAACTGCAATATATCGAGCAACAGTTTCCCCACTGATGATCTCACACCGACAGGATTGTAGTCATCAGCCTTACTTACTCCGTATCCTATTTTAGGCAGAGATGTAACATTTCTCCAGTTCTCAGCAGTCACCCCTATAATGGAGGGTTGGAGCATATTGACTTAGGAGCTACTCCATTAGGACAGAATTTTACTTGGAGTGCAAGGAGCCCGCTTTAAGCTTGATGTTTGCTTTGGTAGGTAAAGTGGTGCTGATCAGTCCCTTCATTAATCTAAATGTCTTATGTTCAGGAGCAAATCCATTTTGCTTAATATCCCAATTCCAGACAGTGTAACCTATGAGTAGCATTAATGGAACTTGCAGGATTTTTCTGATGTCAGGTGAATATACAGAATGTTTCATCATACTGTTGACTTGTGTTTCCTACAGGGCGGACAGGCATTGTAGGGTCAGGAGGTGAGTTACTCACTGCAGAATGGCTGTCCTCTGAACTGTACTTGTAAATTATTTAGATGGATAGTCCGATTCAGGAAATGGTCAATGACGACACAAAGATATTGATAGTCAGGAACTCAATGATGGTATTTCCATTAAACATCAAGCAGAGATGGCTCGATTCTCTCTTATTGGAATTAATCATTGTCTGACATTCGTATGGCATAAATGTTAATTGCTGTGTATCGATTCAAGCCTGGATGTTGTCCAGGTCTTACTGCATGTGCACATAGCCTGCTTTGAGATCTAAGTAATCATGTACCATTGCTGAATATTGAAATGTTCCCAGTGATTGCATGTTTCCATCCTTACGATGGAGGGATGGTGGTTGATGAAACTGAAGATGGTCAGACCTTGGCATTTTCCCTAAGGAATTCCATTGATGTTCTTGGGCTGATATAAGACTTTCAACAACCAAATCCATCTTCATACATGCCAGGTATCATTCCAGAGCTCTCCCTTAATTCCCATTGACTCTGGTTTTTCAAGGGCACCTTGACATCACTGCGCCAGATGCTGTCTTGACATCAAAGGCAGTCAATCTCCTTACTCCTCTGGTATTCAGCTCTTTTGTGCATCTTTGGATCAAGACTGAAATGAGTTAAGGACCTGAGTGGCTTTGGCAGAACCAAACTGAGCAGACAACTTGCTGAGCAAGTGCAAGCTGTTAGCATTGTTGCTGACCTTTCCCGTTAAGATCAGCCACCAGCAAAGTAGTGTGATGGGACGACAATTGGTTGGGCTCAGTTTGTCCTGCTTTTTGTGGACAGAGCAAACCTAGGAAAGTTTCCACATTTGCAGTATCCCATGTATTCAACAATTTCCTAATTTTACGTCAAGAAAATTGAAATTGCAGAAGACTGCATCTGTTCTACTGAGGACCTGAGGAGGAGGCTGAGATAGGTCAAGCACTCAGCACATCTAGCTGAAGAGAAGGGCGAATGCTTCAGTCTGTTCTTTTGCACTGATGTGCTGGACTTGCTTATCAATTAGGACGGAGTTGTGTGTGAAACCTCTTCCTTCTGTTAGTTGTTTAACTGTCCATTACATGTCCTCGGCTGGATTTGTCAGATCAGATCTCAATTTTGGATTGTGAAGTTACTGATTGACTTCAAACTGGAGTAGGTTTCTATATTCCCTGCAAATGGAACCGCTACCCTGAGAACGGCTCTGCCCAGTAATTCGCTAGTAACCCCATTAACTAAACCTGTGGAGCTTGCTGTCAGGATGCCTGTTATGACAGGAGTAGGAATTGATGAGACTAAATGAGTTTGCAGTGATTCAGTTTGACTTTCTACCATCATTTAAAACATTATGGCATGTCTCAAATTGGTGTTTCCAGACTGAATGCAAACCTTCAAGACACAGTCACTGTGCCTGATTTTTAAGATGCACAGGTTTACATTAATTGATTTTTAATTCAATACTTTAAAAAAAGGATCATTCATTCATTGTAACAGGAGGAGGACTTCCAGAATTTTGCTCCAAACAGCAGTGTGGGTATACCTATACCAAATGGACTGCAGCAGTTCAAGAGCGTAGTTTACCACCACCTTCTCCAGGACAGTTAGAGATGGAGAGCTAATGCTGGCCCGGACACTGATGCCAACATCCAGTGAACACGTTTTTAAAAATAAGCACATTTGATCAGATACAAGAGCAAGGAGATCATCTGGTCGACTACATTTTGTAATTTCCTGTCACTAAAGTACAGGTCAGGATAACAAGGCAGATCTCCCAAACGTTAAACAATCGTCACCAGTATTGCTGATTTTGAAGAGAGTTTGGTTAGCTACAGCGTAAACATCTAACACACTATCCATGAAACGTACCTAAGACAATTGCCAGAAGTGTAAGTACAAAATAAAAGTACAAAATGCTTTCCCACTCATTCCCAGTGGAGCTATAGCATGAAATCAGACACAAGAGCATTGTTCCATGAATATTGTCCCATCCAACAATCAAATCGGTTTTATTTGCTTTTAGAAGCCAGACTACAGTTTCTTTCACTGGGAACCAAACAATAAGTGTACTTTTGTGGGAGCTTATTTTGAAGCTTTGCTGGTTTCTCACATGCATGTGGTTAGTAGGGGGAAAAGGGGGTGCAAAGTGGGCTTGAGGAACCTGAACATGAACCTAAACTGGAAGAACTAAAATCATGTTCAGATGATACAACCTTGAGCCAGGAAAAAATCAATTTGGGCCTGTAAGAAGCTTTGGAGACAGGAAAAAAAAATGTAATGTTTCAACTTAACCGTAAACATCTTTCTTTTAAACACAGCATTCTATATGCACTGTTATTATTTCAAGGAAGCAGGGCTGGGTTTCATCACAAAGTGCTTTCTGACTTGATGCTAGCATCTGATTTAAGCCAAGCAAATGAATCTGGCGCCTGGAAATTGAAACGGTTCCCAAAATTGATTCCTGTTACTGAAGGAATATTTCAACTTGGTCTAGATTTCGATCAGACGATCCGGAATCTCTTGGGAATTTCATTCTCCCAAACTCACTGATTGGAAATCAGCGGGAGGGAGAGATAGGCCATACCCTGGAATTAATTGCCGCGGCTGGGTGATTTAGCACTTTGTGCGACTTGGACTGCATGTAGAAGCAGAACTTTCCATCACAGTGGGGAAAGAAAGCTGTCAGAAAGCACAGGGATTAATAAATTCTGTCAGCACATTATAGAGATGTATCATCAGCTCCATAGAAAAGCTCAGACCCCATGACTAAAAGTCTATATATTGATCTATCTGCATAGACAGAGAGATTGAATATATAACTATGGATGTGCAGCACAAGTGAGGATGCTCGGTTATAGAGGATCATTCTAATGAATAACAATGACCGTTTGTTTTGCAGTTTACCATGGAATATATTATTTATAAAACATGCATTTAATAAAATATTCCAAATGAAATGTTGCATAAATTATGCAATGTGTAATACCTCATTATTATTTTTGCACAATTAGTTCCAGTGCCAACTTGGGAAACAAATATATCCAATACCAATATTTTGGTAACACTGACAACTCATTTAATTCCAAGACTTGTGTTTTTTTAATTTGGTAGAAATTACATTTTTTTTAAAGACTAAGTCTGACAAATCAAACAACCAGGATTCTCAGCCTCACACATCCGTCACTGCAGATTTAACCTCAGTAAAGAAAGGAACAAAACCCAACAGCGCATCGTACTCTGGTGTTGTGTTTAATTCCTTGCCTCTTGAGACATTATCCCATTGCAACACTTCCTTCCCCAACCCAGCCATGGCTGGAAGCACTAACCCACTCTCTCCATTCTGCATTTGAAGTGCTTGCCAACAGATGAACGAGTGCATTGTAGTTCATCTGTCCTCTGATTGTCCCCTGCTCTGTTACAGGCTGAGGTATGACTTTGCTCATCGCAATATCCCATTCATATATAGGAACCTACTGTGAAAGAAAAAAGTGAATGCTGTTTATATGACTGGAAATGCACAAGACATAATTTAAGATTCTGTGCTTTTCCACAAATCTGCCTTACTTCCAATAAGGATGCTTTGTGGGAGGAACTTGCAAAAGCTACTAACAAAGCACACAATGTGTCAGTAATGATAAAATTGGATTTTACAGTATCTGAATTATTTTAAATCATGATGTTTTATTTCATAGCACACCAGTTATCATAAATCTTAGATGCTGAAAATAGATACAAAATTATTGTGTTTGTTTAATCTCCAGACTCCTAATCATATCCATAGATTCAACCCTTCTGAATCAGTCAGCTACTCACGAAATATGCCTTTAATTCTTAGGATGGGAAGAAAATAAAAAGCTGAGGTACAATATGCAGCAGCATTAAGATTCATAATTCCATTAAAAAAAACATTATGACCATTATAGATCATCCCAGTTCCAGTTGTACAATAACAGAAAACAGTGGCTTTCTGTTTGACCTTTAACGGCAAGACAAAGATTGACAGCAAGACAAATTAAGTAATTATTAAGATACTGCAGTGTTCGCTTAGTTAATAGCTTCATATTCAGCGCACCCTGGTCCTTCCCCATAGCTCTGAATCTGTTCCAATGCCCATCGTGAAGGATGGCCTTTCAAATTCCACCTGGATGGATGGGGTCTCACTATAGTTGTATTTTCAGTGAAACAAAACAAGGCAAGCTGCCTGCTCTAACATGATAGAATGACCCCCGCACCACCATGAACAACGTCTGGTAGGTAATCATTGCTCTATATCTCTTGTGTTTAAAAAGGGGAAACATGAAGGCACTTATTACAAATTTCAAATTATCTTCTGCTTCAGGGAAACAGAGGAAGGCTTCACATTTTGATTCACAAGCTCCATTTATTCACTTCTTGTGTTTTGAAAAAAACATTAACCTGAAACCGCAGGAGAGATTGCCTGGGGCTATTCTTCCTGAGTTCTCAGTCCTGCAAATAATCTGATCATCTGTCTTTCAGAACAGAATTAAGCCTTTTGGTAGGAGATGCCCATTGCCAGCTATTACTCTCAACCCTGTGGCAAGACAGGAACAGGGAAGAGGCCATTCAACCTGTCCAGCTTGTTCTACCATTCAGTTATAAAGAAACACTTGCATTTATGTCACACTTGCCACAACTGCAGACACTGCAAAATGCTTTAGAGCCAGTGAAGTACTTTCAAAGTGCAAAGACTGGTGCAACTGAAGAATTGCATAAACTGATTTGCACACTGCATGATGGTAGAAGCTACAACGTGAAAAATGACTAGATAATCTGTTTTTGTAACTTTGAAGGAGAAATATCAGTCAAGGGACCAAAAATAACTGCCCTAGTGTCATGCCATATTTCTCATTTACCCAAAAGGCAGTCTGGAATATAATTAAGACCTGTACAAGACCTTGAACAGCGCAGCACTCAGTACCAGGGAATATCAGCCTTAATGGTTGTACTTGAGTCCCGGATTGGGATTGGAAACTGGAAACTTGAGGCAAGAATGTGATCAACTGGATCACCACTGACAGATAATTTGATTGTGGCTAAATGTGTGCCTGAATTCCACTTTGACCTGTATTCGCATTCACTTGTTAATCTTACATGAGGAAAAAAAACAAAATCAGATCTGAAAACCTCAGTCACCCTAGCACTGTGTTCTTTTCAGGGAGACTGTTGCACATCATCTTGTGTATGGAATATTGCTAATTAACTCTAAGTCATTTTAAAGTTACGTTTCCTTGTTCTGGTTCCAGGACTGAAGGAATTTATCTCATTGTGGACACATTAATTGACCCCTTTATCTTTTTAGAACCCTTGATTAGAACACCTTTCAACCTTCTATACAGGAAGTGAGTGTAGTTTGCACAACAAACTCTTTAAGCTTGGTTATCATTGTGGTGAATCTGAACTGTACCCACTTCTGGACTTAGCTGAAGCTTTCAGTCCCACTGAAATTATTCTCCATTTGCAAGCAGTCAACATATATTTCCCCTCACATTCAACTTTGTGCTCTGAAGATATTCAAGCAACCAACATCTTTTAAGAATCATGAATAAAATTTAGTCTCATAAGTTAACGCTTTTTAAAAGAAAATCATTATACAGTGAATGTAGACGTAGCCATTAATGCAACCACTTATTGCCCTCCCTTAGTACCTGTAGATATTGTGGACCTTCTTGAACAATTGGTTACACACTGACTCAATGTAACTTTTATTTCTGTACAGTTTACGTGTAATACAAGGGATCAGGATCACAGCATTTATGATAACTGCAAGATTCACACATACAAGTATGTGTAAAATGTTGCTGCTTGTTTGAGACAGAGATCATAAACACTTGTTTGAAGCTTAACCACCTCTCCAGGAAGAAAAAGGAGAAAGAAGAGAGAGGGATGGGTGGAGGGAGGAAATCGGCAAGTCTTGGCATATCAATGGAAAGAAAGCAGTAATCCTGAATCAATTAAAACAAAAATAGCTGGAGAAACTCAAATCTGTGGAAGAAGAGACAGTTAAAGTTTTGACTCCAGTGACCCTTCTTCAGAACTGGTCACTGCACTCAAAACATTAACTCTGTTTCTCCCTCCATAATGCTACTTGACCTGGGGAGTTTTGTTTCGTGTTATGGAATCTTGGAGATAATTGCAATTAATCAGACATGAGCTTACATTTCTAGAAACAGATTCAGAAAGGAGAGTACAGGAGGAGTATTAAGACCATTATTTAATAGCATCAGAGAGGCTACAGTTTAATAGACCAATGATTAGATATTTTGTTGCTGCTTGATCACCAAACATCTCCAATTATAGAGATAGCCGTTCTCATTTTAGACTAAAGTTTTTATTCAAATGCCTCAGCTGTCGGGTGTTAAATTCCACACATTTAGCCAATATGCCTTATTGATTTATATACAGCAGCAGTACACTGTAGGAATTCCTGGTAGGGTTGTTGTGAATGGCAGAACTCCATTGAAACATTTTGTTGAACAAAGGTGGTAATTGATTGGAATGAAATTGAAGCATTGTAAAAAAATGTATACCACAGATGATGCATCATGTCAACATTTGTAACTTGGAAAACTCCTTCTAGAAACAGGTGTCAACTTAGCACGGCATATAAAATGTATCAAGCCAAGCCATAATGAATATAAATACACAGACGTGTCTCAATTGAGAGAGACCAAAAACTGTACATTGCTTCCCATTACATGCAAAGATGGCAGAGGCAACATCTCTTTTCAGAATGTAGAATATTTTTAATTTTCTATTTGATAAATTCAGTTTGTTCTGGTGCTTTGCTTTCGATATTTGCTCCAAAACAGAGTAAATTGCCTTCCATCCACCTTACTGCATCCAGCCAAGTTAGAGAGGTTAAATTAAGTCATTTTGGAAACAGCTAATGAGAGCAGAGGCTTCCCCACATTGCCCTCCACACCCCGCAGAAGTGGATCTGACTGGTGTAGGTGGCCCCTTACTCCCCCCAGTCAGATAGAGCATCCCAAGGCCGAGTGACCCTCGATGAAGAGCTGAGATTCAGGTTAAAAGCTAACTGGCTTTTTCACTTTCTGCGAGGAACACGACGACAGCATCCAGGATGAATTCTTGAAATAAATATAGAGGAATTCTGATGCAAGAGTGATAACTGGTAGCTGAAGACGTACACAGCCACTTAATGTTTTGTTTACAAATTGGCCCTATTCCATGGAAACAAAATCAGCATTATTTGTTGTTTCCACCTATATTTTGTGGATGCACGCTTCTGTTGGGTGGGAATGTGGAAGAGTTATGCAGACAGTCTTGAGGACCTTTATAAAGAGAGAAAAACGTGCTGACTTCATCCTGGCCTTTGTGACCCTGACCTTGGGCCGATTGCGATGCAGCACACATTCCTTCCTCTGTGTACCAGTTTTCAGGCACAAAGCAAGGATACAGGCCTTTGTATTCACAAAGACTGGAGAGTGACCGTGTGTTATAATGTGCTCACAGAGGAGCATTGCTCCAGAAGGTAGATCAGTTAGCGTATTCCCTTATAATGTTTCTCTTGTGACTAGCTGCAAGTCCAGGCTGGCAGGCAGGTCCTTCAAGCCTCAGGCTGGTCTACTAAAACCTTCATTGTGATGGACAGTGAAACCCCTTCGCTGGTACATGTGGTATGTACCATAATAGACTGCTTCCAACACAAACTGGACAGAGATTACAAAACAGAGATTCTTGATTCCATTGGCAATGAATATTGTAAGTGTTAATTGAATACCATAACTTTAGGAGACAACTGTTTGGAATAGATTTTGCTCAAAGTTGCAGATTCGGCCAGGATACTGTTATGGAGCTGAATTCCTGACCTCTCAACCACTCTAAGCCATCGTGTCTTATCTCCTAGAGAAAAAAGACCTTCCTTTCCTCAAGGCCTCTTGAACTTGGGGATTTTGCCTTGATGGTTCAACCTAGGTTTCCATTTCCTGCAGCTGTTCACCCATTCCAACTCCACTTCCCAGCTCTCTAACCATCACCATGGGCTTCATTCTGCACTATTCAACCTCTTGGCTCTTTGACATTGCAACTGACTGCCTTGGACTGTGCCTCAGCTCCTTGCTGTGGGCCTGATTTTTGCTCAGTTTAAGACTTCTCAGACTTAGAGTTGCGGCCCCAGTGCTCTGACTGGGTGTCCAACTGCTGTTCCAATTCCTTTTTCTTCATTTCTGAGACTTCCAGCTGACTTGCTTGCAAGTCTTCAACTTCTGTTCCTTCCTATTTTTCTGTTCAGCTCACTTCAACTGGCTCCACATACCACCTTGCCAAAGACTATGCTTTTTGTAAGGTGGACCCCACACCAGTTAACCACTTATCATCTGTGTGCTCGTCCTCCTGTTGGTGACCTCAATTTTTCATCCCAGTCTTGTTCAGCCCAGCAGCGTATCAATTCATCAACTGGCAGAGGGTGATACAATTAGAATGAGGTTTTGATGTAACATGTACTCAAGTGCAAAGGTACAGGAGGACAGTGAAACCTGTACCATGGCACCACACACAGCTCCACCTTAGGCACAACGTACCTAGTTACAAATGTTAAGTACTAACATAAATTAGGTACAAAAGTAGAGAAATAAAAAAAGCTAAAAGCTCTACATTACAATTCATCATATAAATTAGGAAAATAAAGAAATAAAGGATAGTCATAGCGTGAAAATTAAGAAGATTCCATACTCATGTTGTACTTGAATGAGGGTGGCTCTTTCCCTCAATTGGCTGGGCAGTTGGTTTCTGATGTAGAGGACCCTTCATCAGAACGGACCATCAGAATGGTCATTGCACCTGAAATGTTAACTTTGCTTTCTCTGACGCTCTGGAGTTCCTCCAGCAATTTCTGTGTTTATGTCAGGCTATTATTTGTCTAGTCTTTGAGACAGATTTTCCAACCTTGCAAATATCAGTAAGGGGGGTCTTCACACAGTCGACTGGGTTAGACATGCCATTCTTATGTTCTCATTCAATATTTGGGTCATCGTCTGGTCGTGTGAGAGTGCCTCATGAATTTCTGGAGTTTTATTTTTAACAAAAGAGTGGCTTGCTAGGCTGTTTCAGAGAATGGTTAAGAATCGGTCAGTCAGTCAGTCATGTTGACTCGAGAAGAGAGTCACAAATTGATAAGGACATTACATTTCCTTTTCTTAAGGACATCAGTAAATCAGGTGAGTTTTTACGACAACTGACAGTTCCCTGATACCAATCCTTTTTAATGGCTTGTATTAGGCAATCTCTGTTAACATTTGTCTTACCCTTAACACAAATCACTTTGTTATCCCAGAGAAGCGACACTAGTGATTTTCTCTGCTTCCCTTGTCTGAAATCATAATTCCCTCCTTGGGCCATGAGCATAAGTGAGGCTACACTCTAAATATAAGCTTGGGAATGTAACATTACAATCTACAATTAAATCTGTCTATAAACATAGTTTGCAACTTGAAATCTTTTCAATTTAGTTTTATTCTCTCATCTCATTCTTAGGCAATTGTGAAGAAGAGAAAAGGTTTGCCAGTGCATTTCTGCTCAGTTTTACTTTACTGTTACAGTAGTCACTGTAATCTTCTAGTTATAGAGCAGGATGCATTAGCTAACAGGACACATGTTGTTCACAACTGCTGGCTAAACTGTGTAGCTGAAATTAGAGAGAATTATTCGCTGCTGTTCTCAGCAACACAGTCTGTCCCAGCCTCATCTGCACTGTATATTTTTCTGTTCCGAACAAAACATACGCTTAGCCCCTGCTGCAGATGATACCCCCTGACAGCAGGACTGTCAAGTAAATGGCATGGAGATACTGAGATTGGGAGGATGTTGAAACCCACCTTGGAAGCCTGATCTTGCTAGAATATAGAGAAAGGAAATGCCACAGATATAAACACTATCACTAAAAGTGACAATGGCTACATCTGCTGGTTGGGGAAAGGACGAAGAGTCCAGCCGTTCAACTTGCTGACCATTGTCTGTATACAATACATATGTGCCATTACAAAGGAAGTTTGAAGAGAGGCGCAGTGTTTTTGTTGAGGTTCATTTCCGGCAACTCCATGACGCAGGACTCTGTGCTCCATGGTCTGTTCCCTGGGATGCACACAGTGACATACATCAATTGTGCCTAGAAGACCATTAACTTGGTGAAAGACACTGTTTGGTCTTTCAAATTGGTTCTTCCAAAGCAAGGAGTTGACCCGACTGAGTGTTGCACATTGACACATTCCAACGTCCGGGACTACATGCTGAGGGATGCACTAAAGTTTGGGGCAGCTGCTGCCAAGGTGCAGTGGAGGGTCTGTTCAGTTATCGGACATCCCCGGTGCCTCAAATGTATGTAAATATAATCTAATACAACTAAGAAATGCCTTTGCTTTGTTTGAAGGATGGAGTCATACTCCAGTATTTGTTGGTTGCTTCATATGCCACTGTACAGAACAGAATTGCTTAAATGACTACTTATATCAAAGTATTTTATGAAGGAAGTTTCACAAAAACAAAAGCCTGCCAATGGAAAAGGTATTACAGCCAGACAAGAGTAACAGGGGACAAAGACTTGAAATAATAGGCAAAAGATTTGGAGAGAAGTTGAGGAAACCTTGTTGAAGGTGTGAAACACACTGTCTGAAAGGACAGTACAGGCAGAAACCCTCATTACATTTGTAAAGGATTTGAATGTGCACTTGAACTGCAATAACCCGCAGAGCTCTTAATCAAGAACTGCTGTGTGGGTTGAATCCGAATGGTTCTTTGCCAGCCAGCACAGACATGAACGACATGTGGCCTCCTTTTGTGCCACGTTTTCTAAGAAGTCATAACTTCTGAAACTTAAGCTCAGGTACAGCTGCTTGCCTCTTTCACTGTCACTATGGAATTATCCCATTCTGGAAACTGGGTAGCATCCACAGAGCACAGAACAATATTAGTTTGTGCAAATTGACCCAAAATGGACTTTGGATGTCTTCTTCATTTGCTGTGCATCTTCAACTGCAGGCATTTGTGGCGCAAAGTTAACTTCTAGCACCACCAGGATGACTAAATTCCTATTTAGGGAATATATTGAAAAAGTGGCATTCAACATACAGAGAGAAACTGGGCTTTTTTTCAACACAAACAGTTTGAAAGAAGTCCAGGAAACACGAGGTCTTCAACAAGCATCCTTACAACTCCAGGATCTGACAGCAAAGGAGGAGGAAGCCATTGAGCAGATCATCCTCGCACTGGCTGTTTGAAAGTCCCAATTGTTCACATGACACTGTTTCTGCAGAGCAAGAAACAGAAGCCAGCAACAGCCTTTGCTTTAAGTTTATGTTTCAAGAGCTGAGGGAGAGTAGTGCTCAGAATCAAGTGCTTCTTTTCGATTCCATTAGCAAGTACGGCATCACCAGGTGAAGGGGTTTGTTTTCCACAACCACCCCACTCACCAGCTACTTGTTTTCCTCTCCAGCTACTTGGCTTCACACCCACTGTAATATGATAGTCGCTGGTGTGAACGTTCATTTTAAAAGAGCAGATACACTTAAAGCTTACTTAATAGTGTGGCAGGTGACTTATTAATTACAAAGGGCTTAAACAAGATGACAACATGGAAAGATGACCACCCAGGTAACTCATCAATCGGAGGAATGAACAATGCAAGTTGGCTTTATGAAGAATATTACAGTCCAAGGACTTAATGTTTTAACATTCACGCCAAAGGACATTACTCATGATATTGAATGTAGCTGATTAGCATTTACTGCCAGTTATAAAAGGTTCATCACCAATCATGGAATCTAAGAAAATTGTTCTTCCTGTTCCTGGGGTCATGGGGCAGAATGTTTCGTGAAAAATTCATTCCTGGCATGTGGATATCACCAGTGGTGAAGGTGTGGATTTCATTAAAATTATCTCAGTTCTTGAAAGCCTTCATCTCTGTTCAGCAATTCAAGAGTGAGTCATGAGCAGATCAGTTCTGCCTTTTCCAAACACTTGAAATGGTCATTTTCAACAGAAGCTTTCCATGGTATCATTTAACAGGGGATGCCATTCGGTCCATCCTGCTCAGTCCATCTGTTTAAACGTGTTATCTAATTAGACCTATTCCCCAGGCTTTCCACATGGTCTTCCAGATTGATTTTTTTTAGGAAATATCGAGTTCTCTACAGACAATTACTGCTGCCAGCACCTTTCAAACAGTGCATTCCAAATTATAATACTTCATTCCTTCAAAAAAAAATCTTCTTCTAGCTCTTTGTCAAATATCTTAAATTTGTGTTCATTAGTTGCTGATTCACCTTTGCATGGAATTGATTTTTCTTTTTCTTTACTCCAACGAAGGCACTCAATTTTGAAATAGTTTTATAACTGTCTGTTTAATCTTTTGACATGAAGAACAGTTCCTATTTGCGTAATTCCTCAGCTCTGATACATTCTGATAAACCTCCATGTCTAAAGCGTTGATCTCCTTTCAAACGTATGATGTAAACTGGACCTAATACTCTATTTGAGCCATGCCAGCAATTTCTGAAGGTTCAGCGTAATTTCCTTGCTCTTTCACTCTCTGCTTCTATCCATAAAGCTCATGAACTATGCGGTTTCTTTCACCAGCATTATTAACTTGCCCTTCATCTTCACTGGCCTCTCCCTTTACGTGTTTAAAAGTTATACCATTTAATTTTATATTACCTCTCCTCATTCTTTCTATTAATATGCATAACTTTTGACTTCTGTGCTTTAAAATTTCATCTGCAGTCTGCCAACTTATTCCACCAATCTTTATCCTCTTGAAATCTGCAAATTTACACCTCACAATATGCTATGTTTTCAATTTTTTGGCCGTCTGAACCACTTACAAATTTTATACCCATATCGAAGTCAGTAATATGTAAAGCAGCAGTACGATCTTCTGGCAGAGACTTGTCCTTCCACAGCATTTTCTTCTAAACTGAGCTTCTTCAAATCCCAGTGAAACTACGAGAAACTTTTGCCAAACAGATTTGGCAGACTTCCACTCTACAAAGACTGCAGTCAGTGAGAGTTTGAGCAGACAGTTAAAAACTGTGAATGTGAGAAGCTATGTCCTTGAGGGCACAAAGTTTAATGCTTGCAAATAACTTTACTCTCCCAAAGGTGATACTGGTTAAGTTACTATGGAAACGGTTGAATATGATACAGATCCAAGGCGGGCCAACTTGCAGACTGGCTGCAGAGCAGGACCCCAGTGGACTGAGTCGGAAGATGGGAGAGTGTACTCAGTACGCCCGCATACTCTCATGAAATGGCACTTTGTATTTTTACAAGTGAGAAACACAATAGCAGTTATTGCTGAATTATAGAAATTATGTTGGTAGCACAAATCATATGACCACACAGCAAAAAATCATAGTAATGAATAAGGAAAAAGTCAACAAAATACACTACCCAATGTAGGTAATCTAATGCTACCCTTTCAGCATTAGCACACCAAGAAACTTTACAAAGCAAGAGGTACAAATGGGAAGGGAGATAAGTAACTAGCAACATACTGGACATTACAAATTCAGTGCATTTTGCACCTGACTGTTACAGCCAGCAAAAGTTCTCTCATCTTACCAGTCTGAGAGCTGGACGCAGGCCAGGTCATGGAGGTGATAGTATGCAAACTCAGTATTGGAAACAACAAGTCTCTTAAGAAGGGATAAAAAATCTCTGGCAGAGAGAGCGCACAGAAAGGAAATCTGGAGGTTTAATTGCTTGTGGCAGCAACCTCCACTCTTTGCTTGCACATTGTCTGCAGCACCAGAGTTTATCTTGGAGGTCAGGACGAGGATAAAAAATGCATGCTTGCTTCTGGTTGTTGACTTCAGTTCCACAAAACATGCATCCATGAATCCTTTACTGAGGTAACCTTCTTTACCTCTGCTCTGAGAGAATAAAATAAACAATTTGCAGCTTACAGCTATTCCAGCTATTTAAAATGGTAACTTTCAAGGATGTGGATGTGGCTGCAAATGCAGCATCTGATTCCCATCCCAAATTGTCCTTGAACTAAATGTCTGCCTTGGCCATTTCAGAGGACAGTTAAGAATTATCCATTTTGCTCTGAGTCTGGACTCACATGTAAGCTAGACTAGGTAATGACAGCAGATTTCCTTTCCTAAAAGGTCAGTTGAGAGCCAGATGGCTTTTTAAAACACTAATAGCATAGTCACCATTACTGCAACTAGCTTTTAGTTCCAATATTATTTGAATTCGGAGTCTGCCATGCCAGTGTTTGTACCCATGTCTCCATAGCACTAAGCTGGACTGAAGTGCAGGTCTAGTAATATAATCACTGTGCTTTTCAAGTCCAGTTACAGAAAATGCACCATACAGTTTGCACACAGCAAGATACAATGGGGTATAATGGCAAGATAATGTGTTTTTGTCAGTGATGTTTGTTGAGATTTAAACAAAAATATTGGCAAGGATACTAGGTGAAATTTCCTTGCGCTTCTTGAAATCCTCCATAGAGAGCAGGCAGCAAGTTTAATATCCCACCTGGAAAACTCCCTCTGTTCTGGGATGTCAGCTTTGTTTGTCCAACTCTGTGATATAGGGTATCAAAGTAAGTATGTTTCCACCAAACCCTACGGATCATCCATAAATAACACTATAGCAGCAGCAATTTCATTTAGAGAATTGTTCTAATCATACAGACTGGAATCAACAATTTCATCAAATTATATAAATTTAATAGCACAGAAGCTAGCCATCCAACCCATCGTGTCTATATTGCAAACACATCGAAAAACAGCAATCGGTGTGTCACTAGCATGTAACTCTTGGCTCAAGTACCTTCCTTCAAGCAACTACCAAAAATTCTTAAAGTGAAATAACTTTACAGTTGATTAGAAAGTCTGGAGATGCTGTTTGCATATTTAATAGAAATTCTTCGGTGTTTGGAGCATTTACTTTCAGAAGCCTCACTGATGCTAACATAACCGGGTTCAATTCCCACCTCAGGCGACTGACTGTGTGGAGTTTGCACGTTCTCCCTGTGTCTGTGTGGGTTTCCTCCGGGTGCTCCGGTTTCCTCCCACAGTCCAAAGATGTGCAGCTCAGGTGAATTGGCCATGCTAAATTGCCCGTAGTGTTATGTGAAGGGGTAAATGTGTGGGGTCGGTGTGGACTTGTTGGGCCGAAGGGCCTGTTTCCACACTGTAAGTAATCTAAAAAAAACAAATATAGATTCCTTATCAAGTTACTACAGCCACAAGTACTTGATTATTTCTCAAAATCGCTGCTACAGTTAGACAAGGACATTTGATAGTTTATACAAATAGAGGTGACAGTGTTTCCATTCAGTTACATTGATTCACTGTATCCATCAGCCTTGCTCGTAGCACGACGTATAAAATTGAAAAGAACCAATTGCGTGGTCAGAGAACTTTCTTTTAAATTGTGCATACGAACAAGTGAAATGACCTTCAGAATAAAGTTTGATACACAGTGCAGATGGTATCATGAGTGTTGTTAAAATTGACAACAAACTATTACATAGTGTCAGAACTGAGATGGAAATGAATGGTTTAAAATTGGCTATTTGATAACAGAAGGAAATGCACCTTGAAACATTGTGCAGCAGTAACCTGACCAAGAAATGCGGATCAACATATTTTTGCATGTGAGCAATAAATACATACAGTAAATGGGATACGATGGTGTGAATAAATAAATTACAAGAATCATTATTGCAAAAGAATATTAAGCATGCATATGCTGAATACCAGTTTTTAAGTAAGTGCGTAATGCATGTGAAATAGGCCAGTTCTTGTATGGATCTCTTATTTGACCACACCATAAGGAAAATTATGTTCATTGTCACAGATGAACAAATCAGAGCTTAATTAATAATAGAAAATAAAAAAATTGAAGTCAAAAGAAAACAAAAGTAAGCACAATTAAAACAACTAAATACATCACAATGCAGTAAAGAATGCAAATGAAACAGAAGTGTAATTGTCATGCAATGACAAAAATTGCATCAATCCATTGAGCAACAGTTCTCAAATCATGTGAACTAATCAGAGATAAAAATATTCAACATCTGGAAAAAGATATACAAATGGAAGAACAAACTTGCTAATGTGGGGACACAGCCTCAGCAAGTCCACTCTAATTAGGCAAGAAAATGATCAAAATGAAAAGTGCCTAGTTTCAGGATTTAAAATGAGTCTCTAAGGCTATAATGAGGCTAGAGATGTGTTTGAGCATTTAAGATGACTTTATTCTTAGCTGTTTATTCATAACCTTACACAGGAGCTTGCTATAGTCAATTTGTACAATGCCAATTTCAACATTGAACAATTTTAAAGTAAAGATGGTCTTGTATGCTGGCCAAAACCACAAACTGATAGGAGAGTGTAAATACATGTAAATGTTGCAATAGGGAACACAACCACCTCTTGAACTTCAAGCATGCTAAAGTTGATGGGCAATAAAAAAAAGTCACAAACTGTAAGTGCCTAAAAATGATGTTGAAATAGGCTGGTGTATTTAAAGACTTAGGACCGAAGGAGAAGATTCGGCTGACATGAGACATGTGTACAAGGACAGAAGGTGACTAAGAGCAATCATTGCCAAAGTTAACATTTCTAAACTTGATCTGATTAAGAATTCTGTTGAAAAGAGCTCGCTTTCAAAAGTCACAAAACATTTGAGCTCATCAACCTTAGCCACTGAAGATGATGAAAATCTATAAAGTTGGCAAGAATTTCTGTTCTGGGCAGCAATTTTAGCAAACTTGATGATGTGATTGTCAACAACCGGTATGCAAAGCCTAAAGATTAGAAGAGTGACCTAACTCAGTGAAAGTGCACATAGAAACTTGAAAGCCTACGTGTATTTACACTTTTGTATAATGCCTACTTGGAGTCAAAGAGTTACACAGTGTGAAAACAGACCTTTCAGTCCAACTTTTCCACACCAACCAGATATCCTAAGTTAATCTAGTCTCATTTGCCAGCAAAACCCTTCCTATTCATACACCCATCCGGATGCCTTTTAAAATTGTAATTGTAATTTTACCTGCCTTCATCACTTTCTCTGGCAGCTCACTCCATACATGCACCACCCTCTGCAAGTCCTTCAGACCCCTTTCAAATCTATCCCCTCTCATCTTAAACCTATGTTGTCTAGTTTTGGACTGCCCTAATCTGGGGAACACACATTGGGTATTCACCTTATTCATGCCCCTCATGATGTTATAAAACCTCCCCAAGGTCACCCCACAGCCTCCAATGCTCCAGGTAAAATAACACCTGCCTAATTATCCTCTCCCTTTAGCTCAAACCCTTCAATTCCAGCAACATCCTTGTAAATCTTTTATTGCATTCTTTCAAGTTTAATAATATTTTTCCTCCAGCAGGGAGACGGGAATTCCAAAAGTAGACTAACCAAAAGTACAGCTGCAACATGACCTACTAACTCCTGTACTCAGTGCACTGACCATTAAAGACAAGTGTGCTAGACACCTTCTTTGATATCCATTCATTGTGGACGACTGTCCCATTTTTTGGCATCAATGATGCAAATATTAACAGTAACGTAGAGCTTTTCCATCATGGGGAAATAACAGAACTGCTCAAGCATCAGAAGTGTCACCCCAAACACAGCACTTCCCATTTTTTGTGTAGTGACTCACATTTCTTGCTTATGCATTTCTGAGGCAGCTGGCCATTTAGTTCAACAGCTGCCTTCACAAGTTGGATTTTGATATCCTAGATGTGTGAAACCTGACGTGTGTACAGTAGACCCAGTAGGAGTGAGTTTGAACGTTATGCATTTCTTTGGATAGCCAGGTAAAGCCTTGAATTGAATTGAATTGAATTTATTGTCACGTGTACCGAGGCACAGTGAAAAGCTTTGTCTTGTGAGCGATACAGGCAGTCTCATAGTTAAATTGCACAGATAAGTAAATAATAGGTAAACAGCGGCAAAAACAAAAACACAGGTACAGGCGAATGCTAAGCATAATAAGACACAATCTTTTGATGAGAGCTTTGGACACCTTTCAGGATGAATCACAGTAGTGTTATGGTGCATAAGACAACCTCTTGGCTCATTGTGTCTGCACCAGCTGTCTGAAAAAAAACATTATGATTTAGTGCCATTCTGACTGCCTTCTCCCTCAAACTCTTGAGAATTTCAGTCATCCAAAACCCGAACTGCTCTATGGAGCATGCATCTCACACACTTGTATCACATTTGCTTCATTTACAAATCATTTTAAATCTCTGCCCTCTCATTATTGATCCTTTTTATGAGTGGGAACAGTTGCTCCTTATCGGTTATTTAGTCCCATCATGACATTGTAAACTTCTACCAGTTCCCCTCTTAGCTTCCTTCTCTCCAAAAAGAAAAGTCTCAATATCTCCAATATGTCCTCATAACTGAAATTTGTTCTTCCTGGAAACATACTTGTTGTTCCCTTCCGTGTTTTCTTTAATGTGTTGAAATCCTTCCTATTGTATGGTGTCCAGAACTGTTCATGATACTTCAGCTGAGTTCAAAACCTTGTACTCTGTGCTGCTATTCATAAAACTCAAACAATACATATTTTATTAACTGTTCTCTTTGCCCGTACTGCCACTTACAATCATCTGCACAATAAGTATCAGACCCCCTCTGATCTTGCATCCCCTTTTGAATTGTTATTTTGTACAGTCTGTCCTTGTTCTTCACACTGAAATATACCACCTCCCACTTCACTGTACTGAACCTCATCTGTAACCTATCAACCCATTCTACCAAACTGTCCATATCTTTTTGAAATTCTATACTACCCTCCTCATACTTCACAATATTTCCAAGCTTCACATCATCCAGAAAAAAATGAATTTGTCACCTGCACCTCAAAATCTAGGTAATCAGTATATTGCAGGAAAACCAAGGGTCTCAATACCAATCTTGGGGAACTTCACAACAAGCCTTCCTCCAGCCTCAAAAATATTGAGTAGCTTTGCTCTCTGTTTGCTATCACTCAGCTAATTTTGTATGTCCTGAGGACTGCCCACAGTATATACCGGGTCCGTTGGCAATGGTAGATATGAAGGCAAAGAGTGGTTGGAGGAGAAGCTAGGGTAATATGATTTGACATAGGAATTCCTAAGGTTTCTAAACGTAAGAATTCTTAACAATATAATAGGGTCTACAATTGTACTGAACTAATAAGATACTAATAATCACTATTTGTGAATCCAGTAGAATTTATTGAAAAGGTTTTAAAGCTATTTAGTAAATGAGCAGTGGTGACAACATACAAACTCCTGATCCTTAAAAGGTCCAGGCAGGATTTCTTGAAAGTTGCCAGCACGGGCAATTTTTCTGTCACCTCTGAAGGTGTGTAACATTGAACAGTGTCTCAGTATTACTATGGCTTCTCTACGTAATTCTTCTATGTCAAAGACTTTGCATTTCCAATTTTTATTGCTAATTCCAAGGATTTCTTATTCTTTATTAGGTAATTGATTAAATTATTTCTTTCTGTCGGTTTAAGAAGGGGGTCACCCATTGCCACCCCATCTCTAAGTAGAGTTGCGCAGGCTAAACAAATGTCCATCCCAACGTTTCTCTAGCTAGGAGCATGACCAAGCTGAAAGACATGAATCTGAGACTAGCAGATGTTTTAAGGGTGTGAAGGAGTGGTGGTAAAGTTATCAATGTTAAGTATAAATCATAATCAGTAGCTTGTTGATAGATGAGTAATGCTATTGAACAGTATGGGAGGCTAGTGCTGCAGGTCATACAATATGATGTTGAAAGATGCACTCACTGACTTTGACTATTCCTCTTAAGGCCAGTAAACCTTTTACTGTCCTGCAGCCACAGCTTCCAGACTTTGGTTCCTGCTGTTGATAATTCTGTTTGCTGCCAAAGTTTTCACAATTTGGAGATGCCAGTGTTGGACTGGGGTGTACAAAGTTAAAAATCACACAACACCAGGTTATAGTCCAACAGGTTTAATTGGAAGCACACTAGTTTTCGGAGTGACGCTCCTTCATCAGGTGATAGTGGAGGGCTTGATCGTAACACAGAAATTATAGCAAAAATTTGCAGTGTGATGTAACTGAAATTATACATTGAAAAATTGATTGTCTGTTAAGCCTTCCATCTGTTAGAATACAGTGATAGTTTCACTTCTTTCATGTGTAAATCACAAAACCCTTTTTTTAAAAGTTGCATTCTCGGGTTAGCTGTTAACAATGGTGATAGCTAGACAATATGTTGAAGATGTTAGCCCCCTGTGTTCTCCGTCTATGACCTGATGTTTAGATTGATTCTAATCTAAAAAGTGAGATAACAGAGTTTTACATAAATTCATGCAGTTTTTACAAAGTTTTCACAATGTCAGATCAAAGGTCTCCTGGCCCCCTTTGGATAGGCTATGTTTGTGTTGTCAACCTCCTACATAGAGGCATCCATTGCAAACAGTGTCAGATTTTGTTCTCTTTCCCTCCTGCTCTACCATGATTAACTGTTTTTCCTGATCATTTTCTTCCTCAGACAATTCCTGCACTTGCAACAGCTGGAATGTAGCTCCCCTTTTAACAGAATCAATCTAGATTGATGTAGCACAGGCTCCCATCTCCCATATATAAACATATGTAAAAATATATGTAAGTATAAACTCGGTCACTATGCTGAGGTGCACAGCCATTCAAAAGTGCTGGTTGCAGGGATGCAATCATAAAAATTAACAAGCCACACAAAATTGTTGGAAGCATGAATGTGGATTAAACACTCATTGTGCTTCCGCAATGATTTTTGTGTCTCAACCAATTTACTGTTTACTGTCTTTTGAATAAGACATGAAACCACACCCCCTTCTGCTGTATTTGATGCACGTAAATGATTTAATGGCAGTATTCCAAGAAGGGGGGGGGGGAATTCCCTCACATGTCCTGGATTACATGGAATCTAATGCCAAAATACGAAAAAAAGGATTACTTGATCACTCGCTCATTATTTTTATCCCCAAACATTACAAAAGTAAATGCTCTCCACAAGTTGATGAGAAAGCATTTTGGGATCTCTTATGGTTGTGGAATGTATTACGTAAAGGAGTTATTTATTTATATTCTGTACGTCTGAAATGGGTTTCTCCAAAGTCCTTTGTGTAATTCATCCTTATCCCGCAATTTCAGAAAGAACTGTCTCCTATTCGACAGTGAATATTCTGCTCCTCGCAATGGGCAGAGTAAAAAATAAAGAAAGCATTAGGAATGGACTGGCAGCATTTTCTGCTACATTATTTACTCCCTTCCAGCTGTCTCAATCTGGCTGCATCATTTACTTACTCCTGGTTGACAACATGGCAGATGGGTGTGTGGAAAAAAATAATGAAGGGGTGATGGCTTAGCCAAGATTTTGAAGTAATTGGCAGAATTTAAGTTAATTTTACATAGGGATTTAATCTCTCCTAGTTGCCCACTAGTTAACATATTGTGCAAGCACTATTTAAAATGTTATCAGTTCATTTATTTGAAACAAATTAATGGCTATATTGAAAGTAGTCCACAAAGAAATTTCATAAATATGATACAGAGTGTATTGCCAGAAAGACAATTTCGCAATTTGCAGTATAGATTTCCTGGGATGAGGAATTGATTGAAATTGAAGTACTTCGTATTAATGAGTTCATGATTTTCAATTTTGCTGTAGAAGATTAACAAAGTAAAGGATCTTACATATCCCTATGTGTTACAATGCAGTTATCAGAAACTTCAAAATACTAAATATCTTTCATTCGTTGACAATGTCCTGCAGCAATGTGACATTATCTCACCCACCTTGAGACCCAAAAGCAGTCTTTGTCATCATCTCAATGACAAAATAAGCATAGCTTTGAGCTATCTTCCTCAATACCTTTACAAAATCTGTATTACAGTGCAAAGGGTGGATGGAAATACATTTAAGTGAATTGATATTTATTCATTCACAAGTAACAGAATTTCATTTTGTTGAAGAAAACTTGTCAAACAATACCTGAAATTATACTGTGGCTTCATTTAAGGGCTGATTTGGTAACTTTCACATTAATGCATTATAAAGAGACAGCTCATTCTGAAGTGTGTTGATGACACTATTGGGGAGATTGGTTTTTATCAGAGCTGAATTCAATTGAAGCTAATGCATACATACACATGGGCTGGAGAAATAATACAATCACATTGGGTAATGACTACTGATATTTGATTTCCTGACACTGCAGGGTTGAATGAATCTTCCTTGCCTGTTCTTCTGATAATGTTACCCATGCTCGCTATCTATAAAAAACACTTAAAACCTTAATAGAATTGAGAAAAGTAATGCTTTAGCTCCTGCTTATTCAGATATGACATTCTTCAAGTTGAGTAAGGTTTGGAATGATAATGAGAACACAGACCTGTGCATATTTTCAATGGAAGGCTGTAAAAGGATACTTCCAAACACATCCTGAAACTCTATTGGATAACAGTGAGGATGCAATAATTGACCTCTGTGCATATTTATCTAGGAGAGGAAGGAAACCAACCAGTGATCACCCACCTGGGTATAGGAGGGTACAGGAATTAGCAGGGGGTTGGTTCTTCTGGATTCTACCTGGGCCACCCCAGTTGAGATTATGGTGTGCTGTTACATAGATTGCAAAACACAGGCACTGGCAGAGAATTGCCTATCCGCTACATCTATTAAACCAAAGACATCACCTTAGGGAAATAAGGACAGGAGTAGGCCATATGGCAAAGTGAGCCTATTTCACGATACAGCAAGTTAAAAACTGAACTTGTACATCGATTCCACTTTCCCACCCTGTTCTCATATAATCAAGAATTCCTTTAGTGTTTGAAACTCAATCAATCTTTGTCTTGAATATACTCAAAGACTGAGGATCTTTAGCTTTCTGGAGTCAGAAATTCTAAAAAGAAAACAACGACTCTCTTAACTGAAGAGATTTCTCCTCATTTCAGTCCTAAAAAGGTTGACCCCTTATTTTGATTTCATGCCCTCTAATCCCGAACCTTCTAGTTTTCCAGAATTTTAAGCATTGCAATAAGATCACATATCATTAGAACATAGAACATAGAACAGTACAGCACAGAACAGGCCCTTCAGCCCACGATGTTGTGCCGACCACTGATCCTCATGTATACACCTTCAAATTTCTGTGACCATATTCATGTCCAGAAGTCTCTTAAATGTCCCCAATGACCCTGCCTCCACAACTGCTGCTGGCAATGCATTCCATGCTCTCACAACTCTCTGTGTAAAGAACCCGCCTCTGACATCCCCTCTATACTTTCCTCCAACCAGCTTAAAACTATGACCCCTCGTGTTAGTCATTTCTGCCCTAGGATCTTAGTCTCTGGCTGTTGTGGTTCTGTTTGCCAAGCTGGGAATTTCTGGTGCAGACGTTTCGTCCCCTGTCTAGGTGACATCCTCAGTGCTTGGGAGCCTCCTGTGAAGCGCTTCTGTGATCTTTCCTCCGGCATTTGTAGTGGTTTGAATCTGCCGCTTCCGGTTGTCAGTTCCAGCTGTCCGCTGCAGTGGTCGGTATATAGGGTCCAGGTCAATGTACTTATTGATTGAATCTGTGGATGAATGCCAAGCCTCTAGGAATTCCCTGGCTGTTCTCTGTTTGGCTTGGCCTATAATAGTAGTGTTGTCCCAGTCGAACTCATGTTGCTTGTCATCTGCGTGTGTGTGGATACTAAGGATTCAGGATGATCCAGGTAATGTTGCACCAAGACACTGCTCAAAAGGGCCACAACACACTGCAGTACACCAGAACTGCAAAAAGTGGAAGAAGAACACCTATACAATGTATTCGCCAAAAACAGATACCCCCGCAATTTCATCAACAGATGCCTAAGGGAAAGACAACAGAACGAGGACATGCCACAACCCAAAGGACTAGCCACACTACCATACATCAAGAGCATTTCCGAACTGACAGCCAGACTACTGCGACTACTAGGACTCATAACAGCACACAAACCAACAGCCACACTCAGACAACAACTCACCAGGACAAAGGACCCGATACCCAGCATGAGCAAAACCAATGTAGTGTACAAAATCCCATGCAAGGACTGCACAAAACACTACATAGGACAAACAGGAAGACAGCTAACGATCCGCATCCATGAACACCAACTAGCCACGAACCGACACGACCAGCTATACTTAGTATCCACACACGCAGATGTGTGGATCTGCATCTACCTTACTGACTATAGTTTCCGTTAAAATTACTACATTTCTTTTCGGTTTCTGGTCTCTCATCCCTTGGTGCTATAGTCAATTTGCCCAAATACCTTGCAGTCTTCATTCTTATCGACACTAGTAGCAAGAAGTCAGTACTTGTTGGGCAATGGCAAAGGCTCTTCCATCATTGCATTTCACATTTAATTTCTACCAGGGTTACAGTTGCAGCCACCTGACCTTAACCATTAACTACATAAAATATACCTAACATAAGGGCTGTAACTCCCCCAGTCCATAAAGGGCCAGGTAATTCTCACCGTCCTGGATGCACATGAATATTTGTGCCCGGATCAACAAGTCTGAGCTTCAGTTCTTGAACATGCAAAAATTGCAGATTGTGTAATAAACTTCTAGAAGCAGTTGGTACAGCACACTTCCTGCACTGCTCTCTATCAAACCTTATACTGTATACTTAATTCATTCGTCTTACACAATTGGTTCACCTGGTTTATTTTTAGTTTGTATTAACCAATTGATTTATTAAGCTTATGTAAACAATTTAGCAAAATAATATCCGTGAAGGTCCTAGATTGTACAATTTAAACTTACTTACAGGTAATCACCTTCAGCTTGCTCTAAGGTTTTCTGCTTTTTGAGAAACACTGGTAAAATACTGGCAAAATGGAAAATGCTTAGTGCATTAAACTTGTACATTCCAACTGAGAGTGTTTGCTGTACAGCCAATTAACATGGCAATCTTTGCTTATCCTCTGTACTTGCTCCTTCTGTCACTGAACAATGTCATCTTCCATTTGTTCCAAAGGCACTGTGGCTACATCAAAGCCAAGCAGGACCCAGATGAGGAAAAAATGCAGTTCCATCATGGTCAAGGTAAGATTATAATAGTTAGTTCAAATGAGGTCATACTTTGTCTGATCACAATACATAAGAACTGATCCAATTGAAGTCATAGAGTCATAGAGATGTGCAGCACGGAAACAGACCCTTAGGTCCAACTTGTCTGTGCTGACAAGATATGCTAACCTAATCTAGTCCCATTTGCTAGAACTTGGCCCATATCCCTCTAAACCTTTCCTATTCATATACCTATCCAGATGCCTTTTAAATGTTGTAATTGTACCAGCCTCCACCACTTCCTCTGGCAGCTCATTCCATACACGCACAATCCTCTGCATAAAAAAATTGCCCCTTAGATTTCTTTTAAATCTTTCCCCTCTCACCCTAAAACTATGCCCTCTAGTTCTGGCTCCCATGCCCCAGGGAAGAGACTTTGTTTATCATATTCATTCCACTAATGATTTTAAAAACCTCTAGAAAGTCACCCCTCTGACGATCTTGGGAAAACAGCTCCAGCCTGTTCAGCCTCTCCCTGTAGCTCAAATCCTCCAACCCAAGCAACATCCTTGTAAATCTTTTCTGAACCCTTTCAAATTTCACAATATCCTTCCAATAGGAAGGAGACCAGAATTGCACACAATATTCCAAAAGTGGCCGAACCAATGTCCTGTCCAGCCGCAACATGAGCTCTCAACTCCTATACTCAATACTCTGACCAATAAAGGAAAGCATACCAAATGTGTTCTTCACTATCCTATCTACCTGTGTGTGTACTTTCAAGGAACTATGAACCTGCTTTCTAATGTCTCTTTGTTCAGCAACACTCCCTAAGACCTTACCATGAAGCATATAAGTCCTGCTCTGATTTGCTTTTCCAAAATGCAGCACCCCACATTTATCTAAATTAAATTCAATCTGCTACTCCTCAGCCCATTGGCCCATCTGATCAAGATCCCATTGTAATCTGAGGTAACCTTCTTTGCTGTCCACAACACCTCCAATTTTGGTGTCACCTGCAAACTTACTAACCATACCTCCTATGTACACATCCAAATCATTTATATAAAATGATGAAAAGCAGTGGACCCAGCACCGATCCTTATGGCACTCCACTGGTCACAGGCCTCCAGTCTGAAAAACAACCCTCCACCACCACCCTCTGTCTTCTACCTTTGAGCCAGTTCTGTATCCAAATGGCTAGTTCTCCCTGTATTCCATGAGATCTAGCCTTGCTAACCAGTCTCCCGTAAGGAACCTTATCGAACGCCTTACTGAAGTCCATATAGATCACATCTACTGCTCTGCCCTCATCAATCCTCTTTGTTACTTCTTCAAAAAACTCAATCAAGTTTGTGAGACATGATTTCCCATACACAAAGCCATGTTGACTATCCCTAATAAATCCTGTCCCTTAGGATTCCCTCCAACAACTTGCCCACCACCGATATCAGGTTCACTGGTCTGTAGTTCCCTGGCTTGTCCTTACCAGCCTTCTTAAATAGGGGCACCACGTTAGTCAACCTCCAGTCTTCTGGCACCTCACCTGTGACTATCAATGATACAAATATCTGAGTAAGGGGCCCAACAATCACTTCCCTAGCTTCCCACAGAGTTCGAGGGTACACCTGATCAGGTCCTGAGGATATATCCACTTTTATTTGTTTCACGATATCCAGCACTTCCTCCTTTGAAATATGGACATTTTTAAAATGTCACTATCTATTTCCCCACATTCTATATCTTCCATATCCTTCTCCACAGTAAACACTGATGCAAAATACTTGTTTTGTATCTCCCCCATCTCCTGCGGCTCCACACAAATGCCACCTTGCTGATCTTTGAGGGGCCCTATTCTGTCCCTAGTTACCCTTTTGTCCTTAAATGTATTTATAAAATCCCTTTGGATTCTCTTTAACCCTATTTGCCAAAGCTACCTCATGTCCCCTTTCTGCGGTCCTGATTTCCCTCTTAAGTGTACTCCTAATGCCTGTATACTCTAAGGATTCATTTGATCTCTCCTGTCTATATCTGACATATGCTATCTTCATTTTGTTAACCAAAACATCAATTTCTCTCATCATCCCAGCTTTCCCTACACTTATCAACCTTTCCTTTCACCCTAACAGGAATTTACTATCTCTGGATTCTCGTTATTTCATTTCTGAAGGCTTCCCATTTTCCGGCTGTCTCTTTACCTGCGAACCTCTACCCCAATCAGCTTTTGAAAGTTCTTGCCTAATACCATCAAAATTAGCCTTCTTCCAATGTAGAACTTCAACTTTTAGATCTGGTCTACCCTTTTCCATCACTATTTTAAAACTAATAGAATTAAGTTTTGGCTCCAAAGCACTCCCCCACTCCTCAGTCACCTGCCCTGCCTTATTTCCCAAGTTTTGCACCTTCTCTAGTCAGAACATCCACATACTTGGTCAGGGTGTGAATCCAATTTAATGGTCAAGTCATTAAGGCTAGAATTCTTCTTGTCTTTTCCTTCTTTTGTCAATCATCATTTGACTATGAAAGGTTTTTATTTTAAGTGAAGAATCGGCTTACTCGTTTATTGTGTATTTAACAGCTTTGCCTGTGAAATTCATACACAAAGTTTCTTTTATGATATTGTTAAAAAGAGACGTTTGTATATTTCATATCTCTGGTACTTAACAACCTAAAAAAATAAAAAATCCTTGCACTCTCCGACCCACATGCATTCAACAGCTCACAAACAGAACGTACTGAGTGTAGGGATAGGTTAGGTAGATTAAAATGTCCAAAACATCAATTGAACACAAATTCTATGATGCCATGATTTTAAGACATTGACGGGTGGTTTATGTTTGGTCTTTCAGAGTCAACACCTGCTGGGTTGATTTATTTAGACAATGCCCATAGTGGAATGCTAGTCAAAAAAAACAGGCAGGTCTCAGACTAGAAGGGTGAATGGAAAGATAGAGGGAGAGAGGAAAGTGTCTGTCCTCCCACCTTTCTATTCCTCCTCTTCTACTTGGCCTGAAGATAAAAGATAAACTCCAAGCAGGGTTAAGTTGGTTCATACGTTTTTTTTCTCATCAGCTGACTAGTTGCCCAAATATGGTTACAGCAGGTTGAATCTAGGTCCGTAGTTGAGAGTGACTAGATTATGCCTCGAAGAGTTCTCTTCCCAGTCAGGATCCATTATCTGAAGAGATTACACCTAACCCAGTTGAATACACTGGTACTTTCTGCATGTTCTGTGAATGAATTCATGGAGAGCACCCATCCACACTCCTCCAAGCTGTTTGTCTTTGATTAGTTCTTCTGGACAATCAAATTCTAATTTAATGGATTTGGAATTTGCCAGATACAGTTATGCCAATGTGTGGTTATCTTCGAAGCTGCTATCTAAGTAATTGTTTCTCTAAAAAGTGCTATTGTTCAATCTTTTTAACAGTGAGCAAGTATTTTCAGCCCAATAAAGAAAACAAATCATTTTCAATCTAAAGAATGCATCATAACTCCAGTTTTCAACATAATCCAATCATTTTTTGTCTAAATAGTGAGGTTAAAGTTGTTCTCACGAAATACAAAAAGTAAAATAAATTACAACTGAGGTATAATTGCAACTGCTCCAAAATACATTATTACAGATCCTTTCTCACAATCTGCATGTTGTTTTGCTGATAAAGCCTCTTCATCAGTTAATAAAGCCGTTTAATTTGAATGATACAGCCAGATTATGAAATGCATCTTTTGAATCTTGTAATTTTGATGAGATATGTGTACATCTCTGTTTTATTAGCTGAATACTTTGCAAAAAGAGGTCTCATTATAAACAGTACAATGGTTTTGACTACCAGTGTTTTTGCCTTCAACAGTCAGGTTACCTGGGAGCAGAACTTACGTTCATCCACACACCTATGAAGACCCCAATCAAGCTGTTCGGGACTTTGCAAAGGAAATTGATGCATCCTGCATTAGGATTGAAAGAGTTATAGGGGCCGGTAAGTAAACTACACAATAGATAAAAGCAAGAATCCAGTGAGGAGAAAGGGCAGCTCTTTTACTTAATTGTTTAAAGGTGTCAAATACAAAGTGGTGGCTTCTATCTATCTAGGTCAGTACCAAACCTGCACCTCTTGCCTTGCTCAATGCAAAGCTTGTGCAACTCCACATTCTTACTTGGTGGCAAGTCAATACCATCATCCTGTCCTGCTCAGTGCCATAGTTTGTACCATCCTTATCCAGTGGTGACACAAAGAGCCAAATGGCCTCCTTCTGCACCCTAACAATTCCATAATCATGAACCCATGTTTCACTAAAGCCCAGTTTCTTTAACATTTTGAGTTGTGCCATTTTGATCTTGTCCTTACTCAGCATGAACACACACATGTGTGAGATTTGGTAGAAGTGGCTAGACAGACAATGGAAACTGCTATCTTCTCAGATCTTCCTATTCTTGCTCCAATGGTACTGAAATAAACTTAGGTGGCCCATCTGCTGCCGTGGCTGATACCAACTGACTTTACTGAAGATATTAATTTTACAACCTAGCCATGGTCTGGATGAATTGGATCTATTCAGCTCTTGGCACCTTTCTTTGAATGCCTGTGCCCCAATTTCTGTTGCATTGTCAAAGCTGAGGATTCTACAGATAATGTAATAACTGGGCAGAGATTGATTGTGGGAGAAGAGGCACAATGAGTAAAGCTTTAAAGACTTGATTTACCTCAAAAGATCTACTTTAAAAGGCCTACCGAAATGCACACCTCAATTCAATCTGTCTTCATGATGAATTCACAGATTGACAACGTGTCACATGATATTCAATTCCCATGTGGATACCATGTACATCCTTAGGGAGTGAATATTATAGCGGTTATGCTGATTTCTGAATTTTTTAATTCATTGATGGCTATCTTAGCAATTTATTATCTATCCCTAATTGCTCAGAAAGCAGTTCAGATTCACTTTGCTCCCGAAAGGGCATTGGTATTCATTGGCTTTACTGTTTGGCAAAGTACATTTTTACAAATGTGGCAGAAATGTCATTCTCTTTTTCCTTTCTGGCCAGGTGAATTCGGCGAGGTTTGCAGTGGACGCCTAAAGTTACCAGGGAAGAGAGAGATCTACGTGGCCATCAAGAGCCTTAAAGCTGGCTATTCGGAGAAACAACGCAGAGACTTCCTGAGTGAAGCAAGCATCATGGGACAGTTTGACAACCCCAACATAATCCGCTTGGAAGGGGTGGTTACAAAATGTAAGTATTTCTAACTGAATCACAACTCAGAATATTAATACCCCAGTTTCAAGGGTGGCCATTCAACAGTTAGCCAGAGATTGATTTCACAAAGTTAAAGGATTGTGATACAACCAGGAAGTGAGAGTTGATTTGCTGCATGGAACAAGCTTCTTTTAATGGAGATGAATTGTGGCTGTAATTATGTCAGTGCAACCCCCTGACTTCACGTAATTTACTTGCATTTGAGCACTGCGTGCTACATAGCACTCACTTAAAGAGGGATTACCATATCTTTTGGGACTATTTGGGATATCCAGAAACCACCTGCTGTACACACTGTGCTGTCAAACCCCCCACCAGTGTTAGCAGCTGCACTTTCCAACCCCCATCTGTCGCGTGCCAGATCAGTTTTGTTCTTTTTTCTGTCACTTTCTTGTCCTCTGTTGCTGCAATGGGTTTCTTACCTTGCAGCAGTATTCCGAGACTCTCGGAATTAAAAGATTAATCTGCAAACTGCTCAGGAGAAAAACTGAAGGGACAATACGTTGTGTGAAGAAAAGTTTTCATAGATATATTCTTTTTGATTGCTTTGCTGTGAAAAATAAAGTAAGAAGGAAATTAAGTTGTTTAAATGGATAGGACAGTTAGAAGTGGAAGATTTTGGGATGAAATGTCTTGGACATGAATATCATATTTGGGAACCCTACCAATTTGTGGCCAAAGCTCCACATTGTGATGTGAGCCTTAATCAGGACAGGTTAGATTCTGGTATCTCAGTCAAGAAGACAGTCTTTGTACATGATTATAAATGGTGAAGGTCAGTGAGGGACATTCAGTTTTGAGGATGAGCATCTCAGCAAAGTCCTTACCTAAACTCCACATGTACACACTCCCAGCAAGACACACAAGTTAGCAAACATAACCAACTGTCCTTAACTTAGCTTGGTAGCTCTGAGGTCAGTGGTAATGTGTCTGTTCAAGTTACATTCTGCTAACATGGTACATACCAGGAATCTTGTGTTACATTAGACTAAAATTAGATGTTAGTATTGCATTTTAGACATGGGCTTTCAATTTTTTGAGACTAAACTATTTTCTAAAATCTTCAAAAATCCTCCTGGCATGAACCCACACCAAGTGGTTTGTTGTGATCCAGAAAGCAACTCAGCACCATTCAGAAGGGCAACGTGCAACGGGGAATTAATGCTGGCCCAGCCAACGACACCAACATCCGATGTGTGAATTAAAGCGAATTGAGTAACTTTGGATCTCAGATTGAGAAGGCTGGATTTTGAGCCCTTGCTGGAGTTGGGAATAAAGTTGAGTCAGCACAAAAAATATTGCCAGAGGTCACTGTACTGCTTCATTGGCTCTTATGTGCCCCTGGACCATTTTTCCGCAAAAAGATGGGGAAGGATTGGTCAACCTTGCTCTACACGTCACAGAGAACTGATTCAACCACAGTTAATAGCTACTGAATGCTAATTTAAAAGATACCGAGTGGGATTTTCCAAAGTAGACAGGCAGCAGGCTGGAAGAACACAGCAAGCCGGACAGCATCAGGAAGTGAAGTCGACGTTTCGGGTGTAACTCTTCTTCAGGACTGGGGGTGGTTGTAGGGAAAGTCGCAGATAAAGAGGTGGTGGGGGCAAGTGGTAAAGTGAGGATAAGTGAAGACAGGCAGAGGGTATGACTTGGTTGGTCAATGGGAGGAATGAATCCAGTAGGTGGCGGGGAGGACTGGAAGAGAGGGGGAGGGGTTGGTAAGGGAGTCTGTTTGAAATTAGAGAACTCAGTGTTGTGTCCTCCAGCCTGTAGGCTGCCCAGGCGGAAGATAAGGTGTTGTTCCTCCAATTTGTGGTTTGGTTCATCATGGCAATGGAGGAGCCAAGGAAGTCATGTCAGAAAGGGAGTGGGAAGGGGTATTAAAATAGACGGTAACTGGGGAGATCTGGTGGGCCCCTGTGGACCTGAGTGCAATGCTTGGTGAACTGTTCCCGAAGTTCACGTTTGATCTCCCCGATGTAGAGAAGACCATATCGGGAGCACCTGATGCAGTAAACTAGGTTGGAAGAGAGGCAGATGAACCTCTGTTTCACCTGGAAGGATTGTTTCAGGCCCTGGATGGAGGTGATGGGGTGCTGCATTGGCAGGTTTTGCATCTTTTCTGTTTGAGGGGAAGGTCCCTCGGGGTTCAGGGGGTGTGGTGGAGAGAGTGGCGCAAACCAAGCACCGTGGAAGAGAATGGTTCTTGTGGAAAGCAGAGAGGGGTGGGGAGGGGAAGATGTTCTTGGTAGTGGATCTAGTTGGAGTTTAGGAAGATCTTAAGAATGATGCAGAACCATGCAGGTACACCAACCTCTCCCCCCTCATGTCCATCAAGGGCCCCAAACAGTCCTTCCAGGTGAGACAGATGTTTACCTGCCTCTCCTCCAATCTAGTTTACTGCATCAGGTGCTCCTGATATGGTCTTCGCTACATCAGGGAGACCAAACATAAACTTAGGGAATGGTTCACGATGCAACACAGCTGGGTCCACAGGGGCTGACCAGACCTCCCAGTCACCAACCATTTTAATTCCCCTTCCCACTCCCTTTCTGACATGACCATCCTTGGCCTCCTCCATTGCAACAAGAAATCAAACTGCAAATTGGAGCCCTTCCCATCCCCCGACTCCCTTTCCAGCCACTCCCTCTCCCTTCCACCCTTCCTAGTCACTTACCAGATTCATTCCCCCATTAACCAATCAGGTCATACCCTCTGCCTGCCTTCACCCATCCACCTCACCACCCTTACCCCCTTTATCTGCAGCTCCCCCTACACCCACCTCCAGTCCTGAAGAAGAGTTACACCCGAAACGTCAACTTCTCCACCTCCTGGTGCTGCCTGGCTTGCTGTGTTCTTCCAGCCTCCTGCCTGTCTATTTTGGATTATAGCATCTCCAGTTTTTGCCTCTAAAAGAGTGGGAATTTTCAGACAAGCTCCAACATCCTGGAGGTGGCATCATGACAGCAGACCGTGGTAAATGCTGTTACAATCACGGGGGAAAGGAAAATGCACGAGGCAAGTTAAGGGTCTGCTCGGCTTCACAAGAGGATTAAACACACAACTGTCTCTCTGGAGAGACTGATCATGAGATGGATGACAGACTCTGACTATTGACATATTTAGCATTAACCATTTACACTTCACCAAGTACTGCAGCAGTCATAGGCTTCGCTGTTAATGAGCATCCCTTTTACATTGCATCAGTAGGTCATTCCCATTTAACCTTTGAAGAGGTCAAAGAAAAGGGCATTTTCTCTCTCACTGATCTGCCATTGCATCTTGCTACTGCTTTCAAGATGAATGGCTTCTAATTGGTCCTGCATTCAGAACAGGGCTGCCATTACTAATTGTAGAGCAAACCTGCCCATTGGACATTAATGGGCTGTTCTGGGGAGAAAAAATCCTTGATTTGCTTTATTGCAGTCAAGTGTATATAAATACAGTGAAAAGCTTTGTTTTGTGAGCAGTTGGCTCAGTGATTAGCACTGATGCCTCACAGCACCAGGGACCCGGGTTCGATTCCAGCCTTGGACGACTGTCTGTGTGGAGTTTGCATATTCTCCCCGTGTCTGCGTAGGTTTCCTCTGGGTGCTCCGGTTTCCTCCAACAGTCCAAAGATGTGCAGGTCAGGTGAATTGGCCATGCTAAATTGTTCATAGTGTCATAGGAATGTGTAGGTTAGGTGCATAAGTCAGGAGTAATCTTCTGGCTCGGTGTGGACTTATAGGGCAAATGGCCTGTTTCCACACTGTAGGGACTCTAATTCTGTAGTACAGGCAGATCATAACAAACAAGGGCATAAAGACTTAGAATTTAGGTTTAAAGTGCAGTTATAAAGAACTGTGAGAATAAGATCTGCTGTACGGAGCTTGCAAAGAGACACCAAGTGTTGGCACCGTCTTAAATCACCCCAGGAATTCCAAGCAACGATTGCTTTCAACACAGAGTGGGCTTTGAAGTCACCATTCGAACCTGAGGCAGTGTTCAGTAGCACCGAGGGAAATTCCTACCCAGAGAATCTAACCTTTCAACCATCTGAAATCAGTTGCTGGTCATTTGCGACTCCACTGATACCCCAGCCCCTGGATACTCAGTCAACACTGCATCAAAGTACCCCCTGTGCCACCAAGCTGCAGATGTCGAATGTCCTCCCTAAAGTTGGTTATCAGTGTCCAGACACATGACAAACCTTCTCGTTCTCAAGGAGGATATGAAAATCTAACACTTGAGACTTCCCAATGCCACATCTAACCACAATGCGGCCACTTTGGTTATTGTTCCACTATCGATGCCTCATGATGGTTTTATCCCATCGTATTCACACCCTGTAAACTTGTAAATGGCTGCCACAAGACAAGCAGAAATGCACAAATTAAGGCATCAAAAATTATTGTACAACTTTATCTGAATGCATAGTGCAGATAGATTCAAATTCCAAACTGCCCAAAAATATATTTTCAAGAGTCCCTTCAATTAGATTCCTCAGACAACCTCCACTATCTAGGGAAAAAAAAATCCTCTAGTGACACCAAACAATTAGTCAGAATGAATTAATATTGCACTTCAATCTCTTATTTTTTCAGCTTGTTTAGTTTGTCTATTGCTGAATATTTATTTTTTGTGTGCTGATTAATGAACTGTAAACAGATTACAGGGCCGATCTCCGAGACCTTTTGGCATGTGGATCCAAACAATCATCATTCAGGCTCGGCTGTGAATCTGTGATTCTGATTAATATTAACAATTCAAACAAACATAGCTAATTAAATGGATTGAACTTTGTCACGATATCATGAATATTCAATTGAGGAAGCGAATTTAAAAGGATGAAAAGACATACATCATATGAAAAAATTATAAACGTGCCACAGAAAGGTTACTGTGATCAGGCAATAAAGTTAGACAGTCTTTTGCACAATTAGGATATCTGACGCTTTCAAAGTGACAGAGCAGGGTTATCCGCAATTAATAAAATCATAAAATCACTTGATTCAAAGTCCAGGCCCTCTGTCCCGTGCAAAGTTTGAAGAGGGAAAAGAAGCTAAAAGCACTTTGAAAAGGAGTTCTCATTGGTTTCCAGGGCATTGACATCCATCAAAGCAACAAGGAGAGATTAATTGATCTGTCATGACCACTTCTCCCATGAAGAACAATCTCTCCCTCGATGGACTGAAGCTCTGAAGACAAGCCTCTACAAATTCTCTTTCCAAAATGCTAAACCAACCAAGGCTCCAAAATATCAATACCAGCCCACCAGACTGCCTCAAGAAACAAAGAATCCTGGAGTTATATAGCACACATAACTGAAAGAGGCAGGTTAATGGCTTTGATCAATTCCAACTAAAACACTAACTTTCTTTTCTTTGGGATATCGATGGTTTTAAGCATTTCCTGGTTTTTACCTTTCAGATTTCTAATGCTTTTTTTTTAAAACGTTCCACAATTTAACACTGGTTGATTGCTCCAGATCTCATGGGTATGTAGTGCAGGAGTAGTTGGAATTAGGTAGGTGAGTTTGGCGAGGGTCAGTGAGTGTTATGGGTGTGAATGTGAAACAGAAAGCCCAGATTTGATCAACCTGGCACAGAATAGCAATACCAACATCCTCCATTTCCATGTTGCCATTATGTTGGACAATAAGCAATCTACCAGAGTGAACTATTTCCAGATAGGTTTAGGACCGACTGACTTAGTAACTTGGCCAACTTTGCTCGGAGGGAGTGTGACCACTGTACTGCAACACTGCCCTCTCCTCACCTCTCCAATTTCTGCTTTTGTCTCCACCATTTCAACCAGGAACCATTGTGATCCATTTGCCCTTTAACACACTTCACTTTCTTTAGAACCAGCTGGGTGATAATACCACCGCAACAGCCCAGAATCAGTTTAAAAAAAAAACTCATCCAGCCATAAGCACACAAACATACCTCAGAATGTAAAAACTGCAGACATTGTAATTCACAACTAGTTCTTCTGAGCATATTTCTCTGTAGCAAGAGTGGATTTCTTGTTTGTTTTTTTTGCCCAGGGAGCACTGTTTTCGTCAATCTTCTGTTGGAAGATTGGCCCAAAGATAGATTTTCATGAAACACCAGGGCAGGAAGCCCACAGTAGAAAGAAACTCATTTTCAAACCCAGTGATTTAAGGCAGGTTCTTTGACAGTTAGTACATCAACAATGTTGGTTTTAGATCTTGGAAAATGATGAGGAAATCAAATTCCTGCTCGAGCTGACACCTTCCCTCCCTAGCTCCAAAACTCACAACGTTGTTATCCATTATGGAGAAGAACGTGGGTAGCATTGCCAGACAATTTCCTTCAGAGAAGCTTCAACAAACCTCTGAAGCTCATAGATAACTCAAACATCATCCATTTTTGAAAATTCATTCAGAAAAACAATTTTTATTCCATATGAACTAGAAATTTTTTTTCTCTTTATACCACACAACAAAAACCATCTAAGACCACAGATATGGTTACTGTTAAGTTACCTTGTTCATGTTCTGCACCTGATAAATTGACTGGATATCTGAGAAGATAATTTTGACTTTGTTAAGGTAAACAGAATAACCAACATTCTGACTTTTTTTTGCAAGGTAAAAGGCAGGTTAATCTTTTACAATGCGATTGGAGCTCTGGGATTTGGCGGAGAGATACCTTTTGGATAGTATCAGAGACAATATTTGTCTAGAGTGCTATGATATGGAGGTCAACCCCCTTTGGAAATTAAAACCAAACTCCTAGAAAAGCTCACCTCAATTCGCAAAATGCTAAAAGTGAGAGAGTGTCTGAAAAAGACCTCCTAATTTCCAGCATTTAAAGAAAAAAACCATTTATTTTCCTAACTCTGACCATGAACACTAAATAAAAACTATTAAAAATCCAAGCCCCCTTCTTAAATAATTACTTATTAACCCCAACTGTATTGAAATGCTGCTCCAATAAAACTACCATTAAATATTACAGTAACTTAATCTCAAGTCGAAACAGTCTCTTATGCCATCTTCCTTTCAGTCTTCTGACTCTGTTACTTCCTTCTGTCCTTCCGACTCTGCTGTCTTCTCCCTGAGTTGTCTTCTTACGTTTTACTGCTTTTACAGGAGAAGGTACTTTTTGATAACGTCTCCTGAAATTTCTTCGAGAGCAAGGAGTATTTTTCTCTAGATGGCCTTTCACTCCAGCTCTACAGCAGTTGCTCTGACCAATTTTCAAAATGCCCTGCATTGTTATACCCCCAACATCATTCTCTCTAATTGGTCTGATGCTGTCAATACAATTAATTCAAACTCAGTTGGGTTTTAGTGTCCTGGGCATAATTTAAATTAATTGGTTACATTTGAATTGTCAAAATAGCAACCAAAATTCAGGTATCCATTCATCTATTTTGGATGCTAGTCGATTCTCCTGTTCCTTGGATGCTGGTCGATTTTCCTGTTCCTTGGATGCTGCCTGACCTGCTGCGCTTTTCCAGCAACACATTTTAAGCTCTACTTTGGAACAGCCAGTTTCTTAGCTGTTCTGTTCTGGCAGTTGTAGCTGTACTTTTAAAATTTACTTCAAAATTCATAAAACACTTTCTATCTAAAAGTGAACATTCACTCTTTCGACTTCGTAACAAGAGGCTGATCTAAATCATGTTGACTCAAGAGATGCAATTTACCATGGGAGGGTAATATGGAAAATTAAATTCTGTATAAAGTACCTACCTTATTGAGTATTGTAAGCTTCACAGAAAGGCCAAAAACCAGAATGTGTTTTCTTTGACAAGATTTTTGCTTCAGCAGATAAGGAGGAGGCATACTTAAGCATTCACACAACGAGTGTGTACGTCAGTGGGACAGCATCCCTTCCCACTTCTGCCAGGCCTTTTCCCCAAAAACATCAAGGTGACTGGTGTGCAATCACCAGCTAGCCAAATAAACAGGGCAAATGACTCATTACAGGCTACTGTCTGTAGGCCCCACTGAGATATTGGCAACTTAACCTCCTGTCTAGATGTAACCTCATGACAGCCAAGTGAAAGGTCAATGCTACACACAGGCCTTGATGCTTTTCCTGCATGGTTGGTGCTTCTTACCATTGAAAGTTTAAGAAACTGGAGACAGAGCATCTAAAGATGGAGATTCCTCCTTTCTCTCTGTGTTACTCTTCTGAATTGTATGCTGTTGCCTTTTCTGAGCTGAATCGTCTTCTGGCAACCCTGCTACAGCTCGGTGTCCCCAAGTCAGCCATACCACGGAGAATCACTGCCAAGTGATTGTGGCCAAACAGTGCAGGACTGTGACCATATTTCGGCTGATTAACCACAATTGTATTGAACGGCAGAGCAGGCTGAAATGGGCTGAATGGCCTACTCCTGTTTTGTACATTTCTATGACTCTGCCATTAGGGCCCTGGCCTGCCACAACCTGCCCATGATTTTCAAGAGGCCTTGCAAAATATTTTTTCATTTTCACAGAATTCAATGATAACTACCCAGAGGAGCTAATCTATTGCTCAGATTTCATGCTGGGCAATCGTGTACAGACATGAGGAGATGAAAAGGCAGACATTTGGATCCCAGGATTGCCACCCCGTGAAAAGACAATGTGCACATCAGCTGTGAGCAATATCAGTGATCAGCCATCATGTTTAAGTGAGTCTGCATCTTTCCAATGCTTGTTTGGATTTAGGGATTTGTCACTGAGACAGTCATGTCAGTGAACATGAGCAGTTTCTATTTGGTGCAATAACCCTCAGTTGCAGTTCAACATCCAGGTAGCAAGTGGATGACCAAACCCCTTACATAGGTAAAAGCATGAAGACTAATTACCTGGGCAAGATAGAATAATCTAGCCTGTGGAACTGCAGTCAGAAGGAGGAGAAAGATATATATTTTAATAAATCGATCCTTCATGTGTGGTGGGGTAAGACTTATTTTGAATGCTAAGTGTTCATTGTAGGGTCATTGCTTTTGGCTTGCTGTTTCTAACAAAACTACAGACATTTTGGTTTTAGAGCACATTTACTAATAGAGAAATTCGCCTGCAGTCCACTCCCTTGGACATTAACAGTGCTTCTGTTGCTAATGATTTCAGGATGTTTGTGCTTGGTAGCCCCATGAAGCTTCAGAGCATGAAATCATTCACAGTAGGTATGAACATGTCGATTCTACACTGCTAAAGACCATAATGTGATATTCCAGTGGCATATTTCAGGCTCTTGCCCGATACTCAGTATTGTGAAAAACATTTCATACTCAGTATTGTGAAAAAGTGCAAATGCACGGAATCAATATCAATTCACAAAATTGTTTAAAAAGTGAACTTTATAGTACTTTATTCTCAGTTGTAATCGCAGTTTTCAATGTCATCTGTTTGCAAGAAGCTATAGCTAGAGAATCTCTTAAATCTTGTCAACTGGATAAAAACTAAAGCAGCAGGAAACAATCAACAAGGCAGGCAGCTCCCAACAGGAGAGAAACAGAGTTAACTTTTCAAGTCAATGTCCTGTTACCAGACCAAAGAGATACCACTTTTTTGAGATCAAAACTTGCTGGATGTATTGACTCTTGCTGGCGTATAGTTGATCAGGCACCTAGAACCATGTCAAAGTATTTATTGCAGATGTGTGAACCCAAGGCACCAACAGGCCATTTGATTCTAGGCTATCAAATCCAAATTTCATCCTGCCCTTGCACTAAAAATGCACTTTCTTTTCAGGAGTGATGATGATCAGTGACAGCATGCCTTGCATTTTTTTTTCCACTCTCTTTACCCAGAGGTCATTGAGACCATCTGCAAAGATGAACTCTTTACCGAACATATGCCCCCTCTTGAAAGAAGCACAGCAAACTATGAGTGATGGGGAAATGAGCAAGCAAACTTGCATGAAGAGCTTTCCAAGTGAATTTTATACGGGCTGGATTGCCATCATACAGGCTAGATTGCTGGTTTTATTATTGTAGTTAATATGAAGTGTCACATTTGCCTTGCCTATTACACCATCTTCAATTATTCACTGAAGGCCCAAAATTACTTTTGACAAACTTGGCACTGGGCATTAAATTTTCAAATTATTCCTTGGTAAACTACATGGACCTAATTTGAAATTTCTAATGTTAAATAAAAGGAACTGAACCTCTTAGATATTATATCAATCTAGGTCACTACATACAATCACAAGTCAATCTACATCTGTTGGTATAACATTATTGGTCACGTTTTTTCTCAGTAGATTGGGTAAAATTCACCACTGCCAACAGTGCAATGAGAGTTGGCCTCAGCCAACTGGTGTGGGTTGACAATGAAGCAGCAGCCTGGCAGGGATCTCGCAGTGCAGTGGTAGTGTCCTTACCTCTGAGCCAACCTCTTAGACTTGGGTTCATGTCCCACCTACTCTAGTGCTGTGCAATGACCTTTCTGGACAGGTTGATTAGAAAATAGTTAGATTCTGTTCCATTACTTTCTGTAGTTGATCCGCTGAAACAGCAGGCTGTTTTAGGCAATATCCAATTTTCTGTTCAAAGAGACGATCAGACAGTGTAACAGCTGATGGTATTTCAGTGTCACCTCTCATTGCACTGTTGGCATTGGTGAATTTTACCCAATCTACTGAGAAAAAACGTGACCAATAAAGTTATACCAACAGATGTAGATTGACTTGTGATTGTATGTAGTGACCTAGATTGATATAATATCTAAGAGGCTCAGTTCCTTTTATTTAACATTAGAAATTTCAAATTAGGTCCTTGTAGTTTACCAAGGAATAATTTGAAAATTTAATGCCCAGTGCCAAGTTTGTCAAAAGTAATTTCGGGCCTTCAGTGAATAATTGAAGATGGTGTAATAGGCAAGGCAAATGTGACACTTCATATTAACTACAATAATAAAACCAGCAATCTAGCCTGTATGATGGCAATCCAGCCCGTATAAAATTCACTTGGAAAGCTCTTCACGTAAGTTTGTTGCCATTCTACACAAGTTCCAAATACGGTCTTGTCCATTGGTTAAGGTCTATGCGGGAATATACAAATAGACTGCTATTTTTCACCGAGATCAGAGTTCAGTAAATTTACATACATCTCTATGAGAATTTCTTGTTGACTGTTACTACACCAAATAGTTAAGCTGATGATTGGAACTAATGGATTCATTTATTGACTGGGTAGATAAAAAGGAGGGAATAATCCAAATGTTTTGAGGCAAGTGGTGTATCCCTACCTCTGGGTCAAAAGGATCAAGTCTCATCTCTGAATACATTGGTAATAGAGATATGTCATAAGAAACTTGACGTTCAATTTAAAACAAGTGGGACCAGATGGACCTGGTGTGTGCAAGCAGCTGTAAGAATGAGTAGACAATATTCACAAAGGAAAGTGTTTTGGTTGCTGTCTCACTGACTGGTTTAAATGCAATTTGGCATTTGCTCTCTCAATAAGAATTAATATTAGTCTATTATTTTCTTTCAAATAAAGGGCTGTGTCATCTAAATATATTGATTGATCAAAAGCATTCTAGCCAGATTTAGGATGTAGGCAATAGCTGAAGGCATTGTCTGTTGGAGGTTTGCCTATAACTTGTAAAGTTTCCAGATTCCACTGCCATTTTTGATGTTTTATTTTCTTGCAAAGAGAAGCTGATTATGGTGAACTAAAAGCAGAATGTGACTTATCAAATTGTGCTTTGTCAGAGAGACATTGCCCTTTCAAAGCCCTTTAAATAATTCAAATGTAAAACAATGCCAAAGCACATTGCATCATTGTACAAAGAATACACCATTGAGTGCATTGCTCCTGTGCCAAAGAGCGATCCAATTAGACCCATTGGTCCAACTCATCCACGTGGACCAGACATCTTAAATTAATCTAGCCCCATTTGCCAGCACTTGGCCCATATCCCTCCAAGCCCTTCCTATTCATATACCCACCCAGATGCCTTTTAAATGTTGCAATTGTACCAGCCGCCACCACTTCCTCTAGCAGCTCATTCCATACACACACCACCCTCTGCGTGAAACATTTGCCCCTTAAGTCTCTTTTATATCTTTCCCGTCTCACCTTAAACCAATGCCTTGAGTTTTACCTTCCCTTACCCTGGGAAAAAAGACCTTGGCTATTCACTGTATCCATGCCCTTCATGATTTTATAAACCTCTGTAAAGATAACCCCTCAGCCTCCGACTCTTCAGGGAAAAAACACCAACTTCTTCAGCCTCTCCCTGTGACGCTAACCCTGGCAACATCCTTGTAAATCTTTTCTGCATCCTTTCAAATTTAACAACATCTTCCCCAAAGTAGGAGACTAGAATTGAACTCAGTATTCCAAAAGTGGCCTGACCAAAGTCCTGTACAGCGGCAACATGACATCCCAACTCCTGTACTCAATGCACTGACCAATGAAGGAAAGCATACCAAACACCGCCTTCATTACTCTGTCTATTTGTGACTCCACTTTCAAAGAACTGTGACCCTGCATCCCAGGGCTTTTTATTTGCCAACATGCCAGTCCTGCCGATTTACTTTATCAAAATGGAACAACCTCCCATGTATCCAAATTAAACTCCATCTGTCACTCATCAGCCAGTAGGCCAATCTGATCAAGATCCTGTTACACTGAGATAATCTTCAAATTACTCAAGAGCACCAGTATAAGAATAAAAAGTTTTTAAGGGGTACTCAAATTAAACCAAGTCTGTGCCAGCACTTAGTATCCTGACCGCACCAGGCTGAGTCTCCAGACCATGTTTGGCATCAAAAGACGAGGCTTCACCTCCCCCCTGCACCAACCGCCGATCCGGGACTCTCCTCCCCCCGCGCCAGCCTCCTGTCCAGGACTCTTCTTCCCCTGTGCCGGCCTGCCACATCAGGCTGGTCTCTGACTTGCCATGACGCCGCCAGTGCGGGAGTCACCTCCTCCATTCTCTCCCAGGGTAAGATAAAGTAGTTGAAAGTTTGAGACAAAAAAAACTGCAGAAAAGAGAAAACAGGAAAGAAAGAAAAAGGAAGAAAAAGAATGGGCGGAGTAGAGGAGCTCAGGCTGGAGACTCCTCATCTCTGCCAACTGGAGCACCTTTTCCATTGGGCAAGCAACTGTGATGTGTTGTAGCATGATGCTCACTTAAAATGAGCTCCAGGATTTTGATCACAGGGATCACAGTATAGTTCCAAGGGAGGAATATGTGTATAATTGGCGTGGAGTTGACCTTGCTGGTGGTGGTGCTTCTATGCATCTGCAGCCCTTGTCCTTCCAGATGGTAGGAGGTCCTGGGTTTTGAAGGTGCTGCTGAAGGAGCCTTTGAGAGCTCTTGCAGTGCATCTTGTGGATGGTGCATATGTTTGCCAATATGCAATGGCGGTGGAACGAGTCAGTGATTAAGATGATGGATGGGTATTCAAAAAAGTCATTGCTGATTTTGGATGGTGTTCAGTTCTGAATTACACCCATTCAGGCAACTGAAAGTATTCCTTCAGGACCCACACATTCCAGCTTTATAGATGGGGGCAGATCTTGAGGAGACGAGTAGTGAATGACTTGCCAAAGAATTTCCAATCTCCTGTCTGCCTTCGCACCCACGGTATTACAAACCATACTGCACTGCCATCCAGCCAACTGAGCTAACGCAGACTTCTTGTTTGGTCAGCCCCTTTCCAACCCTGTAACAGCTGAGTAAGGAACTTTCACTTTCTTCTGGCATCATTTTGGGTCAAAATGTGGAAGTGCCATTTAATGCAGGTAAGTTAAGGGGCAGTTTCTGATTATGGTCCTCTGGCTCAGGAATATTAAAGAATTTGGTTTGCTTTGTATCAGATAAAAACGAGGAGTTTCCTGTCATGTTTAGTCATCCATTTTGTATTTCAACTTTGAGGCGCTTTTTTGAAGGCCAAACATATGAACTAGACAATTCCTCAATGGTGATCTAAAATCTGAAGTTTATATTCAAAGTTAGACAGATTTCCTGCTACACAAAAGGACATTGCAGCAAGGGACCACACACACTATACAGGAGTCACATTGACATTACACAACATGCACACCACTTGTATGAGAGATCTATGTAATCTCTAAAAGGAGTTGTTCTATTCGTATTACATATATACTTCACCACAATTTTAACTGAACATTTTCCCTGCCATGAATACCATTTACTCTGTATCCAGTTTTGCCAATCTCACACCACTTTCTATACCAGAGGTGATACGGAGGTGAAAAAAAAGGCTTTCATTTATATGGCACCTTTTACAACCGGAGGATACCTTAAACAAAGCTTCACTTGACTGCATCATCTTTTGTTTTAAGTGTAGCCATAATGGTAATGAAGAAAACACAGCAATCAATTTGCACATAGCCAGCTCCCACAACAAACATACAAACAGCAATGTTCTAGCGATGTTGCTTGATGAAGATTGGTAAATACTCATTCGAGTACAAATTAAAAAATGGGCAAATTTTAGGAGAAAATGAAAGACTTGCATTGACATAACATCTGTTGTTGATGACAAGAGGTTCTAAAATGCTTTTGACCTGATCAAGTACTGTACTTCTGTGTTGAAGTGCAATCATTGCTGTAATGGTTGAGATATGGTAAACAATTTTCAGCACAGCAATTTCACCCCACAAAAACTGCGAAGTGCCAACAATCCAACCATCCGTTTCTATTATGTTAATGATAGGATGAGTATTGGCCTGGATACCCAGGATATCTGATTGCCCTTCTTCAGAATAGTGCTATTGGAACCTTTACACAACCACCAGGGAGCACAGAAAGGGCACAGTCTCATTTGAAAGACAGCATCGTCTTCGGTGCAGTAGTCCCTCAAGGGTGCACTAGATGATCAGCCATGACTTTTGTGCTCAAATCCCAGAGTGGGATTTAAACCGATGACCTTTTGACAGAGGAGACTGCTACCAACTGAGGTCGACATTTGGAAGGTACTTTCCAGATCGGGCATTGCTGGTGGGGAGCTGCAACCAGGGCCAAGTGTGCCAGAAAACCTCAAGCATATACCACCAGCTTCTCATTCATTCAAATCTAAGGCTAGTGCATCGTGGGTAATGTATCGGCGCAGCCAATGGCTCAACCTCCCTGCAAGAAGCAGAAGCTCAGAAAATCACCCACGCAGTATCTGAAATCAGAGCATATACAAATGCTTTACAAAGCTGTTCACACAAGTACATGGAGTGAAGCATGCAGTCATATGAAATTATCAAGCCTGGTTTCCCCTTTTTTCATATCCAAGTTGAAATCAGCTATGGAGTCTTAGAGATGTACAGCATGGAAACAGACCCTTCAGTCCAACTCGTCAATGCCGACCAGATATCCTACACTAATCTAGTCCCATTTTCCAGTACTTGACCCATATCCCTCTAAACCCTTCCCATTCATATGCCCATCCAGATGTGTTTTAAATGTTGTAATTGTACCAACCTCCACCACTTCCTCTTGCAGCTCGTTCCATACATGCACTGCCACCGTATGAAAATATTGCCCCTTAGACCTCTTGCAAACCTTTCCCCTCTCACTCTAAACCTATGCCCTCTAGTTTTGGACTCCCCCACCCCAGGGAAAAAGATCTTGTCTATTCACCCTATCCATGCTCTCCATGATTTTATAAACCTTAAACTAGGTCACCCCTTAGCCTCCGATGCTCCAGGGATCACAGCCCCAGTCTATTCAGTCTCTCCCTATACTCAAACACTCCAACCGTGGCAACATCCTTGTAAATCTTTTCTGTACCCTTTCAAGTTTCCCAACATCCTTCCTATAGAAAAGAGATCAGAATTGCACACAATATCCCAAAAGTGGCCTATCCAATGTCATACAGCATGACCTCCCAACTCCTATACTCAATGGTCTGACCAATTAAGATAAGAATATCAAGCACCTTATTCACTATCCTATCTACATGTGACTCTACTTTCAAGGAGCTATGAACCTGCACTCCAAAGTCGCTCTATTCAGCAACACTCCCAAGGACCATATCATAAAATGTACAAGTCCTGCTCTGATTTACCTTTCCAAAATGCAGCATCTCGCATTTATTTAAATTAAACTCCATCTGCTACTCCTCAGCCCATTGGCCCATCTGATCAAGGTCCTGCTGTACTCTGAGGTAACATTCTTATGAGACCTCCAATTTTGGTGTGATCTATAAACTTACTAACTATACCTCCTATGTTCACATCCAAATCATGTATATAAAAGACAAAAAGCAGTGGACCCAGCACCAATCCTTGTGGCACACCACTGGTCACAGGCCTCCAGTCTGAAAGGCAACCCTCCACCACCACCCTGTCTTCTACCTTCAAGCCAGCTCTGTATCCAAACAGGTAGTTCGCCTTCTATTTCATGTGATTTAATCTTGCTAACCAGTCTATTGTGAGGAACCTTGTCGAACACCTTACTGAAGTCCATATAGACCACATCCACTGCTCTGCCCTCATCAATCCTCTTTGTCACTTCTTCAAAAAGCTCAATCAAGTCAGTGAAATATATTTCCCATGCACAAAGTCATATTGACTGTCCCTAGCCAGTCCTTGCCTTTCCAAATGCATGTGATTCCTGTGCCTCAGGATTCTCTCCAAAAGCTTGCCCACCACTAATGTCAGGCTCAGCGGTCTATAGTTCCCTGGCTTTTCATTACCACCTTTCTGAAACAGTGGCACCACGTTAGCCAAACTGCAGTTTTCTGGCACCTTACCTGTGGCTATCGATGATACAAATATCTCAGCAAGGGGCCCAACAATCACTTCCCTAGTTTCCCTAGTTTCACTAGAGTGCACCCGATCAGTTCCCAGAGATGTATTCACCTTTATGCATTTAAGACAGAGTCTGCATACATTGTACCACCAAAGTGTGCACTATTTTCATGATCATCCCAAATAGAACAGGCCTGTGACAACACACTTTCAGGATGGAGATAGGCAATCAATTGTATTTTCTGTTTTGCTGGCAATATCACTGCCACCAGTGGTGATGTGCCCTCATGGAACCGATCACCTATCCAAGATGTAATTTGAATCCATGCAGAAAGAGGCAAAGAATAACTAACAGTACAGAGTTAGCATAATTTAATCAGTGGATTAAGTCACTTTGAAACACTTTATCCATATCGTAAAGTTGTATTAGCAATACTGTGCAGGGCAATCTACTGTATCAGCAGCTTTTGAATGAATCGCTTCCTCTGTAGAAATATGAATCCAGCTCAGAAATGCTGTCTCTGCTGTTTGGTGGTGCATATAATCGTGACTGATGAGAAATTCAATTGAATTTCAGCAAGCCAATGCAGGCATTGTCAAGCTGGGAGTTATTCCCATCACACCGGCTGCTGGCACTAACTGATTTGCCAGCAGTTTCCCTTGGAGTGAACTTGTGATGACTGCCTGACCTTACACCATCTTGGAGATGCCAGATCGATCTCACAGCTCCACACTTAGAGCTCCACTCATATTGAGGGTAGCGGGCAGGCCTCAAGCATGCATAAATTTGATCGACTGTTTCATCAATCACCCTGATAACTATGTCACAGAATCTAACCTCAAGCATCGAACCTTTCAATCATTTCCTCCTTTGCAAGGGAGCTGGGTAAGAAACTAATGGATATTTAATTTATAGGGAGAAGAAGCAGATTTGGTTCTTCTTTTAAAATGAAGAAATCATTTAAAACTGATGATTCACTTCGTGTGATGCATACCTTCTATTATGTACAATGTGAGCCTAAACTTCAAATTCCTGCAGACTTGCTCTGAACTTATTGACTATCCATGTTTCTGGTATCAACCTAGTGATATTGGCCAAGATTCAGGAAATGAGAGTGATCTATCTTGGCTGACAGATTCTTGATTTATCAGAGACATAGTTAGACAACTATTTATTGTAAATTTAGCTGTAACTTTGTGCTTAGATTCCTGCACCTGCTTCTCTAGAGATGTATTAGTAAAGATCCTAGAGGAGATAAGGTATTGATTAATTTCTCCTACAAAAATATTTTATATTACATACCAACTCGGGACGTATTCTCAATGGTGAGCAAACTACAAAATTATTTTCTGCTGCACCCAACAGACCACAAAGGAATTAGGGTTTCGGGTGAAAACTGGTCCAAGGATGCAGCTTGCCCAAGGGGTTAAAATTAACCATTTGTTCTAGTTGTACAATTCCAGCTCTTGTTTACATCTCAATCTTATAATTAAGATTGAACAGAACAGCAACACAGGAGGAGGCCATTCAGCTCCTTGTGTCTGTGCCAGCTCTTTGGAAGAACGATCCAGTTAGTCAAACTCTCTCTGTAGCCTTACAATTTTGTCCTTTCCTGATATTTTATCCAATTGCAATGGAAGTCTATTTTTGAGCCTACTTCCATCAGCACTCCAGGTAGCACATTCCAGATTGGAATAACTTGCTGTGTAAAAGAATAATCCTGATTGCTCCCTGGTTGTTTAGCCAAATACCTGAAATCAGTTCTCTGGTTATTGATCAAAGGGAACAAATTAGAGATACCATGCACACAGTTCAACCTCACAGTGTGATGATAAGGAACATTCAGATCATCTTCAACAAAGGTTTAGCTCAGTGCTCACGTAGATGCCACCATCATTTATGCTCATCGTGTCACTATTTATTTGGTATTTATTGTTAAGCAAAGCCAGCAGGACATTAAGATTTAAAATGCAATTTCTGGCAGGGCATTAGGCGAAGCACTCTATCAATGTTTACTATTTTTCATTTTAATGATGACAGCAAAACTGATTTATTTATTTTGCTGAAGCATTAGATAATTGGTTATATTATTTATTACTCTAGATTCAGATTCTGTTTTCACCGTTCGAACAATAATAATCTTAAGGTAATGGTCCTCGCTATAACTCTGCCTGATATAATGCACATTACCTCACTAATAGCAAAAGAAGCAAAGCACCTGATATACCACAGCCTTACAACTGCTGTTTGGTGTTCGCTTTTTTTTTCTCAGTCCAAGATAAGCACTAGTTTAACAAGATTCTGACTCTGACATGTAAGAATTCTCATACAAAGACATTATTACTAATAAATGGAACTGAAGCCCCTACTCCCAAATGCATTTTACCCCATATACCTTTTATTATAACATGACCTTACTCAAGTTGCTCACTATTCATGAAAACAATGATTGGAGTAACTCAACATAATATCCTTCTCTCAAGTATTTTCTTATGCTGTAACTTCAGAGTAACTCTGCTTGTGTAGCCCAAATGTGATATACTTCAGATGTCATTATTGCTTTAACCCTGATACTGGTTTCCCATATTTTGTGACTTACTGAGCAAGAAGTATGTGTTGACCTACTGGTGAGAAGTAGAAGAAAGGACTTCAGCTAGAGGGAAGAACTGCTACCTACTCTTACCATTTCCTCACAGGCTAACCAGAGACCTGGAAGTAGTTGCTGACTTCCTCTCATGATTAGATGGCAGCACCCAACACTTGGGTACGCAAGACAAGGGAAGGAAGAAGAGGCTGAGTAAGTTGGGTCTGTACTTCCGGAGTTTAGAAGAATTAGAAGTCATCACGTTGTTACATGCGAGATTATGAAGGGCTTGTCAGGGTAGGCACTGAGAGGTTGTTTCCTCGGGCTGAGGAATTCAGAATATGTGGTAACAATCACAGAATAAGGGGCCAATAATTTAAGACAGCGATAAGGCATGATTGCTTCACTCAAAAAGTTTGTGAAGCAGCTTTCAATACCCCATCATCAAGTGTAGTTGAGATTAGGATGATCAGATCTTTGATCTCTCAAGGAATAAAAGACAGAAAGTGGAGCTGAACAGAAGATCAACCATGATCTTATTGAACTGCAGAACAAGCCGAAGGGAGTGCATTGTCCAATCCTGCTCCTATGTTCTTAGTTGATAAGCAATAAAAGGAATATTTAGGTAGCAGCAACAGAATAAAGTCAAATCTAATGCTTTAAGAAAGAGTGGCAATTTTGAAAAAAGATGCAGACTTCTAGCAGAGCGCCTAGTTTTCTGGCAAAAATGGGTCCTTCAATTTGTCCTCCATTAATTTCCGTCAATGGCAAAACAGTGGGAGGAAGTCAGAAAATTTGTGGTGTGCTCCTGGCAAATAAAGCTCCCCCGCTGGTGGCCTCTCACTCGTGGCATCAGCCTCGAGGAATTTTTAGAAATTCAGTTAAGGAGTTGGCTCGATTATTAATTTTAGTACAAGATCCTCTGACCTTGAGTTGGCTTCATGAGCAATGCCTCTTTCTGATGTACTGTTAGTAAGAAAGCACTGGGCTATTTAATAACCCTATAAATATTTACAGCCCTTCGAAAACCTTGATGTATTTATTTTATGTTCTTTTCGCACTTCTCTTGAATGTGAAATGAGTGAAGATAGGATTAGTTGGCCAAGGACAGTATATGGCACAGATAAATCAACCATTGTACTCTTCACTCTATACCCTGCAGCAGATAAAAGATGCCTGAAGAATAATAAAGAAGTCAGAGGCTCCGTTTCCACGGTTTCCTGACACCTGTGGTTGATACGTTGACATTGTGTTTTCTCACTGTTAAGTCATTTGGGTATTTTAATAATTTGTAAGTGCAGGTGCTCTGCAGCCTTTGCATAGCAGCTGACATATTAAAATGAGGTAACAGCTCTCATCTGGGCCTCCCTGCACTGCTTCTGCTTATGATTGGACCGATCCATCAAGCCCATCTTCCACAGGCCCACAAATAACTTAGACAAGAGCTCATTAACATTCATGATGTTATGGACATAAGAATTCTCAGTAGATTGTCAAGTCTAATTATCTGCTGACATTTATTGAAAGCTTTGATTAGTGCATAATGTAATGAATAGAAAGTGTGTGTCGGACGACAGGAAAGGAAGCCAAGTTGCACGGTTTTTCTTTGTAGGATGTTGTCACAGAATGAATGCAGGCAACTTCATCAGTATTTGTTATTGTCTTGATGAAAGTCAGATGGCAAATGAATGAAAGGCAGAAATGATTTGCTTTTAATTCATCTTTGTCTTGGTAGTTGTAAGATAGCCGCAGTAATCCTCCCATAAGCATTGCAAATAGATAGGTGTTTCCGTGACAGCGAGAGAGACTCCAGGATGGTGTGTTGCCTCCCTGGTGCCCAAGCTTAGGATGTTTCTGCGCAGCCACAGTATTCTCTCAGGGAGGGGAGGGAAGCAGCCCATATTGGTCGTAGGCAGAAAGAGAAATGAGGCCCTGCAAATGGAGTTCAGGGTTTTGGGAAGAAAGCTGAAAAGTAAGACCTTTTGAATTGTAATTTTGGGATTACGCCGTGTGCCACATACCAGTGAGGTTAAGAATAGGAAAATAGTACAATTAAATATGTGGCTCAAGAGCTGGTGTAGGAGAGAGGGCTTCAGGTACATGGATCATTGGGATCTCTTCTGGGTCAGGTAGGACCTGTACAAGGAGGATGAGTTGCAACTAAACTGGAGAGGCACCAATATCCTGGCAGGGAGGTTTAATAGTGCCACTCGTGAGGGGTTAAACTAGTCTGGTGGGGGATGGGAACCAGAGCAGAATGTCAACGAGTAAAATTACCGAGGAGAAGCCCGAGACCAAAGCCCAGTGGAAGAACAGACAGAGGTACTGAACATGGCAGTACTGACAGTCTGAAGTGTATTTCTTTTAATGTGAGGATTATGACAGATGAGGCTGATGAACTTAAAGCATGAATTAATACATACAACAATGTTGCAGCTATTACAGCGATTTGGTTGAGAGAGGGGACAAGATTGATAGCTTAATGTTCTGGGTGAGACAGAGAGGGTCATAAAAGAGGTGGGGGATTTGCATTCCTGATAAGGGAGAATATCACTGTTGTATGGAGGAGGACACCTGGGAGAGCTCATCCAGTGAGGAATAAGAAGGGTGCAATCACTTTGATGGGATTGTACAACAGGTCTCCCTGCAGCCAGTGGGTAGAGGAGCAGATATGTGGATGGCTTATAGAAAAACCTAAAAACAACAGGGTCTTTGGGGTGGGTGATTTTAACTTCTGTTATATTGATTGGACTCACTTAGTGCCAGTGGCTTGGACAGGGTAACATTTAATAGGTGCATCCAGGCAATTCTTTGAAACATTATGTAAGTAATCCAACTCAGGAAGGGGCCATATCAGACCTGGTATTGGGGAATGAACTGGACCAGGTGATGGAAGTTTCAGTGGAGAGCATTTTGGGAAAAGGTGACCATAATTCTGCCAATTTTAATTAACTTATGTGTAAGGACATAAGTAGTCCTCGGGTGAAAGTATTAAATTGGGGGAAGGCTAAATACCAAAGCATTAGTTGGGAACTGGGGAATGTAGTTTGAATGTCAATCCACATTGCTTAAAGGTGTGTTGGTTAGTCTTTAGGGCGAGCATGTTCCTGTGAAAAACATGGAAAAAGATAGCAAGATTCAGGAAACTTGGATGACAAGAGAAATTGAGAGCTTAGTCAAAAAGACAAACGAAGCATGTGTAAGGTTTAAGAAACTGAAGACAGACCGATACTTCAAGGAATACAAAGATAACGGGAAAGAACTCAAACAAGGAGTTAGGAGGGCCTAAATGAGCCATGAGTTTGGTTGGCAAATAGGATTAAAGGAAAACTCCGTGGAGTTTTATCCATAAATAACAAGCAAGAGGGTAGCTGGGGAATGGGTAAGTTCATTCAAGGACAAACAAAGGGAATATATACCTGGAGCCTGAGGAAGTCTTTTAAATTCTGATGCAAAGTATTCATTAAGAAGGAGAAGGACATGGTGGATGGTGAGTCTCAGGAGGGGCACATTGATGTCAATATACAAAAGGTGGAGATGTTGGGTGTTTTGCAAAGGATTAAAGTAGACTACTCCCCAGCATGCTGAGGGAGACAGGTGAGGAATTGCTGGGGTCTTGTACGAAATTGCTGTGATCTCTTTAGTTACAGCAGAGATCCATCAGGACTGGATAATAGCCAACCTTGTTCCTTTATTTAAGAAAGTCAGTAGTAGGGAAATTATTGGAAAAGATTCTTACGAATAGACAGGCTGGAGACTTGGGGGGAGCAATGGCAGATGGAGTGTCATCCAACCAAATGCGAGGTGATGCATTTTGAGAGATCAAATGCAGGAGAGAAGCACACAGTAAATGGCAGAACCCTCAATGGAATCAACATACAGAGTGATCTAGACATGCAGTTCACTGTTCCCTGAAAGTGGCAACACAAGTGGATAAGGTGGTCAAAAAAGCATATAACATGCTAGCTTTTATCACAGGGCAAAGGGTATAACAATTGACAAGTCATATTGCAGCTGTAAAGAACTTTATTTAGGCCACATTTGGAATATTTTGCACAGTTCTGGTTGCCACATTACTAGAAGAATGTGCGTGTTTGGGGAGGGTACAGAAATGGTATGTCGGGATGTTGCCTGGTTTGGAGAGAGTTAGCTATGAGGAGAGATTGGACAAATTTGGTTTGTTTTCATTTGAACGTTAAAAGATGAAGGGTGACCCGATACAAATTTACACAATAATGAGGCATGTAAAGTCTTTTTTACCCCAGGGTTGAAATGTCAATTACTTGGGGACATAGGCTTAAAGTAAAAAGGGTTATGTTTAAAAGAGATGAGAGAGATAGTTTTTTTTAAACACAGAGAGTGGTAAGTGCCTGGAATGCAGTGCCAGAGAGGCAACACAATAGCAATGCTTAAGAGACATCTTGATAGATATAAATAGGCAGCGAGTGGAGGGAAAGAGACTGTATAGAGGCAAAAAGTTGTGAGTTTAAAAAGATATATTGTTTCAACACAGCCTTAGTGAGCTGAGGGGACTGTTCTTGTGCTGTGCTGTTCTCTGTTCTTAAGCTGCTGAGAATTGTTATGAACTGGTGATTGAAAATTCACTTGTTTCATAAATACATACAAAAACACTGACAAGTTCAGTTAGCCAGAGAGGCTAAATTGGTGGCCAGTAGCTGGTACTTAAATGCACCCAGCCTTTTCTAAGTTGCTTGTAATGAGCTCTGACTTGCATTCGGAATCTGAGTTTATTGCAACTGTGTTCAACAGTCAGAACTTGCACAAAAAGACAACACTTTCTCCAAATTACATGGAGGCGGACTTTAAAGAAATAATGCCATACATATTCAGTGGGACCTTAATTTTTTTTTGACTCCTACAATTGCATGACATCCGCTCAGCAACAGTAGATAGATCAGTACTTCCTGACAGCAACCATGGAGGAATGACTGACAGGATATTTAAATAAAATTTATCCATGCACTTGGCTTTTTGTTTGCTGTATCTAGGTTACGTGGTAATAGTACCTGCTTACCCAAGGTCTTTATTTTTCTAGAAATCCAATGATTATATATTCAGGAATCCTTCCAAAGTAGCTTTTTCAATTTTTAAACAGCATAAAAACGAAACAGTTTTCCTAGCAGTCCCAGGGTTGATACATCCAAGAGTTGTCTTTCCTTAGGAGTCTAACTAGAGTTCCCTCTGGAGTTGACTGTTTTCCTGCCAGTCGAACCAAGACATTCATTCCCTGGTCAGGCTAAAAAGAAGCTTTTTTCCCAGTTACAAACAGTTGCTATTTTGGTTTTCTAGCTTTGAATTTGAACCATCTGAATTACAACATGTGAAAGCACAATCCCTAATCGGATTCAAGTCCTATTCCAGCAAGAAAATATTTCTCAGCCTGAAACCAACAATTTTCACATCTATGCTGTATGATCTTAAATTTTATTCTAGAGACATTGTTGAAGTGTGATCCTTGACTTTTGTACCAAAACCTGATGCTTACATGTTTAAGCTAGTTTCCTCAAATTTCTTAATACTGTTCTGCATGGTAACTGATAACAAACTAGAGCGGGTGTGTGAAAATATGCAAGGCAAGTGGGCAAGGGCTTTGAATAATACCAATCCCTGCATGTCACCTTATATTCAGTATACTCAGTCCATGTGATGGTCTTGTGTACCTTTCTGAACCAAGTGCCTATTTCTGTAGTGATGCAGAGACCATTCGCTCAGGAGATCAGATTTTCAGACAATTTGTTGGGGTGGGGATGTGGCTGTGCCATCTGTTGCTTCGTTGGATCCAAACACTGATGAAGCAAAAACAATTAATTACTACAAAGTTTTTCAATGTGGAATAAGCAAGGGTCATCGAGTCCTTCAGTCCTATTACCATTTGCAACTTTGCTTCACTCTAGCATCCACATTTTAACCTTCCCCAGATGTTGGGCTCACAGGGGGTGTTTTGTAAACCCCAGATGAAGTCATGTTGCTGGGTCCAGTGACTGGAAGGGCAGAGGCTCAGTCATCAGGGACAAAGGTTGCAATTTGAAATGATTAAATGGTCAATTAACAGCTCATTCCCAACATCTGGATGGTGATGGAAAGGAGCCCAGCAATGTGAGATGGCTGCAAGCAGCATCTTGAACAGGAAATCCCATGAGCCTCAAGAGTCTTGAAAAGTAATGGATGCTCTCAGAACTGTGACAATACCCCTGGAACTTCACCCCTCCAGTCACCAGAAAGGTCCTGCAGCACAATAACCGTTACCCTCCTCAGTGCACTTCAGAATGAAGGCATCCTGCCATTCCCCTTGCAGCTCCAGCAATGGCCATCTCTGAGGGGCTTTGTTAATCAAGTAATGATAGCCGGTCTCCCATTATAATACATTTTCTTTCTAATGCAAGGGATTATTAGAGGCATGCAGTGGCAGAACATCAATATCCCAATAGATTATAAAAGCCTCTTAGCAAGCTTTACAATATTGACAGCTTTAATGATTTGTCTGATATCCAATTAACTGGTATATTACCCACTACCCAACCTGCAGATGGCAAAAATAATATATTTTTTTTTAAACAGGGATGCTTTGCTTTTACAAAAAAAAATCACCAAATCCATCAGTCACTGCTCCATCATTATGATGGCGGGGGGGGAAGCTAAAGTTCAGAAGTCAGGAAGTGCAATCCTTGGCATACACACACCATTGCTAACTCCTCAGATACTGAAGCAGTCAGTCAATCAATCAGGTCAGTCAATTGCCAAATGAAAAATGACCTGGACAATATTCAGGTTTAGCTTTTAAAAGTGGCAAGCAATATTCATACCACACAAATAGGTGAGAGGATGTAACCACCACCCTTTGACATTCAATAGTGTTACAATCTCTGAATTCCTATCAACATCATTGGGGTTACCATTGACCAGAAATTGGACTGGACTCACCATATAAATATAATGGCTACAAGAGCAGATCAGAGTCTCGGAATCTTGTAAATAATTCACTTATCTGACTCCTAAAGTCTTTCAAGCATCTACAAGGTCCAAGTCAGGAGTGTGATAGAATATTCCCCACTTGCCTGGATGAGTGGAGCTTCAACATACTTAAGTAGCTTGACACCATTCAGGACAAAACATCCCATACAAATAAACAAACAGTCACTTCACCACTGACTCTCAGTAGCAGCAGTGTGTACTATCTAGAAGATCCTTAAGCAGCATGTTCTAAACCTATAACCACTCCCACTTAGAAGAACTAGGGCAGCAGAAACATGGAAATACCGCCTGCATGTTCCCCTCCAAGCGATTCACCATTTTGACTTGAAAGTATATTACCATTCCTTTACTATTGCTGGGTCAGAATCCTGGAATTCCTTCCCTGACTGCATTGTGGGTCAACCTACAGTACATGAACTGCAACGAGGAGCAAGTGAGGACTGCAGATGCTGGAGACCAGAGCTTAAAAATGTGTTGCTGGAAAAGCACAGCAGGTCAGGCAGTATCCAAGGAACAGGAGAATCGACATTTCGGGCATAAGCCCTTCTTCAGGAACTGCAGCGGTTCAATAAGACAGATCAACACCATCTTTGCAAGGCCAATTAGTGATGGACAATAACTGCTGGCCTAGCCGGCAACACTCACATCCCACAAGTGAATTTTCAAAAATCCCCAATATTAGCTTCTTGAATCTAAACCTTAGATTCTTGAACTTTTGATCAAAGGGATGAATTGCAAGAGACTTCTGCTAATCACTTTCACAAAAGATCCATGGAAACTTTTACTCAATTTGGCCAGGTTTTCAATGTCTCTTTAAAAAGCTGCAGTGAATTATCAGGAAGCCATCTATAGAAATTTAATTTCTTGTAGAATCTTTGATTAAAAATGACTGTGACAACTGACAATAGACAATGATGATCTCCAGCAAGAGAATTATAACCATCACCCTTTGACATTCAGTGACATTATCATTGCTTAATTCTCCCAGTAACAAAATCTTGGTTGTTAATTTTTACATAGAAACTGAACTGAACCAATTCCTAAAGCCTGTCCATGATTTGCAAGGCATAAGTGAGGAATGTGAATGGCATACTGCTATTTGCCTGTATAAGTAGAGCTGCAATGACACTCAAGGAGCTTAACAAAGTCCAGGACAATGCAGCTACTTGATTGATACCCCATCCAACACCTTCAACACTCACTCCCTTCACCATCTACCTGTTGCATCGCAGCAACGTAAGGATCCTTCGACATCAAACCCAAGACCTCCACCTCAACATTCATGGAGGGTGACTGTGAGCTCTTCCAAGTGCAGGAGGAAGATGACAACTCTTCCAAGCAAGCAGCTATTATTGGATGTGATGGAAGAAATCAGCAAAATGCGGTTTCTTTAACCTACATATAGTACATCAAAGGGAACCAGAGCCTGAGGAGGATGGGAAAGATGAGTGACATTGTACTGTGGGTGCCAAACCCTACACACTCACTTCACCATCACTATCCTCAAGTCAACAAACCTTGCACTTCACTCCTCTCTCGGCAAGCACCTCATATTTCCAGCTGAACAGACAGCACTCACCTTCGTCCTTTTGCTCTCTGGTAGCCATTCTTAACACTATCCTTGCACTAAATTTTTTTTCCATTCTCTCTACAGAAGACATATGAATATTCACATTTTTCTACTTTCTGCCTACGTGGGTGAATAGAGCAAGACAGGGACCCAGGGACGGTGGATGGTCCTCCAGTGATTGACATCTTATGCCTCACTGGCAATACATGTACTCTGGGCCCACCAGAAGGAAGCTTTGGCCCAGGAGGTCAAAAAGGTCAGCAGCAACCTCTGAAAGCTTCAGCCTTCGTAGGCACTGTTTGCAGACTCCCAAAAGAGATGACATGTGTGGGGGAATCTGGTCTCCTTGCAACTGGATCTCACTGCTGGCTTGTGGAGGGACATGTGGCTGAGTAGATGGAGCTGTTGTTCCTGCCTTTGATGGGTGGTGCTAGAGGTCTTAGCAATGTTTCCACTCTTGCCCATCAGCAAGGATGCAAGCTAGAGCAGTACAATGAGCTCCAATGTGATTGTGATGCCTGCCACCATATATACATGCCTCTGCAAGTACGGGATGTCCTGGACAGGGGAGATGATGACTTTCATGGAATTTCAAATCACTTCTAAGCAATGAAAACACTCAAATCTGTTAGCAGCATCCTCCCATCTAGTCATGACGAAAGCCCTTCAGTTTCATCGATCAAAACCTCACTGTCTTGTCAGTTTCACTGACTGTACCTTAAAAATGGAAAGCAGTGAAATCAGGGATTATGGGTTAAAGAGTTACTTCATTGTTCTTTAAGCAACTTCGCCAGATTCTCACCTCAGTGAAAGCCAGTAAAAAGGAGGGATGATGTTGAGATCCCAACCTAATGTCATCTTCAGGGCATTTAACTCCCTCCGCACATTTCCTGTACTGGGAATCCGCATACAACGTTTGTAAGGCCATCAGAGACATCAAGAGGCAATACTGAACTAAGCTTCAGACCCAGACCAACCACACAGATACCGGTCACTCGTGGCAAGGCCTACAAAACGTAATGAGGTACAAAGTGAAGACAAAACTTCAGAAATGTAACAAGTACATTTCTACCCAAGGAGCTCAATGCATCATATGCTCACTTTGAACAGAAGGGAAGATATCACCTGTCCCATCAGCCTCGGATCGACCCCCATCCATAGTCACCATCGCAGACGTTAGATTGGTCTTCTTGCGAGTGAACCCTTGGAAGGCACTGGTCTGGATGGAGTCCCCAGCCATGCACTCAGATCCTGTGCAGACCAGCTGGCGAGAGTAGTCACAGACATCTTTAATCCCTCCTTACTAGCATCTGAAGTCCCCACCTGCTTCAAGAAGAGCATCATTATCCTGATGCCAAAGAAAAACCATGCAGCGTGCCTCAATCATTACTGCCCAGTAGCTTAGACTTCCATAATTATGAGAAGCTAGTCGTGGCTCAACCAATTCTTCTTTATCCTTTGCATTTTGCCAAGGCGTAAAGAGTCCACGGCGGACACCAGCTCCCTGGACCTACACGCATCCCTGGAACACCTGACAACAAGGATACCTACGTCAGGCTCCTACTTATTGACTACAGTTCCACCTTCATCATAATTCCAAACAACTTCATCTCCAAACTCTGAGACCTTGGTCTCAGCTCCCCCCTCTGTAACTGAATCCTGGAGTTCCTGACCCATAGACCGCAATCAGTAAGAATAGATGACAATGCCTCCTCCACCATAATTCTCAATACCGGTATCCCGCAAAGCTGTGCACTCACCCCCCTACTATACTACTATACCACACCACCGTGTGGCCAAATTTCACCAACTCCATTTACAAACTTGCTGACCACAACACCACAGAATGTAACAAAGAAATTGAATGCTTAGCAACATGGTGTAAAGTCAACTATCTCTCTAACAACATCAGCAAAATAAAGGAGCTGGTCATTGACTTCAGGAAGCAGGGTGGAGGACACATCCCTGTCTGCATCAATGGGGCTGAGGTGGAGATGGTCGAGAGTATCAGGTTTCTGAGAGTGATAATCACCAGCAGGCTGTCCTGGACCACCCAAGAAAGAACATCAAGGTCTTTACTTCCTGAGGAGGTTAAGGAAGTTTAGTACACTCAGAAAGACTCTAATTTTTATAGGATGCTTTCTTTGGTGTATCTACCTGGATGCATCACAGCGGGGTAAGGTAGCTGCTCTGTCCAAGATTACAAGAAACACAGCCCAGTCCACCACGCAAACCAGCCTTCCATCCGCTGACACCATCTATACTTCCTGTTGCCTCAGGAAAGCAACCAACATAAGTATGTAAGTTAGCTTGCTGAGCTTGAAGGTTTGTTTTCGGATGTTTTGTCACCATGACTAGGTAACATCATCAGTGAGAGTCTCTGGTGAAGCGCTTGTGGTATAACCTGCCTCTCTGTCTATAGCATTTGGTTTCTTAAGGTGGGTGATATCATTTCTGGTTCTTTTCTTCAAGGGAAGGTAAATAGGGCCTAAATCGATGTTTATTGATAGAGTTCTGGTTAGAATGCTGTGCCTCTAAAGAATGCTTGTGTGTGTCTTTGTGCTAGGATGTGTGTGTTGTCCCAATCAAAGTGGTGTCCTTCTTTGTCTGTATGTATAGAAACTAGTGAGAGTGGGTCGTGTCTGTTGGTGGTCAGCTGGTGTTCATATATCCTGGTGGCAGGTTTCCTGCTAGTTTGTCCAAAGTAGTGTTTTTTTTATAGCTTTTGCATGGTATCGTGTAAACGATGTTAATTTTGCTTGAGATATCTAAGCCCTCCCACCCTGGTTATACACTTTTCCATCAGGCAGAAGGATATAAAAATTTGAATACACATGTGAATAGATTCAAGAACGGCTTTTCCCCCTGCAGTTATTAGACTTTTGAATAGACCTCTCAACTGTTAATTCTGATCTCTCTTCCTGCACCTTCTCTGCTGTAACACTGTATTCTGTTCTGCTATCCTGATGCACTTTGATAGTACAATCTGCCTGTATAACACATAAAACAACACTTTGCACTGTATTTCAGTACATGTGACGACAACAACAACAAATGAAACTCAAGCTCACATCTTCACTTGCCTGGGAAAATTTCCTTTAGGTTCTGATCTGAACTAGGTTAAATATTCTCAGACATAGAGCTCAGATAATAACATGAAGTGAAGTGCTTAATGCTGATACAGTTAACTCCCATGTCAAGAGTAATTTGAACATAAATGTTTAGCCCCCCCCAAACTAATATTTAACATCAGAAAAATAATTGTTACTCAGGACTATAATATTTATAGTTACTGAAGTTGTGCCAGGTACTAATACAGGAGGTTCTTCACTGATCAGTTTATACTTGTCATCCAAGATGATTTGGTGAGGCCTTCTGTTGTGTATTGGTTAGAGCCATTAACATCACAGCAACTTGACAATTGACTGTTGTTTCAAACCAGAATTAGGTAAGTGTAAATTTTGAATGCACGAGTATCTGAAAAAAAATTTGTCCTGCTTTTGGCTTCTGCAGTAAAGGCTATTATTCCATCAGCTTGAGGATTATATGATCACAATGCCACTGGGAGCTTTATCCCTTCAAAAATCCTCATTCAACATTATCAATTCTGTATGTAATCTGCGAGTACTGGGGTGATTGAATGTGATTACGCTATTGGACTTGCAATAAAACTAGCCCCAAACACTCATTTTGTACTACTTTATATTCACTGATCTTTTCTCCTTCCTTTAGGCAAGCCTGTAATGATAATAACGGAGTACATGGAGAATGGATCTCTCGACTCATTTCTGAGGGTAGGGCCTGCTTTCTAATTAATACTCTGGTAATTTGTTATTATTGAAGTGATAATGACTCACCCAAAGGAGAGACTCTGCCTACGTCCTTAAAACACATGGAGGCGAATTGTTATGAGTAGATTTATTTCTAGATTAGTTTGCTCATCAAGAACATGTTTGGATGTATATACACATTACCCTCCCTTCTGCCTAGCTGCTTTCACGAATGCTACTATCGATATCATTGCAATTGTTAACTGTTGCCCTTCGTCGTTGCAAGTGGTGTCATTATCTAGAATGCAGCATGAAGTTAGTTCAGCCTGTGTTCCTTCTGGCCAAAATGGAAGTTACTTTTAGTCATATGATAATTGCTGCCTCAGAATTCTTCAGTAATAACTTTGTGCGTCACCTTCATTAGAGAGCCAGGTCCAGTGTGATTTTCTTCATACACGGTGTGCAGCTTTTCCATGCAGCACAATTTCACAGCGGCAACAGACAGCCTGGCTGCACAACAATACTTCATACTTGGTCCAGATTAATAATCCTATCATGTTTCTTCCGCCATTTTGAATCATTTATTACTTCTTTGCCACCTCCCTTAGTATGAAAGGTACACTGTTTAAACTGCCCTGTCAAATGATGTGGCTTCATGAAAAAATATTTCAGCAGATTTTGTACAGACATTGTAGAAAAACCCCACTTCATTGCACCTACCAAATGCTGTCTATATCATAGGAGAGTGTAAACTTTCAAAGACAGGAAGGAGATTTGAAGCACCACAATCCAGATACAAAACCCATGTACTTTTTAGTGGCACTTAACTGTTAGACTCAGATCCAGTTGGGAAATTTCGTCAGTGAATTTGGAAATCAATCTTCATTCTCTGAATTCATAACATCGGACACCCAGAGCAGATGCTGAATTGAATGATATTATTTCAGTAATTTCAGGGGTACTGCATAAGGTCTGAAACCTACCTATCTCAATTTGGGAGTGAAGACAATTCCAGAGAGAATAGTTAAAGTCACTCAACTAAACTAGCAGTTTGGGAATTGGTTGATGGACCATCCCAGTTTGTTGCACATTCAAAACCTTCTTGTTTCATTTGGGGAAGGTGGGGGATTTCCTGGGTTCTTGGTTTACCTTAGGCAGGCTGTTGCTTTAACGGAGTTTTAGACATCTCTGAGAAAGAATGGACTTCTTCCATTTGGAAAATAATGCAGGAAGCTAAGTTGGCTATTTTAAGATGTATAGACAGGATTGCAAGTTAAATAACTCAAGATCATATGCTTTTGAACTTTACTCAGTGTAATTCAGAACAATGTAGTAAAACTGCATTATTAGCTGAGTATTGATTATTAATTTTTTAATATATTCACGAGTGAAAATTGATCATTGGCAATTGATAATTTATTCAGTAAAGAAATTAGCTGGTTCACATCAATTTAGCAAAACCCATATTTCCCTAAATTTGTACTTGTGACTATTCAAGTGCTTTGACCCTCTCATTTACTTGGTAATATAGAAAGCAAGATAAATATTTGATGGTTAAGGGACTGATTTATGGCTTGATTCAGTTGGGATTGGGGGCTAGGGTATCGGTCCTCCAGGTCTGGTAGCTGGGGCATTTCATAAGAGGACAAGACATTACCCTCAAGTTTCACTTGGTTCAACTAAATGATTTTGGATGGGAGTTCCCAGTAAAACCAGTTGTAAAGGTTTATAATTAGTGATTATACAAATAATTGAGTATGAAGAATCAATGTTCTGCATCCCTAGGATGTCAGAATGGTGATAGGTTTCTGATAAAAATGGTGGGTATTGTATAAAAAGTATAATGTGACAATTAAAAACTGTTTACTTCAGAGGTGTCATTAAAAAGCTGGGAACATAAATCACTAATTTGTAATTATTCAGTTGCCAATTAGTCAGTTGCCAACACATGCTGTTCTTGCCAGCATGGGACAGTGAGCTCAGTTGGCTGGACAGCTGGTTTGCAATGCAGAGTGACGTCAACTGTGTGGGTTCGATTCCTGCACACCTGAGGTTGCCATGAAGGACTCTCCTTCTCAATCTTTCCTCTTGCCAGAGATGTGTTGAAACCACCACTAGTTGCCTCCACGTGATGAGAAAACAACCCTAAGGTCTGTCAGGATTCTGGCAACTCGACCTTTACCTTCTTGCTAATGAGGCATTGAGCAAGTAAATGAAAAGAATAAGCCAGCAAATAGCACTTGTATCGGCCTGTGAAGTTAACTATATTTTGGCTGGTCTCCAGATAATCCATTCTAAACGTATATAAAAAGGCCTTCTTGTGGTGCAGTGGTAATCTTTGAGGCAGGAATCCCAGGTTCAAGTCCCACCTGCTCCAGAGGTGTGTGTAATAACATCTGAAGTATATGAGAACTCAAACCAAGACTTGTGAAATCAGCATATTAAATTCTACCTGATATTTTCTCATGCATAACATTTCATTATTTATTCATTCCCAATAGGGCAGATTTCTTTTTGAGCTTCCTTGATTTGTTATCTGAATGGTCTTTGATTATTATGATGGTGGAGGTGCCGCTGTTGGACAAAGTTAAAAATCACACAACATCAGGTTATAGTCCAACAGGTTTATATGAAAGTACTAGCATTCAGAGTGCCGCTCCTTCATCGGGTAGCTAGTGGAGCAGGATCATAAGACATAGAATTTATAGCAAAAGATCTCAGGGTCATGCAACAGAAACGATATATTGATCAAACCTAGATTGCTGTTAAGTTTTTCATCTTTAAGAATGGGTTGCAGGTTTTGGTTCATTAGTATGTAAATCTCAGAACTTCTTTCAAGTCACATTCCTGAGATAACTTAAAGTTTTATGAAAAAAAAACCTCTCAGCTCAGACAATTGATTAAAGCTGTGAGGTTACAGTCTGCCTGTATCCTAATCTTGGGCCAGACTGATTCTATTTCCAAAGCAGGAATTTATAAAATGTTACATAGATTGACTGCCTGCACATTGTGTGCTTTTTGGAATTACATAGAATGGGTCTGCAATTACAAATTCACCTCATAGACTTGTATATGTATGTGGGAGGGAGGGAGAGAACGAGAGCACAAGAGAAATGGGGGGGGAGGGGGAGAGAGAGAGAGATAGGAGTGCGTGGGTGAGTGAGATTGTGGGGTGTCTGAGAGACAGCATGAGTGTGAGAGTATGTAAAAGTGTGAGAGAGAGAGTGTGTGTATGTGCATGTGCATATGAGTGTGCACGTGCATGCGCATGCGAGAGAGTGTGTAGTGTAGTGGGGTCACCTGTAGTGTGACATGAACCCAAGATCCCGGTTGAGGCCATACCCATTGGTACCGAACTTGGCTATCAGTCTTTGCTCGGCCACTCTGCTGAGGAAAAATCAGTCAGATTATTAATGAAGTTCTATTAAGGCCATCTCTCTAACTTGTAAGCAAGCAGAGAGAGATCTGTCATTTACTCAGTTTGACGACTACGTTAAAGTGAAGTAATGTAAGGCGCTCCAAATAGCCATATGAGAAATGGAGCTGGAGAAGGAGAGATCTGGAGGGAGTCAAATTTTGTTCAAGAGATGGCTTCTATAAATGGTTGTGAAACAGAGGAGCCTGAAAACAGGATTCCAGAAAGCAGACTTCAGGTGACAAGAAAAGAGACTTGACTGACATGAGTCATGTCCAGAGATCAAGTTTACACAAGAGGATAAAGTTGAAAGAAATTGCAGATCATGAGTTTAATTAAAATTGCCCTGTGCAGTCTTGTTTGCTAATGGTAACAATGAATGATTAATTTTTGATTTTCCTCAACTGACTTTTAATAGCTCCGACTTTTCATAGACTAAAATTGTTTCAAAAGGAGAAACATCCCAGCTTAAAGTTGGCTGCAATGATCCTCTAACTATAGGTTGCACTATTACACATAACCAACATTCAATCTGAACTGAAATTAATATGCATCAAAATGACTGAAACCAGTCATTCAGACCTGTGTCCACTGCTGGATTGACAACTTTCTGAAAGTTTCATATCTTGGGATGAAAGCTGCTTGAGGATTATCCAGTTTTTTGAAAAAACAAACCATATGGAAGAGTACACAGGTGACAGATTTTCAGCAGAGAGGGTGCAAGTGAAAGAGAGAGAGAAGAAAATAGATTTGTAGATGAGGTCTTGAAAGGTTTGCTCCCTCTTTCTCTCAGATTCTCTCAAACTCACAAAACATCAATTTGGAGTAATATGCATTTGTGGAGAACTCAAGGATACCAATAAATTTTTACACTGCAGAAGGTTAAAAAAAAATCAAGTAAATAATTGTGGTCTCAGGCTAAAATCTAACACTTCAAGGACCCAAGAAATTCTTAATACTATATATTGTAGACTCAGTCACACAGCGCAGAGACAGACCCTTTGGTCCAACCTATCCATGCCTACCAGGTTTCCCAGACTAAACGAGTGCCACTTGCCTGTGTTTGACCTACCTTCCCTCTAAACCTTTCCTACTCATATCCCTGTCCAAATGCCTTTTAAAATATTGCAACTACACATATATTCTTGATTTTTCTCTTTTTGGACTAGACATTATGCCATTTTTACCTTTGTAAATCTGTTTGGTTTTGCATTTTATTATCTTTTCTTGATGGTAGCACATGGTAAAATTCCTCTTTCACTGAAGAAAGCCTGATAATTTGCTCCTTAAGTTTGACCAGGATGTCTTTTAAGTGTGTCACAGCTATTTGCTAAAAAGAACTAAACATCTTTGTTGCACCCATCAAGGGGGTTGAAAAGAGGGGCTGGCTCTAACAGGGATAAATATAAATTACACCCAAGATGGTAAAATTATACCCTAATTCAAGCTAACTGCAAACTTCCTGAAATTCCACGGTAATGCTCATTTCACCTCGTTCCATTTTCTTCTGAATATTAAGAGAAGCAATTGAGAGCTCAAATACTCTGTCACAAATTAGGGTGGGGTGAAGAAACTCTTTTGAAAATGGACTACTGTGCAAGACTTCATTCCCTCAGAGACTTACTTTATGATTTTGCAGCAATGCTATATTCTGTTTAAAGTGAAACTCCTGTTATAAATAGATGTGGTGTGAGATTCTCTCAGGATATAATAGGAAGTCAGCTCAGAGCTAATAGAGAAGAAATCCTGCTGTTTTCACGTCTGTAGACATTTGTTGTTCAGACTATGTCTATATTTAACTCAGCTTTAATGTGGATTTATTCCTCTCAGGATTATTACTTAATTGAACAAAAAATTGATAATGATATTTTATATTTATATTTAGAAACGTGATGGACAATTCACAGTCATCCAGCTAGTTGGAATGCTCAGAGGAATTGCGTCAGGAATGAAATATCTTTCAGACATGAACTACATACATCGAGACCTTGCAGCAAGGAACATTCTTGTGAATGGCAATTTTGTCTGCAAGGTCTCAGATTTCGGGCTGTCAAGAGTTCTGGAGGATGACCCAGAGGCTGCCTATACAACTAGGGTGAGTGGACACATCAAGCAGCATTTACTGGCACTTCAACACTATTTTAACGGATAGTGCTAACCATGGCTCAGTAATAAACACTCTCACTTGGAAGGTGCTGGGTTCAAGCCCCTGCTGAGAATCAAAATCTTGGTTGCTTCTCCAAATGCAGCACTGAGGGCAACTGCATAGTGAATTTGGAATGAAAATTATAATGGTGAACATGTTAAAATTCGGTCATCAACAGTCTCATGCTATCAGAGCTCTAAGAAAGGAATGAGAGAACAGGACCAGACAGCTGTAACTAGTATGTTATACAATAGAATGCAATTTAAATGTTTACAGAAACCTCTGAATATTGGAAACAGTCATTCTTTGGTAACATAGAAATGGAGATGCAGCAGACTTCAAGTACGGAGAGTCAGGCTAACTAGAGTAGCCTCAAGAATAGACATCCAAAACCTCAAGGCCTCATGGTCGGCAGAATCCATAAGGATGGAATAACACAGGCATGTGACTATTAGAGCAGGAGCCATAGGACAAAATAGGCAGCAGCATTGATGGCCCCTTCTTTTAGAGATAACATTAGACAGAAAGCCCCATCTTCCCTCTCAGTTGTTCATATGGGGGATAGTGCTGTTTGAAGAACAGTAGATCTCTATAAAGCATTTTGGGTTAAACCAAGGTTGTGAAAGGTGCTACATTGATGCAAGACCTTTCTATCTTTCATTTGAATTCCCTCCCTGCAAAGTATCTAATTTTTTTTTTTGTAGCCAGTCAGCTCAGAATCCATTCTCAACTGAGGAGATTCTAAGCTCCTGGTTATATATTTTTTCTTTTTTTTTTCTTAAAAAAAACCCCACCCTATCACCTAACTGTGGTGGTGCTTATATTTTTCCCCAGCACCCATTTTGTGTGTGTGCAGATGTGAGACACAGTCAAAGACAATAGGTGTACAATTCTTTCTTCCTGGTGGTGGAAATTGAATAAAGTTACCTTTAGTTTGGAAGCTACAATATCTGGATTGGCCTGGTCACCTCAAAAGCTCTCTGCCTGGTTTTAGCAATCTAAGAAAAAAGTACCCATGAGACGTGTGGTCAATCTGGAGTTTGAAAGTAAGAACCTCCGATTAATTACAAACTTTTTATAAATATTTAATTCCTTGAACTTTTAATTATTCATATCTAGTAAACTGACGTGGACATGGAATCAGAGAACTTTACAGGAGGGAAGGAGGTCATTCTGCTGACAGTACACTGGTACAGACTGGTTAAAAGAGCTGTCCAGTTTAGTCTAACTCCCCACATGTCAAATTGCCTTTTGTGCAATTGGGTTACCAACTCAAAGTGAAGCTGTTACAGACTTTTTTTCCCCCTCTTATAAATGTAAATACATAGCTGTGGCATAAGGAATGTACTTATTCCTCCACTGTCCACCATTTAAGTTAAAACTGAAGTAACAGCAGGGATGAAGCAGCACTGCTGTTGCATGCCTGCTGTTATTTCATTATTATTTATTCTGCAAGCTACCCCACTGAACCAAAGGGAGCAGCATTCTGTCGCTTGTCAGATCACGTTACCCTTTAGCAGCGCACAGCTCCTTTCTGCTTATGTCACATGCTTTAGTGGGGAAATAGCGAGCTGGCTTAAACTCCCTTATTTTGAAAACCCTTATCTGTTCCTCCCACTGGGCTTCAGCTAGAAAGCTAGTTCATCAAGTGTGAAAACTTTTCACATTTCAGTGTAGAATCCTCAGAATCAGATTCCTTCAATTACTATGGAACCCACTTCCCTCACTCTTTCAACTGGCAAATCTCCCAATTATTCTTCCAGTTCTTTAGACAAATTATTTTATCAGAGTTCTCCTTACTGATCAACTTGTCACACAAAACAATTTCCCCCTCCTTCAATCAAAACCCCTCATTTTCATAATCTATTAGTACACACAAAAGGTTAAGATCAAACCTAGGGAGAGGAATTCACCTTCAACAATCCTTCTGCGTAACTAAAGGCTCTCAGCTCCTGGTAACATTCTGGTAAGAGTTCTCTCCAAGTTCTTGAAATCATTTCCAAAAGGTGGGACTCCCAGAATTGTACACAATACTTCAGATGAGGCCCAAACAACAAGTTACAATGGTTTAACATAATTTCTTTGTTTTTAATAAGCCCCCACTGACAAAGCCAAATATCCGAATCACCCCTTTAACTACCTTAGCACCATTTCTTCACTGCCACTGAGTCAATATTCCCAAATTTCCCTGTCTAATTATGAAATTATATACACGCACAGATAATCATTTTACGTTTATCTTTGCTTACAAATTTATCACTGTATCTCACTTATGCTTGTAATGTGCTTTCAGGGGGGAAAGATCCCCATCCGATGGACAGCCCCAGAGGCCATTGCCTACCGTAAATTCACTTCAGCCAGTGATGTATGGAGTTACGGAATTGTTATGTGGGAAGTTATGTCATACGGAGAGAGGCCTTATTGGGAAATGTCCAATCAAGATGTAAGCAACAAAACCCCATGAACTTGTTTCAACCGTGTGCTGCCAGTTTTAAGTGTGAGACCTTTGTAGTAATGTTGTCTAGCGCAAGAAGGTCCATTGTACTCTTGGTTTGGTCTCTACCAACTTTCTGCCTTCCACCTCCCTGAGAGCGTTGACATTTTGTGGGGATGCAGATCACAGGCTGATCTGATACAAGAGTAAACTTCAACAGTCATCTATTCACAAGCCAAAAGAGAAAATGCTGGAAAACGTCATCAGGTCTGGCAGCATCTGTAAGGAGAGAAAAGAGCTGACATTTCAAGTCTAACTGACCCTTTGTTCACAAGCCATTGAACTAAATGAGACATCACAACTAATTCTAAATTTTATCTGCACTCAATGCCAATGCACCTTTCAGTGTTTCCGAGATAGAAAATTTTTGACTGGTATCACTCTCACTTATCAAGAGACACTGAAAGCAACTATAGCACCCTTATTACTGTTTAAACTGAGAAAACTAAAATAGATTCAGAGATTGAATCAGGGACCTAGCTAGAAAAACTCATTTAGACATTTAATTTGTCTCAAGAGAACCGACCAGAAAAATATCACTTATCTCATCAACCACCACAGATACTTGAGTTCCCAAGTAAGCAGACAGTTGGAAGGCAAAATCTCCAGTGAGAGAAACAACTATAACACACCTAATATATTGTTATTGCAATCAAGTTATTGCATTTTAATCAGTGAGTCAAACAGTGCATTGCATAACAAGTGCTCATTTTTAGTAAATGATTATTTTGAACATCTCGAACAACTGAAGTTGCATTCAGTCAAATGGAATCGTGTTGCCAGACACTGAGAAAGCATAGATAACAAGCCTCCTCTACAATTTGCACATCATTTTATAGAGAAGAACCAAATAAGGGACACCTTAGACAGGATGCCAAAATGCCTGCTTGAGATCTCCAAAGTGGATTCTTTCAATAAACAGTTAAAATTTTATAATGAAAAAATGTGCAAAAGTTAATTTTCACGGAAGAAATTGAGATCTAATGGACCAACAGACCATTTTCATCCCAACTGTGTTGTCTTATTATTTTATATACCTGTGAACAGATGCAACAATTGAACAACTGATGGCTACCAATGCTCACACTACATTGGAATTATTTCAGGTTATAACAAAGATTTAAAACAAAATATTGCAAATACTGGAAGTAAAAACTCAGCAGATTAGACAGCATCTCTGGAATGGTGTCAATACCTACTGGCTGTTTCTCTTTTCATGGATACTACCAGACCTGAATTTCTCCAGCACTTTCTATTTTTTACTTCATTCCAAAGAGAGTTTCCTTCTAAAGCTATGCCAAACGATTTGCATAGGCTGATCTATTTCTTCCCCTCAGTCCATGTTCGTAAAATAATTTGTGAATAATGTTCAAACGGTCAGTGATTGAGATGGTTTCAGTGCATCATTGTTAGTCACTCTGAGAAGATGTATTTTAATTCACAATCTAGCTATTTGTCACAATCCAGCTGAAATATATGCATTACTCCGAATTACAATTGAAGGTTAACCTGTACGCGCTCACTGAAAGCTAACAGACTGTCCCCAAGTGCTGACTAGAATATTTAACATGGGTAATAATTTATTTCAAAATCAGAAAAACACCTCGATTATTCATCTTACACAGTATTCAGGCCTGTTCTATTGTCTGTTAGTTTTGCTTAGCTGTATGTGTGGCCTATGATTCATTGAACCATTAATATAAAGCAGTCCATTGGACATTACTGCAAGGACCAGAGACTATAGGTAACAAACATGTAAATCAGTGAAAGCCAGGGTAAAACTCTTGCATTTTCTGCAGGTGATTAAAGCAATTGATGAGGGATATCGCTTGCCAGCACCAATGGATTGTCCTGCTGTCCTTCATCAGCTGATGCTAGACTGCTGGCAGAAAGCACGTGGAGACAGACCCAAGTTCGGTCAGATAGTGAACATTCTCGACAAGCTGATACGAAACCCCAGTTGCCTCAAAACTCTAGCCAATGATGCAGCTTGGTAAGATTTAACAGATGTTAAATGTGAAAACGGAACGCATAGTTTCAAAGAAACTCACTTTGAGCCGCTAGTAAAAGTTTTCAGCTCCTGTTCACCAGAATTTCTTTTTTGTGTATACACAGGTCAGGCAATTCCTTACAAGATCCATGCACTCCAGACTCATCAGCTATTACTACAGTAGATGAATGGCTTGATGGTATCAAAATGGGCCAGTACAAGGAGAACTTTGCTTCAGCTGGTTATACTACACTGGATACTGTTGTGTATATAAACAGCAGGTACTGTAAGAGTTGATAAATTGCTTTTATTTACGAGGATATTGAAAATAGCACTAAAAGTACATTTGTCCAAGTCAGCATACTTCACCTTTGATTTGGTAACTAATTCCTGTTATACTAACTCCTCAAATGTATTCCTTTCTTCAGTCAGTCATACTGTGCATGATCATAGATGCAGTTCAATGTAATTCCTTGCTTTAAGAAAGAAATGAAAACAAGCTTCACAAAGACTGCAAGAAATGAGGCGAGGGAATCAAAAACTGCTTCGTGAGGCATTTTTGACTAGATTTAACCTGGCAGAGTTTAACTGCAAAAATGCAATTTTGTTTTAAATCCAAATAGGCCTGAGGGGCAAGCCTTTTGATTCAACTCTTTCCAGTTGGTTCTGTTATTATGAGCAGCTCTTTTCTCCCCATCTGATTTCTTTTTGATCATCTGAAGATGGCATTTTGAGATTAGTTGGTTAACCAGCTGCCAGAGAGAGTAACTAAGTCTTCATAATGACATCTGGTTAACCAAAACATAATTCAAACCTCAATTGCCATTAGGCTTCATTCTGCCTTGACAATTAGCAAACGTGTTTACCAAGGTATGTTTTTCATTGCTTCATCAGAGAAAAAGCAGTATATATTTGAATATTTTAATTACACAAAGCTGCTAATTTGTAATGAATATTGTATGGATGAACGAGTATTATTCACATTAAATGGCTTCCTTTGAAGAGATTTCTCTTGTTGGGTTCCAATTTGACTGTACATTTAATTTAAGACAAGTATGTGCTTTCTGTGCTATTTTTAGTGGCCTTGATGAACAAGTTTGAATTTTGTAGCAAAAGGAAATGCACACAACAGATCTTCTCCCTTAATTTTTCCATAGTAATAGGCAGAGTGGTGCAGTAATAGGCAGAACTACCTGCAATCTCCAAGACATGTTCTATTCCAACCTTTTTAATTAGTTCTCTTCTATATAGAATGGCCAGTTGTAAATATATATTACGTCCCAGAAGAACTTATTGTTTTGTAGAGATCGGTGATTAAGTATACAAAAATGATAACTGTTCCATGCCAAGACAATCTCTCTTCGCCATATTCCTGAATTTTAGTTTGCCTCACTACGCCTCATGCAGTTTTACCTCTAGAGACTTTATAACTCCTGAAGGTGCAAAATGAAATAACAAGCCATAGGACCGAGGCAAATTTGATTTAATTGACCGCAACTTCAATCACCTCCTCCACCTTAGCACAGCCATTGGAATGGTTTACAATGCAAACAAATACATTTAAATGATCAATATTGATTTTGGGAATTAGAGTATCAATATGTTTGCTTTTCAGTGCCGAAATCTTGTTTCAATATCCCCAGATACTCAATGAAAAATGGGAGTATGTATGTGTGTTGGCCTAATCAAAATATGCATATCTTTGGGAGAAACAGTAAAGAAATGATACGTCTTATTATGTCACTCTAACTGATCTTGTTTTGGTCAATATCTAGTGACCTCTGCAAAATTGGAGTGACAATAGTTGGACACCAAAAACGGATCCTGTGGAGCATTCAGAACCTTCACACTATGGCCAACCAGATGCATGGAACACACATCCAAGTGTAACAGACTCCTTGCAACTAGACATTGTGAGTTGGACTCTTAAACGGGGGAAAAAAAAGAGAACCTACCAAATGCTTGGCTTCCTTCCTCTTGTTAACAGCTCCTTTATCACTGGTGAAAACTAAACAGCTTATCGTGAGAACACACGTGCAGCATTCGTACAGCATGCGACTGTCCTTGCATTTGAACAAAATAATCATTATTGGCACATTCCATTCAAACTTTTTTTTTGTGAAAGGAATAGATAAGTGTAAAGATAACGATGAAGGTTTACTGGAGCAAATATAGTTTCCAAATCAGAGATGTTCTTGCACTCTATTAGAGTCTATATAATAACCAGCAACAGTGAGCTATCTCCTATTTATAGTTCTGTTTATGTTTTATCTGACCACTTCTGGAGGCTGCCATCATTACCAGTTTGAAAGCAGCCTAAGATCACAATAAAGAGACAACCCACACCTTTCCCATTGATGAAACAATCTGCTGACACCCTCTGTCAAGAGGGAAACACACTTAGGTCACTGGGATTACACTGGAAATCCATCCTTGACGTCAACTTGAATTGATAATCCCCAATTACCCATTGACTCTCTAATTGAACATAGAAATATCTACCAAAACTCAAAAGATTTTCATTTATCTATATTCACTTTTAAATTAGGAAAACACGGTGAAGACAAAAGGCACTGACAATGAAGTGTGGAAAGAAATAGGTGGTGAACTACTAGTTATTGATTAGGCAATTCAAGTGCAAACCTTGCAGCTTTATTATTGAGTATTGGATTCCCCCAATTCCAAATGAACCAAACAGCATATTAACTGACTGAACAAAGTGTAGGCTGCAGATGATTTCAATTTCTGACAACAAAGGGAGAAAAATGAGCCCATGGATTCAAACCAACATTTCCAACTCTGTCAAATTCCCAAAATACAGTTTGGATGCCAGTTTCACCAGGTTGTGCTCACTTCCATTTATTTTAAATGAATAGACTGAGAAAAAAATTGATAATGAGGGGAGCTGTCAAAAAAAATGGAAATGAGCCAGGATCACAATACATATCAGTGGGGATTTGGACTCGACTTTCTGCTTTAAATCTCAGAGAGGTGGATTACAACTTTAGAGCCAATAAAAAGAGAAAACTCTGACTGGATCATTAAAAACAAGACTAAATATTTGCCCTCGGCATAAAAAACACCCACCTACGAATGCATGTTATTTTCTCAGCAGGTACAAGATAGTGCTTTATAATATGGGTGGAGTAGTTAACATTAGATATATATTGCACACTTGAAACAATAATGCTCTACCAATAGGTTTACATTTATTTTTATGCTTTCCTCCATTTACTTTTGGGTTGACTGAATGTACAAGGGGAAAGGGCAGATTATTTGGTACTTTGCCAGCCTCCAGGCTGTGTTAAATCTGAATAGATGTCTGTGGGAATGCACACTGAAAATAGGAAAGATGCAAAAATTGAATTCACTCAGCCCTGCAGTCATTTCAGGCATGGTTTCCTCTGGATTCTAAAGTTATAAACATTATTCATTTTTAAACACTTTTACATCACCCCGTGCGATATCGCACAAAGATGGAGTCAGGGCATCAAATAACCCTTTGACCATGGTTTCAAGAAAGTTAAATCTCTTCATCACGAAGTTTGGGAGTGTGGATGGCCTTTCTGTTTCATGTTGTCCTCTCACAAACCAGCAGAGAAATGCCAGAGTTCTATTCCATGCCTACTCTATTAGCACCAGAACATCTATTAGATTACAAAGCAGTCAGGACTCAATAGAAAGACTGAAACTTCAGCTCGGAATTGCAGGGACTGCTTCTGTTCTGCAAAAGACCTCTTAACCTCTTTGTGGCCATCATGAGACGTTATGAAATCTGCCTCATACATGGAATAAGCTCAGTTCCTGTTTCTGTGTATGAATCACAGAATAAATGCTAGAACCTTCAAAAGACTCTTATGAATAGAGTCGAAACACAGCTCTATCAATGAACAAAACCATCTAAATCGATATCACCAGCCACATTAACTCGTTTAATTACATTTATAAGAAACACTAAAATGCCAAGAGTACCAATGGAACATTGCAAACTTCAGGCTGTTGTAAACGAAATAGAGAATCATACACAAGTATGAAGTTTACATTTTATTAACACATCTGTGTTTGCCTCAATTTCTGAATTGACATTTTCGCAGATCGTTATTATGCTGTGGTTTCAAAATTATATGTCGGGAGATGGTAGTTGTTTGCATTTCCAAGTTAGATGCACATAATAGGCGGAGGTAGTCTTCCTTTGTTAAAACAAAATTCTGAAGTTCCCTGGCCTTAGTTGGTCCTGTAGCTTATCATTTCCAAGATTACAGAAATGAAATGACAACATCCAGAAGCAAATTTCTTATGACCACATTCTGATAGACTGGAACAAGAAACAGGTTTAAAGAAAAAAAACACAATGACAAATATGTTCAAGGGAATAGAATACAACAATAGCATATGTTAGCATCGTCTGTATAATAAAGCTTATGCCATATTTGTGTGCAGGTTTCCAGCAGCAAATAATGATAACTAATTGCATTTAACTCTACATGTTAGACATTTGAACAAAAAGTTGAAAATTACTTTCAATATTCTTACAAGAAAGTGGTCATTTTGTTTTACATTAAAGCAGCAATTAAACATATGGCAGTTTTGATACCCACGAGGAAGCTGCTATCTCTGGAATCTTCACTGGAATCTAATTGGCGAGACAATAAAGTGATGATAATGTATAAACGTGCATATAAGAAGGTCCACCAGCTGCTGAGAGCACTTAAACATGAAACTTTCTGCAGGATGGCCAAGGAAGAGAGCGCTGAAATCCAGTGGAGTGTTTGGCAATCACAACATCTTTTCCTGCTCATTGTATAACTAAACTGTCATCATATGACCTTCTAAACCAAACATGAAATACTGTGATTAGTGAATGGCTGCACATTCATATCGTTTGTAGGGATAAGATGAAATTGACGTGTGGCATACCTCTCACTATGGAGAAATATACAACAACATTGGCATTAAAATAAAGAATGAGTGAGAAGCTGTTGAAGTAAAAGATACATATCGAACCGTTTAAAGAGGAAGTAAGATGGTGAACTGATTTCACTATGTGTTCACTTGTTCAGTAACTCCAAGTGGACAAATTAACAGAGATATTCTTCAATGTAACTTCACTTGTGTCAGACTTTAGACAGCTTAAACGCTAAATACAAGAGTTTTTTTTTAAACAGAGCAAGGGTGCTACCATTTTGTAATAGCACCATGTTGATGGTAGAACGAAAGCAAGTGAATTTTGTACCATATTGTATAAAATGTACAGTGTGACTGATATAAAAGTATAGAATGTTTATAGTTGTGAATTTTTAAAATTACTAAACTGAACCGGTTCCATCACTAAGAGCAGAGTGACCAAACAAAACTTCTGTGGTGCCATAGGAAAAGTTTGCAAATTTGTGAAGAAAACAACATTCATGTTAGGACAAGGTTAACAACTAACCTGTGCACTATAAAGTTTAGTTTAATAATATACTTAGGGCTGTGTCAATCAAATGATTGTAATGCAAGCATCAAATGAAGACTGGAACTTCCATGTAACTGGTGAGCCTGACATTGAAACAGCCACTATAAGCATGGTTCAATACACCAGATCATTTCTCATCTGCACTACAACAGTGGCTATACTTCAGAAGTGTTTCATTGACTGTAAAGCACTTTGGGATCTGCTAAACAACAGCATTGAAGATTTCCTTTGGTTTTCTTCACAGGCTGTGAAATTTTACATGGAGTATAGTGCAAATATTATTTTAACTCGCTTCCCCTGGCTCAAAGCCCTCCCTAGCCACCACCATTCTACAGGGCACAAGGTTCTGCTCCATGGATGTGGTGAAAAGGGGAAGTAATTGGGGGAGTTTGCCTTGGAGAGAAACTCATCCCTTTCTTGCCACCTCAGCAATTAAATGCTGGGAAAGAAGATTCATGGGTGGCTTTGAGTTTTTTTTTAAGAAAGTCAACTGTTCAGAGATGTTGTAACATACCTTGGGAGCAGATTGGACTTGAATCCAGGACATCTGGTCCAGATAAAGAGACACTACCACTGCCAGAACAGCACTCAAAGTATTCCCAGGCTGTTACCTAGCTAAGAATGAACCAGACCCAAGTTTGCTTAGGTTCTGGAATCGGGTGAGTTTGGGCATTTTCAGAGTAGTAAGGCTTTCACAACAGAATAATAATTAAGGCAGTTATATGGTCAATTGATAGCAATTTAAATGACTCAATTCATCATCTCCTGGGTTACTTGGCAGGCAAAAGGCTCTTATCTGGGAAACCAGATGACCTTCCTGTCAATTTTATGGAGCCTCCAATCTGGTACAATTCAGAGGCACAGATTGCGGTGTGACAAGATAGTGGCCCCTGAAAGCCACCACCACTCCCCTTTTCTGATCTCTGACACCACTCTCCTGGTATGGTCAATTCTTCTATAACGGGATGGTTACGTTCTTGTGCAACCCCACGTTATAGAAAAATCACGCTTTCGAAACAGCACTTGAAGTGTTGGCAATGTAATCGTATTACAGCCAACACGTGTTTTAAATGCTCACACTTTAGAAACAACGTCCCAATTCGTCAATCGCATTACAGCAAATTCATGTTGACAAAATGCGTGTTATAGTAGGACGACATGTAGGAAAAAAACACTTACCTTCTGGTCACTGGGTCCCCTGGAGTAGGTCTTAACCAGTGACCTTTAGGACCTCACCTATGCATTGCATATCAGCTCATGGTACTGTTATCTCATTGGTGCAGACAGTTAATCACCAAATGACATGCTTGCCCTAGTATTTTGGCCAAATAACAGGGAAACTTCAGTCGGTAGGTGGGCTAGAGGAATATTCAAAGTTAGGAAAGCAGATAAAATGTTACAATTGTCTTTGCACTCTGGAATGTGATTGTTAGAAAAACTTAAAAACATCCACACATCCCACTCCTGTTCATTGTCCAGCAACATCTGGGAAAATATGCATTAAAAAGGTGAAACTTCAAATCAGGCTTGACTACAATGATTTGCCTGGTCAAAGATTGTTTTTCATTCTCCGTCGTGAAGGATAGCATTTAGTTGGAGGATGTAGAATGGTGACTACCTATGCTTCTGTAATCAGACAGGAGTCAGCCCGAGGTAGGAGGAGAATCCCTAATGTTAGTGCCACTTTTCTTTTTAATCTTAACTACTCCTCAGCAAGATTATCCTTTATGGTGCATGCTGTATCCCAAAGTGCCTCATGGCCCTGAAGGTTGGGACCAGTTTAATGGTTGTTTCAATGTGATTATGAAACTCTTTTATTGCATCATCAGACCAGTCAGTTGGTACAGCCCTAAATGCTGATGAGCCTGTTCTCAAACTGAATGTGAGAGATATGAGACTATGGCCTTTTTGCCATGTATGTATTAATTTATGCTTCTTAATTTGTGAGCTTGGTTCTCTGTTTACAGTATCTAGTGACCATTGTTCCTCAATTTTGCTCCAAGGAGTTTGCTGGTGGCACATCAGCTTTGTTTTAATTTTTATGTCGCTGTAATAAATATGCAAATATTTTTGATTTTCTTTTCCACCTACACGTCTTGAGTCTCCAAGTTATTGAGCCTTGTTTCAACCAAGTGTGGGAAAAATGCCACTTTCCATCAAATATTTAATGAAGAAACTTTCTAATAACTCACTTACTGAGTAAGACAGGAGCTGAAGACAATTCAACACCAGGGATGCTCATTTCATATTTTCATCAAACATTTGCTGGTATTGGAAATAAAAGTGTTAGATTTGGCAGAAAGACTGGCTGTGGTTGCTGAATATGAACAGCTTTATCTAGTATTCACACTTTTATTTCAATCTATCCCAGAAACTTTAAACTGAAGGTGATATTCGATCCACAAAGTAGAAACTCCTGAACAGAATTGCAACATACAAATAATGTGGAGAAAAGCATAATCAAGGTCAACAAAAACATTAATATATGACATTATCTAATAATTTCATTATATATAATCCCTCAAAAATTCCCACATTGTGGACCAAGTTAATAGGCTTGAACAGATTGATATTAAGAAAGTGGATGTGCGGGAAATTCTAGAAAGCATCAAGATAGGTAAGTCTCCAGAGCTGGACCAGATATATCCAAGGTTACTATGGGAAGCGAGGAAGGAGATTGCTGCGCCACTGGCGATGATTTTTGCACCCTCACTCTCCACGGGAGTAGTACCAGATGATTGGAGGAAGTCGAATGTTGTTCTTCTGTTCAAGAAAAGGAATAGGAAAATCCCTGGGAATTACAGACCAGTCTTACATCTTTGGTAAGCAAGATACTGGAAAGGATTCTGAGAGATAGGATTTATGACTATTTGGAAAAAACAGTGCTTGATTAAAAATAGTCAGCATTGCTTTGTGAGGGGCAAGTCATGCCTCACAAGCCTTATTGAGTTCTTTGAGGATGTGATGGGATAAGGTGACAAAGGTCAAGCAGTTCCCCACAGTAAGCTCATTCTGAAAGTTACAAGGTATGGGATACTGGGAAATTTGGCTGTCTGGATACAGAACTGGCTGGCTGAAAGAAGATAGCGAGTGGGAGTGGATGGAAAGTATTCTGCCTGGAGGTCAGTGACCAGTGGTTTCCTGAAAGAATCTGTTCTTGGGCCTCTGCTCTTTGTAGTTTTTATAAGTGACTTGGATGAAGAAATGGAAGGGTGGATTAATAAGTTTGCCAATGACACAAAGGTTGGTGGTGTCGTAGACACTGTTGAGGGCTTTTGCAGGTTACAACATGACAGTGGCAGAATGTAGAGCTGGGCTGAGAAGTGACAGATGGGGTTCAACCTGGATAAATGTAAAGTGATTCATTTTGGAAGTCGAATTTAAATGTTGAATACAGGTTTAAAGACAGGATTCTTGGCAGTGTGGAGGAACAATGAGATCTTGGGGTCCACGTACATAGATCCCTCAAAGTTGCCATCAAAGTTAATAGGGTTGTCAAGGCGGCGTGTGGTGTTTTGGTTTTTATTAAAAGGGGGATTGAATTTAAGAGCCATGAGGTTTTGCTGCAGCTCTATAAAACCCTGGTTTGACCACACTTGGAATACTGTGTCCATTTCTGGTTACCTCATTATATGAAGGATTTAGATGCTTTCGAGAAGGTGCAGAGGAGATTTACCAGGATGCTGCCTGGATTGGAGGGCTTGTCTTATGTAGAGAGGTTTAGTGAGCTAGGACTTTTCACACTAGAGAGAAGGAGGAAGAGAGGTGACTTGATAGAGGTGTACAAAGTAATGAGAGGCATAGACAGAGTAGATAGTCAGAGACATTGCCCCAGGGCAGAAATAGCTGTCACGAGAGGTCATAATTTTAAGGTGATTGGAGGAAGGTATAGAGGAGGTGTCAGAGGTAGTTCTTTACACAGAGAGTGGTGGGTACATGGAATGCACTGCCAGCGGTGGTAAAAGAGTCAGAGACATTAGGGGCAATTAAGCGACTGCTGGACAAGTACATGGATGGCAGTAAATTGAGGGGGTATGTAGGTTAGGTTGATCTTAGATTAGGATAAATGCTCGGCACAACATTGTGGGCCGAAAGCCTGTACTGTGCTGTACTGTTCTATGTCCTATGTTACGGATCACAAGTTTAGCTTCTGTGGCATGTCTTGACCAAGCCAATGCCAATGAATGTCAATGATCAACATGTCCCTATGTGAGTGACTCATCTCTTCAGTTGCTTCACCCTATACAGAGGTCAGAGATCAGATTAAAGCTCACCCAAAAATGGAGATGGACAAAATTTCCAAGTACCCAACCCTATGAATCTTTCAACAGCTCTATATTACTGCCAACCTTTTCTCCATGATTAACCCCTGCCCTGCTGGGGAAACCTAGTTGTCCCCAAATAGCACAGAACTCAACCAGTACAGTTCACAAAGGTGAAAACGTACTGAATAATTGCAGTGACACTGAGCAACACCAGGGATATTCTGAGAATACCAACCAAGGGAAACATTGTGAAAAATAATTGTAGGCAAATCCATAAGAATTTCTTAAACAATAAGATCTAGGGACAACACACATCCTCTATTCATTTTACTGAATCAAGGTGTGCTTTTGTCATACAGGTAGCAGACTTATATTTACAATGCATAAAAGAACTGAAAACCTGATTGTGTATCCAGAATGATTTGGAGATCTTGCCAATTCTGTAAGTGAAAAGATAGAGTGCACTATCGGCTCCACATTTCTTCAATCTCACAAAAGTAGACATTATTTAATGCTGTCTCTGCAGTGGTGATGAGGAAGCATCACCAGAATTTCTTCAGGAGCTCATTTGCCTACACCAGAACATATACCTGATGTAAAACAAACACGTATTCAGCACGCCAGTGTTGCCTTGCTCTGTTACAGCTCCAAGTGTCACTTTTAAAATGGTGCATTCCTTCAGAAATGTTTTTGATTTGTTGAAATCAGGAAACTTGCATATGGAGCTAACAGTTTTGTGATCTAGAAGAGGGACAGGAATGGTTGTTGGAGGTTCCTGGTTACAGATGCTTCAGTAAGATTAGGGAGGGTGGTAAAAAAGGAAGGGGGGGTGGCGTTGCTAATTAGAAATGGTATAATGGCTGCAGAAAGGCAGTTCGAGGGGGATCTGCCTTTGGAGGTAGTATGGGCTGAAGTCAGAAATAGGAAAGGAGCAGTTACCTTGTTGGGTGTTTACTATAGGCCCCCCAATAACAGCAGAGATGTGGAGAAACAGATTGGGAAACAGATTTTGGAAAGGTTCAGAAGCCACAGGGTAGTAGTCATGGGCGATTTCAACTTCCCAAATATTGATTGGAAGCTCTTTAGATCAAGTAGATTGGACGGGGCGGTGTTTGTGCAATGTGTCCAGAAAGCTTTTCTAACTCAGTATGTAGATTGTCCGATCAGAGGGGAGGCCATATTGGATTTGGTACCTGGTAACGAACCGGGACAATTGATGGGCTTGTTAGTGGGTGAGCATTTTGGTGATGGTGACCACAATTCTGTGACTTTCACCTTGGTTATGGAGAGAGATAGGTGCGTGCAACAGGATAGGTTTTACAATTGGGGGAAGGGTAAAAACGATGCTGCAAGACAGGATCTGAGGAGCATAAATTGGGAGCATAGGCTGTCAGGAAAAGATGTCATTGAAATGTGGAACTTTTTCAAGGAACAGATACAACGTGTCCTTGATATGTATGTACCTGTCAGGCAGGAAAGAGATGGTCATGTGAGGGAACCTTGGTTGACGAGGGAGGTTAAATGTCTTGTAAAGAGGAAGAAGGAGGCTTACATAAGGTTGAGGAAACAAAGTTTAGACAGAGCATTGGAGGGATACAGGATAGCCAGGAGGGAGCTGAAGAAAGGGATTAGGAGAGCTAAGAGAGGGCATGAAAAATCTTTGGTGGGTAGGATCAAGGATAACTCCAAGGCCTTTTATGCGTATGTGAGAAACATGAGAATGACGAGAACGAGGGTAGGTCCGATCAAGGACAGTAGTGGGAGACTGTGTATTGAGTCGGAAGAGATAGGAGAGGTCTTGAATGAGTACTTTTCCTCAGTATTTACAAATGAGCGGGACCGTATTGTTGAAGAGGAGAGTATGAAATGGACTGGTAAGCTAGAGGAGATACTTGTTAGGAAGGAAGATGTGTTCGGCATTTTGAAAAACTTGAGGATAGACAAGTCCCCCGGGCCTGACAGGATATATCCTAGGATTATGTGGCAAGCAAGAGAGGAAATTGCAGAGCCGTTGGCAATGTTGATACCAGGGGACTGGAGAGTGGCGAATGTTGTGCCCCTGTTCAAAAAAGGGAATAGGGATAATCTCGGGAATGACAGGCCAGTTAGTCTTACTTTGGTGGTAGGCAAAGTAATGGAAAGGGTACTAAGGGATAGGATTTATGAGTATCTGGAAAGACACTGCTTGATTAGGGACAACCAGCATGGATTTGTGAGGGGTAGGTCTTGCCTTACAAGTCCTATTGAATTCTTTGAGGACGTGACCAAGCATGTGGATGAGGGTAGAGCAATGGATGTAGTGTACATGGATTTTAGTAAGGCATTTGATAAGGTTCCCCATGGTAGGCTTATGCGGAAAGTCAGGAGGCATGGGATAGTGGGAAATTTGGCCAGTTGGATAGAGAACTGGCTAACCGGTCGAAGTCAGAGAGTGGTGGTAGGTGGTAAATATTCAGCCTGGAGCCCAGTTACAAGTGGAGTTCCGCAGGGATCAGTCCTGGGTCTTCTGCTGTTTGTAATTTTTATTAATGACTTGGAAGAGGAAGTCGAAGGGTGGGTTAGTAAATTTGCAGATGATACAAAGATTGGTAGAGTTGTGGATAGTGAGGAGCTGTTGTCGGCTGCAAAGGGACTTAGATATGATGCAGAGCTGAGCTGAGGAGTGGCAGATGGAGTTCAACCCTGTCAAGTGTGAGGTTGTCCATTTTGGAAGGACAAATAAGAATGTGGAATACAGGGTTAATGGTAGGGTTCTTAGTAAGGTGGAGGAGCAGAGGGATCTTGGGGTCTATGTTCATAGCTCTTTGAAAGTTGCCACTCGGGTGGATAGAGCTTGTAAGAAGGCCTATGGTGTATTAGCGTTCATTAGCAGAGGGATTGAATTCAAGAGTCGTGAGGTGATGTTGCAGCTGTATAGGACCTTGGTAGGGCCACATTTGGAGTACTGTGTGCAGTTCTGGTCACCTCATTTTAGGAAAGATGTGGAAGCTTTGGAGAGGGTGCAGAGGAGATTTACCAGGAAGTTGCCTGGAATGGAGAATAGGTCGTACGATGATAGGTTGAGAGTGCTAGGCCTTTTCTCATTGGAACGGCGAAGGATGAGGGGTGACTTGATAGAGGTTTATAAGATGATCAGGGGAATAGATAGAGTAGACAGAGACTTTTTCCACGGGTACAGCAGAGTGTTACAAGGGGACATAAATTTAAGGTGAATTGTGGAAAGTATAGGGGGGATGTCAGGGGTAGGTTCTTTACCCAGAGAGTGGTAAGGGCATGGAATGCGCTGCCTGTGAGAGTGGCAGAGTCAGAATCATTGGTGACCTTTAAGCGGCAATTGGTTAGGTACATGGATAGGTGCTTAAGCTAGGACAAATGTTCAGCACAACATCATGGGCCGAAGGGCCTGTTCTGTGCTGTATTGTTCTATGTTCTATGTTCTAACATGCATATTGTGATTATTGAGAGGAAGCCAGTGCAGATCAGAGTTAAATCTGGCTTCATGTACAGGTGTCCAGTTAGAATTAGAATCCCTACAGTATAGAAACAGGCCCTTTAGCCCAACAAATCCACACCAACCCTCCGAACAGTATCCTACCCAGACGCATTCCCCTAAATTTACCCCTGACACATGAACCTAACCCATACATCCCTGAACACTACGGGCAATTTAGCATGGCCAATTCACCTGATCTGCACATTTTGGACTATGGGAGGAAACCAGAGCACCCGGAGGAAACCCACACAGACACTGGGAGAACATAAAAACTCCACAGAGACAGTGGCCAGAGGCTGGAATTGAACCCTGGTCCCTGGCGCTGTGAGGCAGCAGTACTAACCACTGAGCGACCGTGCCATCTAGTTAAGATTCCAGCCATCCTATCAGCAGCTGAGCTTTTGGAGGTCAAACAGTTCCTCATTTAATTGGCCCTGTTGCATACTGAAAGGGCCAATCACCATACCTCGTGATAAAGGCTAATTTGTACCCACATATCACTAATGTGGAATCCAATATTAGCCATTCATTGATCTACCTGAATTACTCAGAATCACTTGTCCAAGTCAGGCACAAGTTCCCATTCTTGAATGGCAATTATAGACAAATGTTGGGGCTCTGTCCTCAATCCAGAGGAGCAGCTTCACCAAAAAAACTGCATCATGACCAAATGGGGCAGTTTTCACAATAAAAATATGCACATAGTTTGCTCAAAGGGGAAGTTAAAGTAATGGGGGACAAAATCTGAAATTAGACTCAAGCCACATTGAACCCAGTTTTAATGAATGTAGGAAATAAATATGGTCACAGGACGCAGATTGATCAGTTTAAATATTTCTCAGGCTTCAGGCCTTCGTTTCAAGGGCAATTCTATTTTTAATACAAAGTTGGAAAACCAGCAGGTGGTGGGGCTGAGTCTAAACAGGAAGTGTCCTCAAGACGGCTCGTGGGTGAGGTGAAATTAGATTGTTAAAATCCATCCTGTAACATCCCAACCCCACAACTAGACTCCATATATTCCTCTTCTCCCTCTCCACCACCACTGACAACCTCCTGAGAGATCAAAACCTCCCTTTCACTCGTGGCCACAAACTCTCTTGCTAGACCTTCAAACCAATTTGACTGCATTTCCATCTAATACATAGCCAGCTCATCTATGCTTTGCAATTTAAAAATTGGTGGGAAACTAATTCACTTGCTTTGTTATTCGTGAGACGCTAGGAAGCTCAGATGAGTTTTTTTTAAACAAAAACATGAGGGGTGGGTGCCTTTGTAAATGAGTGAGGGAGGGGTTCATTGGATTTCTCTCAGAAGTAACACAAGATTTCAATGTGCTCTTGCTGGAACTTAAGTATAAAAATAGCACAAATCTTTTATGCAAGTTAACATTTCTGTACAAGTTCTTGGCTGCAATTTTTAAAAAATGTCACCAAGAGTTCACTGCTCCATCTAGCCAACATTCACATTGATCTCAAAACAAACGTAATCGCATTAAAAAAAAATGTAGGTGCTGAATTTAACTCATTCAACACAAGTTTAATGAAGGTAGGAAATAAATATGGTCACAGGAAGCAGAAAACCTATTATTGTCGATGCATCACTGCGCTCACAATGTTGGGCACATTTAGTGCAGCCTCATTAACTGCAGACACAGATAAAAGAGAACTTGACACCTCAGGTTAATACTTTGCAATGACTGAAAGGCCCTTTATCATCAACACTTTGCAGCATTTGAATGAAAACAACTTAAATAAACTACAATATTCCCTTCATTTTCACAGTGGTATCATAGGTAATATGTTGGCTTTCTATATTTCAGGTGAGGATATCAGAAATTTAATAAGTAAATCCAATCATCACTCACTATGAGATAAGAGTTTACAAACCTGAATATGTTTGAAGCTCAATTTAATCCCAGTTCAGCTGACACCTTCCAGGACAGTGGTAAAACTATCCACCGTTCTCATTTACTCAGCTCCAGTATCAATGGTGGCTCAGAGAAACTTACCAGTTTTAGGGAGAAACACATTGTCAAATTCTCGCATAGATGAATGATGGTGTGAGTGGGGAGAATGGAAGATGGCAGCAGCAGGAGTCTGGATCTTAAACAGAGGTGGGGAAATGCTCTCACTCTCCTAAATCGCAGTACAAAAAAGAAAATGCAATCATTGTCTAGGGATTATTGGTCTGCCCCTAAAACCCTTAAGAATCGGACCACATAAAATGCACTGCATGCTGCTGTCACACCCAGTCAATTTAACAAAGAGGCTCCAAGACAAGTATTAGGACCTGCATTCACATCTTTACAATGGGCCAGTGCTAGTTCCAGGCACGTTCGGAATGTCAACAGAGGAACATCCACCAATAAGGCAGGTGATATGTTTATGATTCTATACTGTAAAGGCAAACACTTTAAAAAAAAAAGCATAACCTGAATGTATCTATAAATTTACAGAAATAAATATTTGATCTGTTGGAACATATCACCTTAATGCATTTGAAATTTATCAAAAGCTTTTAAAATCGTCAATGTCAAATGGCTCAATGTATTACAATACACATTTCATTAATAGAAAATATATGGCACACTCCTCTAAGACAGGAAACAGACAATTATGATGATTCATCATGTGGGGAGACTAATCACAGAATAAAAATGAATGTCATAGTCTTTTGATGCATTTAAAGCCAGAGTCATTAACTGAAAACCAAAGCCTTGATTTGTTAAGTCACAACTACTCACACAAGATCTTGCTAGAAAATGAAGGGGATTACACAAGTGGCAAATGAAATGTGGTTTGCTCAGTTTCAGAGGAAATAAAATTGGCTTAAAAAATGTTTTTTTTAAAAAAGGGTCATACAGAACAAACAGGTACATCTGCCATTATGGATGGGAGCAGGCATCAGTACTGATTCAGGTATAACTTCCTGAAAATTCTCAAGATCAGCATCTAAATAGGCAGAGGTTTGAGGCATGAGGAAGAGGGAAATTACATTGATCAACTCAGAAGGGTTTCTTGAGAAATATCTGGCATGACCTGTTAAACACAGGAAAACAGTGTATTTCTCAAAATGTTAGCACTCATTGTAACACACAACCCTTGTGGCATTACATAATAGAGTAGATTAGATTCCCTACAGTGAGGAAACAGGTCCTTCGGCCCAACCAGTCCACACTGACCCTCCGAAGAATAACCCACCCAGACCCATTTCCCTCTGTCTAATGCACCTAACACTATGGGCAATTTAGCATGGCCAATTCACCTGACCTGCACATCTTTGGACTGTGGGAGGAAATTGGAGCACCTGGAGGAAACCCACGTAGACACAGGGAGAATGTGCAAACTCCACGTAGATAGTTGCCCGAGGCTGGAATTGAACCTGGGATCCTGGTGCAGTGATGCAGCAGTGCTAACCACTGTGCCACCCCATGGCTAAACGCTTCAACTCCCCCTCCCACTCCCTCAATTCAGTAGCTGTCTGGAAATTCCTTTTGTCGGTTACAGAATCCTGAGAGGAACCAGGATCCGTTTTAACTGAACAGTACTAAGAGTACGTCAGCCAGCAACATTTAAAAAGGACAAGAGACCATTATATATATTTAAAAAAACTGAATATTGATTGCTTGTGGCTTCAGATATAATGAGTGGCTGATCGCTCTCTCAGCAGCAAATCATCGTTGACAGGCTGTGCCCAATCCAGCAGACTTGATGAGACTTGAAGGAATAGCAGTTTTGGATGAAAGCATATTTGTGCTTGATCCTTTCAGGAATACTCAAGAAGTGGAGTTAAAAAGCAACTGCCTCTCCTGGTTTGTGTGCACCACCTTGCTGACATGGTCCATTGTGCTGAAGTGTGCTGTGAAGAGACATGGCGGAGAACATCCACTCGACACTGCTGCACATGCAGATAAAAATAAATGATCTCTTTTTCTCAGACTGCAGTAAATATATCAAGACAGCAAAGCCATTGGCTGAAGGAAATTAGATAAACTCCATAACTAAATATCTCCAATAGTTACTCAACCATCAAGATCAGCAGTTTGGGAATGATCCACTTCAATGGCCATAATGTTTCACAATGGATTCATCATGGATAACCAAGGATTGGTCTACATTTGTTTCTATTTCTCTTTTTGAATTCACTTCATTTCTAATCTGTGCCTGCTGTATTTTATAATTTATCTTGTATTTTAGTGACAATAAGCTCACAAAGAAAGCCTAGCTAAAATGGCGATTTTTAAAGCAGTCTCTGAGGTTATGGTACATTTATGATTTCAAACAATTACATATCAAATGCAAGAGGGAAGGCAGTTAGCTCATCCTGATTTATATCTAAGCTCCAAAAGCCCCCTTCCCACCAAAGCTCAATTTAAGAATAGAATTGTTTCTAATGAGATTCCAAGATTTGCATGTCCATGTTTCAAACAAGATGTCTATTGATCATATGCCACTACCTGAACCTGGAGTTTGCCCTTACATTAGTTCAAATGTATGTTATGGTCTAGGCCAAAACATTCTTATGCAGGCAGTTCCAGACCACAACTTTGCAATTTGTTTTGGTAAGTGTACAGTGAAAATTACTTGGATTAAGTTAGCTAGGTTGACTACTAGATTTTAAAACAGTCAAACATTTATTTACAAAATTATACAATGACACACAAAGAACAGAATAAAGAAGTCCTACAGAACTCAACTTATCCAACTAGATTTAATAATGCTATTCCGAATATACACAACAGTCCCAATAAGGAAACTCCCTTTAAAAACCAACAAAAATGGAACACATATTTACAGGTTGAAGGGCAGAAGAGAGAGAGAGAGATTCCACATAGCTCCCTATTGAAGTTCCAACCAATTCAAGACTGAACTAAAATTGCTCAGCTCAGCTAGAGAGCTGACTACTTCCCGTATCATTATACAGGTCACTTCGAAAACATGACCACTTTGGCCTGAATTATCATCTGTTTACATATAAACAAAAGGCCTCTCAAAATCCTTTTCATCTCTGTACCAAACCAAACTGATTGGAGTCCAGCCTGGTATTTAGCCCCTCTGAAAGAAATCAAGAACAGAATCTCCTTGAGCCAAGGAACAGTATTAGGGGAAAAAAAGAAACTAGCTTTGTGACAATGTCAATAATTTCCACGCTGTTTGTCATCTTACATACTACCACAAACTCTTTTATGGGAAAATAAACCATGTGGCTTTATTTCATTCCCCCACATCTCCAACAGCAGGAAACATCCTCATTTTCTTTCCTCAGAATTGCCTCGAGCTTTTACATTGCTCCTGTTATATTCTGGTCACCAGAACTGAACTTCTTCACAACCGCAAAACTCTTCCACTTTGAGTGTGGTTGGCTCTGATTCTTTCAAAGTCCAAATACCTGATTTCTGCCATATGTTGCTAGACTTATACATAAAATTGGTCTGTATCAGTGCAAAATACACATAACCATATTGCATTTAATTACACATTGGATGTAACCTCAATAATACTCCAGGGTTTTTTTGTGGTTGGAAAAATGTTGTCAGAACATTAAAAAAAAATCAGACTGTTCAGTCTCAGAAAAACAAGCTTTGATCTCCGAATAGACAAGGGAACTGGACTCTCAACCTTTTCCCTACATGCCTGCTCAGGAACCATGAGTAAGGTTGAAGGACAAGGGGACTCTGATTGAAGACATTGGACAAGAGATACAAGGGTGTGAAAAGAAGAACCTTTTTGAGGAAAACAGCTTGCAGGGCAACAGGAATGGTGAAGAGGGATTGGGAGTACCTGAGTCTTCTATCTATGTCCCCATCAATGCCACACAACACCCTCTACTCATTCCCAACAGCCCCTCATAACCCCTTTATCCAACATGGTACCCACTTCCATCCACCACACTCGTCCCTTTCAATCATGCTAACTCAGTTCATATTCACAAGTACCCACACACAAAATTAAAGCTCCATTACTTGAACTTCTACATTGCAGACTACAATCTATTGCACAAAGCATGGAAACTCATTTAAAAAAAACACATGGTGACATGTTAAACAATTATAAGGGGTTTAGACATCTTTCATACATAAACTTCTCCACAGTTAACCATCCCAAAGAGCACTTAAAACTCTTTCCTTTCCCACCTGCTGTGTCCTGGGACCATATCTAAAAGGTACCTCATCTCAACCAAGGGTCAATGGCTCTCCAAAAGCAATGTGTTGAGAACTGACCAGCTCAGTGCTGATTCATCCTGCTCACTCTAGGTTTTATACAGTGGGGTTATCAAGGTGGTATTTAAAATAGAGATGGTTGACCATTTAAATAGCCAGCTGCCTCCAGGAACCACATACCTGAAGCCCACGCTGACTCCAAAGGCCCACAGCGTTACTGGTATACATTAAGAGCTTCAATTTATCTCACTGTAAATTATTATAACTGCATCACCAGAAGCCACAATAAAGTGCTCAGAATAGAATCTAATCATCCCATTTCTGTTTACAGGAGTTGCTTATTGCCATTTTCACAACGCAGAGTGATTTTCCACTTCCCAAAACCATACAGATTATTTTATTTCTGTCGCAGAAATAAAATACACAACCAACCTGCCAGCAACCATAAAGAGAATGAACAGCTTTCTCTGTTCTTGGGTGTAGTATCTATCAGAACCCATCCAAGACATTATCTCTTTTTTTTCTGCCATTGATTTTAAGTTTGAACATATGTAAATTGTTCATTTTGAAAAGGATGCTTTGGAAATTCGACAATAAAGATCAACACTCTGCCAATGAAAATCTGTGCAACTCTCTCTCCACATGTCATACATTAGAAGCTTATAATTGCAACATTTCTCTCTGAAATTATAGGAAATTAAATAAAACCAAAAGAAAATCATAGATCATTTCAAGGGTTTATATGCTGTACTGCTTGTTCCAAACCATGACCAGGTTTCACTAGATACTGAACACGGACACAATCAACTTAGCTGGATTGTTTGCAGTTTTGTCTCTGGGTTCAAAGACCAAAGGTCTGATTCCCTTACAGGAGTTGAACTTAGTCTAAACTGACGACAGAGTCTGAATGGGGAGGGGTGGTGGTATGAGACAACTTGACAGCCATGACCCAATTGACCAGAGTAGCACGCTCAAGGGGCTGAATAGCCAAATCCTGTTCCTCTTTCTTATGGTCTTATGAACAGGATGCATTCATAGGACAGATTAAATCCAGGGAACAGAGGCTCAAAATAAGATTATTCACTTTCGAAATGGATATGAAGAGAATTTGCTTCTTTTACAAGGCTCATTAGTCTGTCAGATTCTCTTCCTCAGACAAGCAGAGGATGGGTCATTGAATTTCTTCAAGACTAAGTTGGATAGAGACTAAAATGTGATAGATTTCAATGTTTACGAGCTGTACAGAGTGAAAAGTGAAGTTGAGACTGCAACCTGATTGTCCTTAGTCTCATTTAATGGCAGAGCAATCTGAAAGGGCTGAATGCTGTCCTCCTGTTATGATATTCCAATAAAGGAATTAATGGTGTAGTAGTGTTATCACTGGATTGTTAATCCAGAGACCTAGTTCTGGGGACTCTCATTCAAAAACCATAATGGCAGATGGTGGAATTTGAATCCAATAAAAATCTAGAATTAAGAGTCTAATGATGATCATGAATCCATTGGTTGGAAAGACCCCTCTGGTTCATCAGTGTCTAAAGGATGGAATCTGCCATCCTTACCTGGTCTGGCCTACATGCAACTCCAGACCCACAGTAAGGTGATTGACTGTTAACTGCCTTCTGGGCAATAAAGGGATGGATAATAAATGCTGGCCTATCCAGCAATGACCTCATCCCATGAACAAATGGGAAAAAAAACCCTGCCAGTCAGTTCAGGTGATTGAAGACCAAGAAGTCTTCTTTAATCGATCAAAGAGAGAGGTTTAAAAATTCTCATTCATCTTGGGGATGTGTGTGTGAAATTACCATTATAATAAATGCCCACATCTCTTTCTGATGGGTTTTCTTGGGTTATTTATTGTCATGAACCCTTCTCCTCAATACTAGTAAGCTTTATAAATTAGTATAGGTGGTGAAAGATTAAACACTAATAAAAGTCTTCAGCAGTAAAGATACATACTAGAGTAACAAAAGTAGTTTATTGCATAACAGTAAAATAACAGGCTATGTTAGCTTAAGACTGGTTACCTTAATTAGGTGATACCTCAATGAGATGATAGCCAGGCCTATGCTATATGGTTTTAGCCTGTAGAAGTGAATAACTGAATAACTATACCTTCCCAGAGACACAGGTATTTATATTCAATGGGTGACTATACAAAAGCTTCCAAGCTAACCCTTTCAGGCTACCTGCTTATAGAACAAATACTGCTGAAAAATGTCTGTTGCATATATTTTGATGTGCAGTTATTGTGGCTTGGATAAAAAAAGCTTCTGCTTGGATGTTTTTCAACGTGACTTGAATCCTGTACGTATAATTATATTCAGCAAAAAGTAAAGAGCTATGTGCTTTCATTCATTTAGAACAATCTTGCTACACAGCAAGTTTGGGAGGGTAGGTCAGGAGACTAACAATGGGACTACTTCATCAGTGAATACTATCCTGCCATTTGCAGGAAAAGGCGAGACTGGGAGATGAAACTAACAGAAGCTTGAAACGCAGAAGTACATAAACCAGTGAGGAGTAAGGGAGAAAGATCATGCCCATTGCTGAAAATAAGTCTTAAATATAGATTGGAACAGAATGAATCAATACTAATCATTAGGTGTGTAAGATAATTGGAGGAACTGAAAAGGATAGAGAGGAGCCGTTTCCTCAGATTAATGAATCCAGGACAAAGAGGCATATTGTTAATGTCAAAGATTAGCCTTTCAGAGATTACGCCAGAAAGCAGACTGCTTTATTGAAAATAATCACGAGAATTCTGGAATCCTGCCAGGAAAGCTTTTGCAGTTCAGTGAATTGAATCTTTCACAAATTGAGTTTGATAGATTCTTGCTCCAGCAAGGGTAGCAAAGTTTTTTAACAATGTGTTCATCTCTGGCATGACCCACTTTTATTGTCCATCAATCCCGAATTGGCCTCAACAAGGCACTCTTGAGCTGGCTTCTTGTAATGCAGCAGGCATTAAGGTGTTTTTCTTATTTCTTCATGGAATGAGGGTATTGCTGACTAGGCCAGTACCTATTGCCCAGAGGGCAGTTAAGAATCAACCACATTGCTGTAGGTCACACGTAGGCCAGACCAGGTAAGAGTGGCAGTTTCCTTCCCTAAAGGACATTAGTGAACCAGATGGGGGTGCACTCACAGGTCAAAATTCCCTCTGAGCTGCATAGCTGCACATGTCGTTCGATGTGCTGATCCATGGTTTCCGCTTCATAGAGACCCTTTGGTCCAATCAGTCCATGCCAACCATGATCCCAAACTAAACTAGTCCCACCTACCTGCACTTGGACCAAGTCGCTCCAAACATTTCTTATTCACATAATTAGTTAAATGTCTTTTAAACATTGTAACTGTACCCACATCCACCACCAAAGTTTGCAGATTTGGAATGTGGTGTTGAGGGAGTCTTGGCAGTTTGCCTCAGTTCATAGTATAGATAGTATACACTGCTGCCACCGTGTCTGAAGGAAATGATTACTGGAGGTACTGGGACAATTAAGCAGGCTGCATTGATCTGAATGGTGCCAAGCTTTTTGAAGGTTGTCAGAGCTGCACCCATCCAGATAAGTGGGCAGTATTCTATCACACTCTTGACTTGTGCCTTGTAGATAATGGACATGCATTAGTGAAGCAGGAAGTTAATTACTCATTGCAAAATTCTTGACCTCTGACCTTTTGTCTTTATGGAATGAAGATGAGTAGAGAGAGGTGGGATACAAATCAGCCACAAACCAATTCAACACTGAAGCAATCTCAAGGAGCTAAATGCTTACTCCTGTTCATAATCTCTTGTTAAACTTGAAGCTCCAAAATCAAACTTGTAACTATCAACTGGTCCATCTGGTCGTTCTGTTTTTAAATACATTATATTACCCAAAAGGAAGAAGGTTCTTTTTTGATTGGTTTTGATTGTCTAGAATTCTCTGATCAGGCACTTCTTCAGGGAGGGTTGAAAAAAAATGTTGGAGTTTGAACAGCAGAACTGAATGCCTGTGCTTGTGTGTATTCTATAGCTGGTGCCTGAGATTGTTCAATTGAACAGCAGCCAGCAGTTGCCCTCTTCATATATTGGTGGAGCAAACAGCACAATATGACAGGGACTCAAAATATGATTTGCATTCATAGCCGCTATAGCATATATTATAAAATTCATGTTATACTAGAGTGCAAATTAAGTACCTATGCTAACTATTCTACCTTGACATCAACACACGGTTCAAAATCTATTTGCTTCAATCAAACAGGTTGGTTTGGTTTCTTGGTCAATCCAGTTTTAGCCGAGTGAACCAAGAGAGTTGAATCTATTCAGACTTGTTTTTAAATTAATCAATAGATTGTTCAACAAATCACAGTGTATCGGCCATATCCCTGTCAATTATTCTGAGTACTGTAAAAGAAAATCATCAATGGCTGACATGTGAACTACAAACAATTGGAAGCTTAGAACCACAACTTTAATAAATGATTTATCTGGTTGACTACCTAGTAAATAAATGTTACTTTACTGCTGCATCACATAATCCAGTGAAATGGAATCATTTCAACAGCAAACTGATTTTGAAACAATATTACTTCAACCTAATGCTTAAAAACATAAAAGCGCTGAGTTCCTTAAACACTGCAAAACCTATCAAAATATAAACCAATAAAGTAATTGTACCAACAAAAATAACTCATAGAATAAGCGTCAGGAGTTTCCTTCAATAAAAGAGAGTATGCATTTAAGAGGGGGTAAGTTCAAAGGAGATGGAGAGGCAAATTTTGTTTTTTAAGCACATCGGTAGACGCCTGAAAAATGCTACCAGGGTAGTGGTGCAGGCAGACACAATAGGGATATTTAGTGGGCTTTTAGATAAGCACATGAATAAGGGATGGTGGGATATGGGCTATGGGCAGGCAGAAGGGAGGAGTTTAAACCTGGCATCAAGTTTGGCACAACATCGTGGGCCAAAGCGTGTGCTCCTGTGTTGTACTGCTCTATGTTCTAAAAATGGAATTGCATATTCAGAGATACTTCAACCTCATTTATGCAACTTCAGGTTTGACTCATTTAAAAAATACTGACCAACTTAATTTCAAAACCTGTTAATCAAGTTTTACATTTACATATATCAAAATTTTCACATGTGTATTCGCTTCAGCATTTCAGAAGCTCATTTCTTGATCTGTACCTTACCCAAATATAAAAGTTAAATATTCTGTGTATATACTCTCCCACCTGTGGTGACACAAGTGGTTGAACAACTCAATGACTGCTCATGTTTAATGATAAATTCAACTGCTTTAAGCAGTTGAGAGTTTAAAAATGCAATTTTAAAAGGTCTTGGAGAGGAATATTTGCTGCAGGGTGGAGAGGAAGAAATATTAAGTTGGAAGGAGTTATATGACTGAGTGGTCAGAAATAACTCCGTGAAGATGACTGTGGAAGCCAACTAGGTCCAAGAGTAGTTTATGAATAGTTATTTGGAGAGAAAAGGTAAGAGCAAGAGGTCAGTGAATTCATGGGATAAACAGCAAGATGATCTGAGAATGAAGATTGAAATCAGAGGATGAGGGAAATCACTCAAACGCTGAAAGAGGATGAGAAAGGAAAGTATCTGAGAGAGGTTATTGGAAGGTGTTGGGGCAGACAATAAAGGACTTTAAAAGAGAAGTGAGAGAATTACATTTTCTTTGAAAAAAGCAGTTGTATAATAAGGAGCAAGAGAGGCATCAGTCATGACTTAGTGAAAAGATCAGACCACAGCGGTTTGACAGGGGCATAGTGATGGAGAAGAATAGTCAAGCTGGGAAACTTCAGTAAGGGGTAAGCTGTTGCCACTTATATACAATATTTCACTTAATGTCACAAGTTTGACAGTTATTCATATTAACAGGATGCATTGTTGGGTTGATTGTGAATGGCAACTTGAGGAGAACTACAGAGAAAAGTTGAGAATTGGTAGTGTCAGACAGGACAAAGTGGGGACTGCCCCTGGAAAGCATTGGATTTCCTCAGCTTAGCCACAGAAAGCTTTTCTGCTCTTGACCTGGACACTATTCAAATAAAACAACCCTGTGATAAACATCGTTACTGATTCATGCACCTCAACTAACATTTCCTCGACCTTACAAGCACTGACCCCAGCACTCCCAACATTGTATCCTGGTCATTTACCACTTGACAATGATCATCCAGCTTTCTTACTCCCTTTGCAGCAAAGTTAGACTCTTTTCCAAAGCTGGCTTAAGTATGGTTTCCAGTACTGTACTGTTTTCCCAGATAAGTGATTTGGCTTTGGCTCAACAACAGAACAATAGTCTGCCAACCTAAACTAAACAAACAATAAAGGCCTGATTCATGCAATTTCTATTATATCACAGCTTATTTCATGCATTGATGTCTTATTCAGTCCATTATTCTTACATACAACATTTGATAGCTTCAGCAAATGTAACAGCAGAATTACTCAGGCATTTCACTAGTATTTTCATGGATAGATGTCAGACAACGAATATTCCAAGCTTGGAAGCTTCTGCTTCAAAAAACTTACTGTATCAAAAGGGAATGGTACAGTCCCTTGTATTTCTTTTAGACTGAAATTATCTACAGAGGCAATTGTAAGCCTGCTCTACACTCAAAGCATAAATACTTGGTATACTCACTTAATTCTGACTACAGAAGCAACTGAGATCAACTGTTATGACTGAACATTAACGACAAATCAATTTGGCTGTGGGGTGTGAGTAATGTGGGATTCAACGTTCATTCCTCACTGCCTTGAGAAAGAGGTTGTGGACCATCGTTTTGAACAGCGGCATGGTGCTAGTGCTCCCATGATGGTAGCGTTAGGTAAGGAATTACAGAAAACTAACCAACTAATAAAAAAGTATTGATACATGACCAAATTGGAATGGTGAGTGACTCTGAAACGGTCAAATAATTTTAAATGCTTTTATCTCTTGGTAGGAAGGGACATGTCAAAGCAGTTTTAGTGTCTTGCTGTAGTACACTCTACAGATAGAAGGTCATGTTGCAGCAGCAGAATAGAATGGAACAAGTAATCAAGTCGAGTGAAAAATGGACAAATCCAGCCAACAATTCAGTTTGTCATATATTCCCTTATTGTCTTCCCTTTCCTCGTCATGGATAATTGAGTCTCCTGGTGCACCCAAAAACAGGATTTTGCAGACACACAAAATCCAAAAGTGACCACAGTGTGTGTTTCTAGTCACGTTGGGTAAAAGGCAAATTACACTTTACTCATAGTGGACTTAATAAACTACTGCTGACTCAAAGAACTAGCAGGGTAAAACTGACCAATGAGCAACAGCTGATTCTGAGAAACAAGTTGTCAATTCAGCACAGCAAGTGGTTTTTGTGGTGCAATGGTGGTGTCCCTGCTTCTGGACTATGTCTGGCATGTTCATGTCCCACCTGCTCAAGGGGTGTTTAATAACATCTTTGAACAGGACAATTACAACATATCCAACACAGCAATTCAGGTTGCATATTAGGCAAGGTATAGAATTTGGAGAAAGTGAAGACTGCAGATGCAGGTGATCAGAGTCGAGACCAGAGTCAAAAGCATAGCAGGTCAGGCAGCATCCGAGGAGCAGGAGAATCAATATTTCGGGCAAGAGCCCATCATCAGGGATGAGGCTTGCGAGCCAAATGGATGGAGAGATAAATGAAAGGGGGCGGTTGGATGACTGGGGGAGGAGGAAGCTGACAGTGCAATAGGGAGACAGAAGTGGGGGTAATGGTGATAGGTTGGAGAGGAGGGTGGAGCAGATAGGTGGGTAGGAAGTTGGAAAGCTAGGACAGGTCATGAGGGTGGTGCCGAGTTGGAAGGTTGGAACTGGGACAAGGTGGTGATGGTGGTGGGAGAGGGGCAAGTGACGAAACTGGTGAAATCCACATTTATGCCATGTGGTTGGAGGGTCTCAAGGCAGAAGATGAGGCATTCTTCCTTCTGCCTTGAGTCAGGTGGTTAGGGTTTGGTAATGGAGGAGGCCCAGGACCTGCATGTCCTCGGCGGAGTGGGAGGGGGGAGTTAAAATGCTCGGCCACGGGGCAGTGGGGTTGGTTGGTGCGGGTGTCCTGGAGATGTTCTCTGAACCACTCTGCGAGAAGGCGTCCTGTCTCCCCGATGTAGAGGGAACCACATCAGGCGTTTCTACAGCTGTAGCTTATGTTACATCACATTTTAAACCTAAAGGAAATTGGGGTCCAAATGGATTTTAGGGATACTAAAAATAATACAAGACATGGTTAAACTAGCACAACTGCAACTTGAATCTGATTTCACAGAATAATATAAATATCTAACTTAGTGTCTTAGACTTGCCAAAATTCCATGCTGGTGTGCTTTTCACCTACAATGTGTTATGAATAGTTTAAATCTTAACACCTTTGCAGTGGGCTTAGATTCAACTTTCTTGAAAAAAATACAGAAGAAATAGTAATATGAAATATAAACATGTATCTGCATGTTCTACTATTCAAACTGCAAAGAACCAACACAGTTACCAAAATTATGTTGAGAATTCAGTTAATTGAGAAGTGAATTGCACCTTTCCAGGACTATGGAGTTTTACTGTAAACAAAACCTGCTCAAATTGTTCAATCTGGATATTTTTGACTTGTTCCTTGCTTTTGCCATCTGTCACCAGCTGCCTATGTTTTATTCAAGCCTGTTAAGAGGATTTAAAAACTTAGTGGAGTGATAACTGATGAACTTTAAAAAAATGCTTTCCATTTTGAGAGGTTCCCAGCCACTCATTTTACAAACAATAACTTTTCCTCTCTCTTCATCTATTTAAAACATTGAGAAGGAATAAGGAATACATGGAATAAATACAAATTACGGTGGTAGCAGAAATCGACCATTTCATAATACAGAAAGTTAAACAATACTGGTGCAAGTCTGGACTTTTAATTAGTTAGTTCATAAAATGGTAAGTATACACCATAAAAAAAGAACACCATTGCTTAATCAAGTGTGTAACTATATACCCTGAAGACCTAATGGGCAAATACATTGCTCGGTACTACAATAACCCATCAAGATGGTACCAATTAATCCATCCTGATTTCTATCTTGCATCCCTTGTTGCAGGAAAGAATGAAGCTTCCTTCATCCCTTCCATTGCTTTCCTTCCCCAAGTCCTCAATTCATCCACTATTCATTATCACAGCTTAATTGTAAATTGTCAGCAAAAGAACTCCCACAATATGATCTTATTTGCATTTTGGGTCACACTAGCTGGTGATCTGACTATCTTGATAAAAGGCTTCAATCATTAACAAAAGGGTTTATACCACATTCTTGCATTTCATGCTGTAGCAGCATTGAAGTAGTAACTTTGAGTTGTGTGCTCCTTTCTTTTTTTCATCTTTAACTGGTTCAAGATTATTTATTAATTTCAACTATAGTCATAGAGTCATAGATGTATTGCACAGAAACAGACCCTTTGGTCCAACTTGTCCATGCCGACCATATATCCCAACTCAATCTAATCCCAACTGCCAGCACCCAACCCATATCCCTCCAAACCCTTCCTATTGATACACCCATGCAAATGCCTTTTAAATGTTGCAATTGTACTAGCTTCAACCACTTCCTCTGGCAGCTCATTCCACACACGTACCACCCTCTGTGTGAAAAAGTTGCCCCTTAGGTCTCTTTTATATCTTTCCCCTCTCATCCTAAACCTATGCCCTCTAGTTCTGGACTCCCCGACCCCAGGGAAAAGACCTTGCCTATTTACCCTATCCATGCCCCTCATGATTTTATAAACTTCTATAAGGTCATCCCTCAGCCTCTGATGCTCCAGGGAAAGCAGCCCCAGCCTGTTCAGCCTCTCCCTATAGCTCAAATCCTTGGACTCTGGCAACACCTTTGTAAACCTTTTCTGAACCCTTTCAAGTTTCATAACATCCTTCTGATAGGAAGGAGACCAGAACTGTACACAATATTCCAACAGTGGCCTAACTAATGTCCTGTACAGCCACAACATGACCTCCCAACTCCTGTACTCAATATTCTGACCAATAGAGGAAAGCATACCAAACGCCTTCTTCACAATCCTATCTACGTGCGACTCCACTTTCAAGGAGCTATGAACCTGCACTCCAAGATCTCTTTGTTCAGCAACACTCCCTAGGGCCTTACCATTAAATGTACAAGTCCTGATAAGATTTGCTTTTCCAAAACGCAGCATCTCACATTTATCTAAATTAAACTCCATCTGCCACTCCTCAGCCCATTGGCCCATCTGATCAAGATCCTGTTGTACTCTGCAGTAACCTTCTTCACTGTCCACTATATCTCCAATTTTGGTGTCATCTGCAAACTTACTAACGAGAGAGAAACCTCAATTATCTGAACGAGATGGGTGGGCACTATTTCGTTCAAATAATCAATTATTCGGTTCATTGTCTTTCCTCTGGGGCTCAAAGTTTTCTGTTAAGTCCGCTCTCCATTCAGGAGACAAGGCAGCAGGACTTTTAATCACTATAAACAAAAGACACAATCAGTTTGGAAACACGTCTTTGATGTAATGTTTCTATTGAGACCTCGAGATCTCCTTGGGATAATCGAGTTTCCTCTGTATAACTCTTAAGCACACATCAAAATTGCTTGTATCCAAAATGTCTTTCGTAACTCTTCATCAGATTCCCTCCCATATGATGCTGAAGTTTTTTAAGTTACTCTGTGTGTTCATGTACCATTTTGCTCAAATAATTCTTCTCATAGACCTTATCTTTTAACTCCTCAAACCCACCAGTAGTTTTACCCTAACTTGGTTAATCTTCAGGACTTCCTTTTTAAAAAAAGATTATTTTCATCTTTTCCAAAATCACTTCCCACATCAAGAAGAAAATTTAAAGCTTAGCTGCTTCTTGATCTTGGCCTTCTCCCTCTTTAAGCAAATCCATGTGGTCCACTGAGGGAGCTCGTTCTCTCTCTCTCTCTCTTTCTATTTCAAACTGTTACTTCAGAGCAAAAATAAAATGTGTTTTTTCCCCACTGAGTGGTCTTACAGCTCTTATTTTCAGTTTAAACAAAACTGCCGACAGCATTTGTTGAGCGTATGGTGACGTGTTACAAATAGAGTCATAGAGATGTACAGCATGGAAACAGACCCTTCGGTCCAACTTGTCCATGCTGACCAGATATCCTAACCCAATCTAGTCCCACCTGCCAGCAGCCAGCCCATATCCCTTTCAGAAAAGTTATTCCAGACCTCTGGAAGGCTGAAACACTGGGAAACTTTCAGGCATAAACAAAGGGATACAAATAAAATTAATAAAAATAGGTAAGGTAAATTATGAAAGAAACCTCACACAAAATACAGCACCTCACATTTATCTAAAGTAAACTCCATCTGCCACTCCTTAGCCTTTGGCCCATCTGATCGAGATCCATTGTATACTTGAAAGATGTTAGAGAAATCTAAAAGGTCACTGAGTACAGGAGTTGAGAGGTCATGGTGCAGATGTAGAGGACATTGATTGGCCACTTTTGGAATAGTATGCACAATTCTGGGATCCTTCCTATTGAAAGAATGTTGTGAAACTTGAAAGGATTCAGAAAAGATTTACAAGGATGTTGCCAGCATTGGTTGGTTTGAACTATAGGGAAAGGCTGAATAGGCTGCAGCTTTTTTCACTGGAGCATCGGAGGCTGAGGGGTGACCTTATAATGATTTATAAAATCATGACGGGCATGGATAGGGTAAATAGACAAGGTATTTTCCCTGGGGTGGGAGAGTCCAGAACTAAAGGGCATATGTTTAGGGTGAGAGGGCAAAGATATAAAAGAGACATAAGGGGCAACTTTTTCACACAGAGGGTGGAATGAGCTGCCAGAGGAAGTGGTGGAGGCTGGTACAAATACAGCATTTAAAAAGGCATCTGGATGGGTATATGAGTGGGAAGGGTTTAGAGGCATATGGGCCAAGTGCTGGCAAATGGGACTAGATTAGGTTAGATTATCTGGTCGGCATGGATGAGTTGGACCGAAGGATCTGTTTCTGTGCTGTACATCTCTATGAGTAATCTAATTATTTCCACCCAGAAACCTGAGCTGGAAACCAACAGAAGGTTCACATTCCAAGAAGAGAGAATACAAAATCATACTTAAAAATCATAGGAGAAACTAAAAAGGAGACCAAGTGTGGGAAAACAAAAAATCTTTAAAAACTCATTTTCATTTTTGAAAAAACATATTTTTTTCAGTCCATCTTAGACCTAATTCTTTAGCTCTTCTCCTAACATTCCCTATTTGTGTTGAAAATTCTGGCCCTGATTTTAAATTGAGGGCATTGAGTTGGGTGTTATGGTTAGTATGCCTTTAAGAAATATACTCATAACTTCACTGCAGCACAGCACGTGACCTGATGGTAATAATATCTCATACTTCAACTTACCTTTGACCACCTGAAGCATTACTGTATGCATGCCCCTCTGTTGTAAAGCAATAGCTCATTGCTAGCCCAAGCATTTATGTGGCTGAGCAATGTAATGCTTAATAATACTTGGTTGTACTAAACATCTGTTGGATCTTTTTCAATACCACAAGAGCCATGCCCAGTTAATTTTGGGAGTTCAAATAAACAGCACTGCAACACTGTTTGAGACAAACTCTTACTACTAGCAGGGGTATCAGCTGGAAAAGAATCTAATAACTTAGTGGCGGACATTTTGAAAACTAATTGAAGGCCATTCAGGCAACATAAAAACAAAAAGGACTTGGTCATTCAGCTCCTTGAGCCTGCTTCGCCATTTATTAAAATCATGACTATCTGATTGTAACCTCAAACTGACATTTCTGCATATCCTGATAATCTTTCACTCCTTTGCTTATTATTGTTTGCCTTAAAAATATTAAAAACTGGTTTTCCCAAAAAAGCAGTAGTAGCAGAGCTCCACAGACTCATGATCTTCTGGAAATGTGATGGTCTGTGGATAATTTCTGGATTATTCACCAAGGCTCCTTAGATAGCCCCTTCCAAATTCTCAACCACTTCTATCGAGAAGGGCAAGGGCAGTAGATACATGGGAATACCACCAGCTATAATGTCCCCTCCAAGTCACTCACCATCCTGACAGCATATATTGCTGGTCCTTCAGTGTTCCTGGATAAAAATCCTGGAATTACCTTTGGAAAAAGGCATTCTGGGTCTCTCTACAGCACATGGACTTCAGTGGTTCAAGAAAGCAGCTCACCACCACCTTCTCATGGGCAGCTAGGGATGTGCAATAAGTGCTGGCCCAGCTAGTGACACCCATGTGGGAATAAAATTAAAATTAAATAAACCAGATAGGTGAGTAAAAGCTAACATTGACCAATAGATAAACCACTCATCACATTTGCCTCTCAAATTTGTTATGTGTTCTCAACATCATTTAGATGTCTATTCTTTCCTGCAAACTATTAATTTCCCTTGAGTACCATTTCTTCCTGTTACAGTCCTATTTTAATTTGTGGACACGGTTGTTAATTTAACTGACATAATGATAGAGAATTGCCTGCACTGAAATTAAAATTAATTAACTCCAGTGAAACATTGCTTTTAGCTCAAGCTGTAGGATACATAAACTTGTTGAAAATGCAATGACATCCGCATCTGCATAAATAAATAAGACAGTATATTGATAGTGGTGTGATAGACTCCTAAATCAAGGTCTTTTGCAACCCATTCAATCATAAATAATGGGATGTTCCCGTTCTTAAGCTCCAGTTGTACATAGTTAGGTTCAGCTTTGAGCTTGCACTTGTTCAATGACTCTGTAGAATCATTAGAAAAGATCAGACCTCTGAATAACACTTATTAAATAAAGTTTCCCTGGCATCCCAGAAATATCCAACTATAAGCAGGTAATGAAAGTCCTATCCTTGGCCAGTACAGAAACAAAAAGGTCATGGCTGATTCTCATCTGATGGGCTTAGTTTTCTCACTAATGGCTCCAGCACCCTCATTAAGTGTCACCTGAAACCCCCTGTGGTAGTTGGTGAACTGAATAAAAAGAGCAATTAGTGTACAGGCGCCTGGGGAGGAATTATTCACTGAAAGGGAACCTCTTTGTCCACGTCTCAACTACCATCAGAACACAATTTAGGGGATAAGGTAACAGAGCAACCAGCTGAAAAGCATGTAGAAGATATAATTCATTCCATATTACTCAAGAGAGTCCAGACACTTCTCAGAGAAGTCTCAAGGGGTGGTTAGAAATATGTTATCATATTAATGTCACCAGCTTCCTTTGTAGTAGTACAGCCCTCAATTAACAGTACAGTTGTAATGCTGAAAGAGTACATTGTACATCATTGGATTAGTTTACTCTAATGTGTGAGATGCCCGCTACCTGTAATTTCCTTTCTTCCTCTTAAATAGACTACAGTAGGTGATGAGAACTAACTCCATGAATAGTACTATTTTCATGTAATGGAAATTCTTCACATGCACGTTGGCCAGCTTTAATGATACAGACTGTTGTGAAAGGTAGTGTCCTGGAAGAGATAATGGGCTGGACTTTCGAAGGCAAGGCAATCTCATGCAGTTTGCCACTTAAGACCCCCTTTTTTTTTAAATGAAAGGATGAGAGCTCCACATTTACGTGATGAAATCAAGATCCAACATCCTTCAGGAAGGATGAGCCATGATTCCATTCTGTCAATTCCCTTGCAGTGCAGAACTGCCAGCGGGGGTGAGGGGTGTGGGTGGGGGCAAGAAAGTGAGAAAACAAACCATAACCCCCTTTCATCGCAAGCAGCTGCCACATTCTGACAATAAAAAAGGTCCAGATTTACAGACACCCACTTTGATAGTTGCTCTCTGATAGGATGTGCATTAGGTAAGGGCGATGTTAATAAGTAAGTGGGATACAAGCTGAGTAGCTTGCCAAGTGGCACAAAGCCAAGTGGGTCAGGAGAAGGGTGTGAGGTGGATAGGATGCATTGAAGAAAAGGGGCTAAGTGACCTAGCGTTTGGGGTGGATTAGGTGAGTAGGAGCATTCAGGTCTGGTTTGGGGCGGTGCAGGGTGCAGAGCAGGCAGCAGAGGAAGAGGAAGTTGGGCCAGGAATGGGGAACAAGGGGTGCTCATTGGTGTTGCTTCCAAGGAAAGGTTCAGGTCAGAGTTTGGGGAATGAATCTGTGGTCTGAGGCAGATGAAAGTGAGGGTGAATGAGTTAAGTATGGGGTGAGTTGAATAGTTACCCAGAGGATGGACTCTGCATTTCATACGTATCTATTCAACTAACAATCCAATGTCCCCTTGTATGGCTCAATTGAAATCAGCCTCCACCATATTACCAGACAGTGCATTTCAGACCCAAACCATTCATTCTAAGAGAATGTTTTTCTGCATATTACATTTCCTATGGCTTGCAAATCACGTTAAACACTGGGGAGAGAATTCCAGAATTCAGAACCCAGGCAGCTGAAAGCATGAGTATGAAAGCATCAGGAGCGGAGCGATTACATTGTGGGATGTTTAAAGATGATAGGATTTGAGAGGTGCAGAGATCTGAAAAGGTGTGCGGCTGGAGGGATTTAGAAAGATAGAGAGGGTTGAAGGTATGGAGAGATTTAAAAAGAAAGAAGTTTGAACATTTTAACATTAGGGTGTAGCCAGACTGGGATCCAGTTTGGATTAGTACCTACAGGATGAGAGAATGTCAAAATACAGGCAACAGAGGCTTGGATGTTCTCAAATATAGGTAATGTGATAGTTGAACAGCTGTTGAAGGAAACATTGGAACAGAGTTAAGTGGTAACCTCATCAATTTAAAAAAAAACCCAACTTGTGAGCTTCTTTCCAAATGCGGCAATTTGAATTACCTTTCCATTTCCTTATCCAATTCCACTTTGTAATTCCAAACCAAACCAGTCACTTTGCTGTCCCAGTCAGGGAATGGGAAGTGGTATTGGCTGCAGATTAAGGGATACCTCAAATGGGAAAATAACAAGGACAGGAGGGGGTCATCAATTATGTTGGCCACTTTCCTGAGGCAGTGGCAAATTCAAATGAAATCAATGAAAGGAAGACTGGTTTTCGTAGTGGACTGGGCTGCGTACACAACTCTCTGTACTTTCTTAGTCTTAGGTAGAGCAGCTGCTATACTGAACTGTGATGCATCCGAATAACATGTGTTCTATGGAAATAGGTTTTGTTCTGACTAATTTTTCCATTACGAAAGAGACCAGAACTGCACGCAATATTCCGACAACGGCCTAACCAATGCCCTGTACAGCCGCAACATGACCTCCCAACTCATGTACACAATACTCTGACCAATAAAAGAAAGCTTACCAAACGCCTTCTTCACTAACCTATCTACCTGTGACTCCACTTTCAAGGAGCTATGAACCTGCACTCCAAGGTCTCTTTGTTCAGCAACATTCCCTAGGACCTTACCATTAAGTGTATAAGTCCTGCTAAAATTTGCTTTCCCAAAATGTAGCATCTCACATTTATCTGAATTAAACTCCATCTGCCACTTCTCAGCTCATTGGCCCATCTGGTCAAGGTCCTGTTGTAATCGGAGGTAACCTTCTTTGCTGTCCACTACACCTCCAATTTTGGTGTCACCTGCAAACTTACTAACTGTACCTCTTATGCTCACATCCAAATCATTTATTTAAATGATATAAAGTAGTGGACCCAGCACCAATCCTTGTGGCACTCCACTGGTCACAGGCCTCCAGTCTGAAAAACAACCCTCCACCACCACCCTCTGTCTTCTACCTTTGAGCCAGTTCTGTATCCAAATGGCTAGTTCTCCCTGTGTTCCACAAGATCTAACCTTGCTCACCAGTCTCCCATGGGAAACCTTGTCGAACACTTTACTGAAGTCCATATAGATCATATCTACTGCTCTGCCATCATCAGTCCTCTTTGTTACTTCTTCAAAAAACTCAACCAAGTTTGTGAGACATGATTTCCCAGGCACAAAGGCATGTTTACTATCCCTAATCAGTCATTGCCTTTCCAAATATTCGTACACCCTGTCCCTCAGAATTCCTTCCAATAATTGGCCCACCACTGACGTCAGGCTCACTGGTCTATAGCTCCCTGGCTTGTCCTTACCACCCTTCTTAAACAGTGGCAGCAAGTTAGCCAACCTCCAGTCTTCCAGCACCTCACCTGTGACTATCGATGATACAAATATCTCAGCAAGAGGCCCAGCAATCACTTCTCTAGCTTACCATAGATTTCTCGGGTACACCTGATCAGGTCAATAGACAATAGACAATGGGTGCAGGAGTAGGCCATTCAGCCCTTCGAGCATGCACCGCCATTCAATATAATCATGGCTGATCATTCCTAATCAGTATCCTGTTCCTGCCTTATCTCCATAACCCTTGATTCCACTATCTTTGAGAGCTCTATCCAACTCCTTCTTAAATGAATCCAGAGAGTGGGCCTCCACTGCCCTCTGGGGCAGAGCATTCCACACAGCCACCACTCTCTGGGTGAAGAAGTTTCTCCTGAGCTCTGTCCTAAATGGTCTACCCCGTATTTTTAAGCTGTGTCCTCTGGTTCGGCACTCACCCATCAGTGGAAATATGTTTCCTACTGCCAGTGTGTCCTGGGGATTTATCCACCTTTAACCTTTTCAAGACATCCAGCACTTCCTCCTCTGTAATCTGGACATATTGCAAGATGTCACCATCTATTTCCCTACAGTCTATATCTTCCATTTCCTTTTCCATAGTAAATACTGATGCAAAATATTCATTTAGTATCTCCCCCATTTTCTGCGGCTCCACACAAAGACCACCTTGCGGATCTTTGAGGGGCCCTATTTTCTCCCTAGTTACCCTTTTGTCCTTAATATATTTGCAAAAGCCCTTAATTCTATTTGCCAAAGCTATCGCATGCCTCCTTTTTGCCCTCCTGATTTCCTTCTTAAGTATACTCCTACTGCCTTTATACTCTCCCGAGGATTCACTCGATCTATCCTGTCTATACCTGACATATGTTTCCTTCTTTTTCTTAACCAAACCCTCAATTTCTTTAGTCATCCAGTATTCCCTATACCTACCAGCCTTTCCTTTCACCCTAAAAGAAATATACTTTCTCTGGATTCTCATTATCTCATTTCTGAAGGCTTCCCATTTTCCAGCCATACCTTTACCTGAGAACATCTGCCCCAATCAGCTTTTGAAAGTTCTTGCCTAATACTGTCAAAATTAGCCTTTCTCCAATTTAAACCTTTAACTTTTAGATCTGTTCTATCCGTTTCCATCATTATTTTAAATCTAATGTATTTATGGTTGCTGGCCCCAAAGTGCTCCCCACTGACACCTCAGTTACATGTCCTGCCTTATTTCCCAAGAGTAAGTCAAGTTTTGCACCTTCTCAAGTAGTTACATCCACATACTGAATCAGAAAATTTTCTTGTACACACACTTAAATTCCTCTCCATCTAAACCCTTAACACTATGGCAGCTCCAATCTATGTTTGGAAAGTTAAAATCCCCTACCATAACCACCCTATTATTCTTACAGATAGCTGAGATGTCCTCACAAGTTTGTTTCTCAATTTCCCTCTGACTATTAAGGCATCCCAGAATACAATCCATAATACAATCCCTATAAGGTGATCATCCCTTTCTTATTTCTCAGTTCCACCCAAATAACTTCCCTGGATGTATTTCCAGGAATATCCTCCCTCAGCACAGCTGTAATGCTATCCCTTATCAAAAATGCCACTCCCCTTCTCTCTTTCCTGTAGCATTTGTATCCTGGAACATTAAGCTGCCGGTCCTGTCCATCCCTGAGCCACATTTCTGTAATTGCTATGATATCCCAGTCTCATGTTCCTCACTATGCCCTGAGTTCATCTGCCTTCCCCATTAGGCCCCTTGCATGGAAATAAATGCAGTATAATTTATTAGTCCTACCTTGTCCCTGCCTGCCCTGACTGTTTAACTCTCTTCTGTTCTCAACTGTACCAGTCTCAGATTGATTTCTTTCCTCGCTATCTCTCTGGTAGGTATGCGGTAAGCTTATTTACATTAGTGAAAATCATCAATTTAAGGTGGCCAACAAAACCAGCACCAGTGACATGAGGAAGGTCCTTTTCCCCATACAGAGTTGTTTCAGATGTACAATGTAATTCCAGAAAGTGTGTGATGGAGGTGAGTGTGGCCATCAAAAGAGGATCAGAGAATTATCTGAAGAGGAAAAAGTATTGCAGGGATACATGGAAAGGAAATGGAATGGAACTAGCTAACTTGCTTTTCCAAAGAGCCAGCACAAACACAACTAGTTGAATGGCTCTTGCTAATCAACTTCATGATATAATTACCCAACTCATTTTTGAAAGTTAGCATTGAATTGGTTTCTTCTATATTTGTTTACTATACATTCTACATCACAACTTATTTCAGAGTGAATAGCCCATCATACCTGAGCATCCTTCAATGTCCACTCTCTTGTTACTGATTCTTCTGGCATTTGAAACCATTTCTTTCCTATTTAATGCTCCATATAGAGGGGCAGAGGATTATCAGCTTCATGATGTATTACTGATACCCCTTATACCATCAAGAAATTTATTCTGCTCCCTTTCCAAAGCCTTGACATTATCCTAATGTGGTTACCGGAATTGGACAATATTTCAGCTGAGGCCTAAGCAATGATTTCTAAATTTTTAGGTTATATGTTTTCTTTCTTCTATATTCCAAGCACTATTAAAACAGCCAAAGGATTCCAACTAATCATGTCACCTTCAAGGATTGGTTATTATATGCCCAGTCTCACTGTTTCTTCAACCCTTTTTAATATTGCATAAACATTTTGTGTGTTACCTATCTCCCCAGTTCACCCATCTGTCTTGTCTGGTGGCATTCTATTATGCTCCCCAGTTTGCAATTCTTTCTAGATCTGTGCTGTGGGTTTTGAAATAATGTACTATATACCTAAATGTAGATCATTAATGTGTGTCAAATATAGCAAAAAATTATTTCTAGATTCCTTCAGACCTTCAGTCTGAAAAGCAATAATTTACAGATCCCTTTGCCTTCTGTCTTTTATTTTCTTTGTTGTTTTTTTCTTTACCAGAGGCATTTGTTGTTCTTCACTGAAGACCCTTCAACTGAGTTAGGCCACTAGGCTATTTCAGAGGGCAGCGAATAGTTATTGTTGTAGATTTGGAATCACATTGGAGCATAGAAACAGGAATAGCCCCTTGGAGCCAGTTCCACCGTTTGATGGGTGATCTGTGGCCTGCCTATGGCCCAAATGCCTTAATACTGTTGCTCAAGCATAAAATCCTCATATTTAAAATTATCTGATCCAAACATATGCCACCCAATGTGTGTAGAAACACTTCCTAACATCTCTCCCAAACAGTCTGGCCCTCATTCTCAGATTATGTCCCCTCATTTTAGAATCCCCAACCAGTAAAAATAATCTCTCCTTATTTACCCTATGTTTTCCTATTAATATTTTGAAGACTTCAAGCAGATCACTGCTTAACCTTCTAAATTCTAGAGAAAACAGGCATAACTTCTATAATCTCTCCTCATAACTCTAAATCCAGGCTTGTGTATTTTAATTCATTTAGAGATACAGGGCAGGTGATGTGTAGTATGATTTGGAGCTGGTGGACCCCATTGTGGTCCATGGTGATCACATCTGTAGCAACATGTTGGTTGCTCAAGGAACTCTGGCTCAGAGTTGATGAGCTGGAGCCTGAGTATCAAACTTTGGCACATCAGGGAGGGGAGAGTTACCTGGATGCTGTTTTGGGAGACAGCCACATTCTTTAGGTTAGGTACTTCATATTTGACCAGCAGTTGGGAACAGGAGAGTGTGACGACAAGTGAAGCAGGTAGAGGAATCCTTAATTTACCATTGGTGAGCCTCAGCTCTTGAGCTTGTTGAACAGGTGTGAGGTACTTGCTGCCTGTGTGGATGAGAAGTAATACTGTAGGGAGCATGGGCAAACTGACCACTGCACCGTGATACAGGAGGTCATTCAAGTGGCTCGGTGGGGTGGGGGTGGGGTGGGGTGGGGTGGGAAGCAAAAGGAAAAGTGATAGAGACAAGGGATTCTATAATTAGGAGAAGTCTGAAATATCGACTCTCCTAATCCTTGGATGGTGCTTGACCTACTGTTTTTTTCCAAATCCACCCATTTTCGACTTATTCTATAGTTAAGGGTACAGATAATGTCCTTTGTAAGCAGGATCCAGAGTTCCACATGATGCTTTGCCAGCCTGGTGCCAAGGTGAGGGACATCTTGAATCACCTTGAAAGCATATTGCAGTGGAAGAAAGACATGGCTGCTACTCTTGAAAAGAAATACCATTAAGCAGGTGTATTATAATGGGTGTGTTCAACAAGATAAACAGCATTGTTATGTAATTTAGAGTGAATTAATAAGTATCAGTTTCATCTTCAGGCAGCTCTGATCTTTGGCAGTGATCATGAAGAGTTAGAGCACTTCATTTTGTAAATTGCAAATTGATATTTTGTATCATGCATCATTCAGCTTTCAGTATTTGCTCTTATGAAGCAGAATTTGTCAGTAATGATGACAGGCTGCCTGGCAACTGGTTATTGGTAATGTGTGATCAATACAGTGCTGTGACTTGAAATTATAGTCCCCTTAATTTATAAGAATAAAGTTGACTGGTTCAACTATTACTGGCATGAAATTAACAATCTGTCATGGGGAATTAATCAAAAATTGTTTAACAATGGTATTTATTAACTTCTCAGTTCCAAGATGAACATACACTTACAAATCACAAACTCACTACAAATAATATGTAAAACACAGCATATATTCATTGTAGAGTTTAAACCAGGTTATTATTCAACTACATTTTAAAATATTCACAAGTTAGGTGTTATTTTAGGCCAAAAGATTACATCAAATATTAGGCCGAATGGTAGGGTGAGGTATTGCTTTCTTAAGTGTCACCAATCTGTTTTCAACCAGAATATCCATGAAGAGGACAAAATGGTTGTGTGTAGGTGAAGATCCACTGACCAATGTCATTCTGAAAAGAGGGCATTTCTTGAAAAGAGAAGCCTCAGCTTTCCTTCTTTAGGGTTTGGAGAGGAATCCCAGCCCTTCTATAATATTGGCAGGACCTTTTCTCTCCTCAGACCTAAAGAATTCAGTAACTTCACTGCTCATGATCCAATTCTAACTGTATTGGACCTTATGGATTGGAGAGATAGGGATTCAACTAGTTTTAACCAAGTGCCTCCCATTCTTGCAGGTCATAATCAGAACCTGCGGGGATCTGAGTGAGGATTTGACCCTTTTTTCAAAGAACAATGAACAATCTGTGTGTTTTCTTACAAATTATTTGGTAATTGGGATTGTCTTAACAGGTGTGGGAAAGGAAAGGCTTGAATTTTGAGAGGGAAAAAGAAGACATCCTTTTATAAAGCTCCTTTCACAATCCGAGTAAATAATTTTTGAATTCCATCACTGCTGTAACATTGGAAACGAGACAGCCAATATTTGCCCAGCAATGTCTTACAAATAGCAATGTTAGAATGACCAAATTCAGTGCTCTGGCAATGTTGGTTGAGAGGAAGGTGGCTAGGGCATCAGCAGAACTCGCTCATCCTTCTTTGACTAATACCACAGGAATCTTTTTCTAGCTGAGAGGACAGGCAGGGTCACAGTTTGGTATCTCATCTGAAAGAGTAGCATTTTGTTGTCCGATGCAGCCCTTTCTCAATACAACTCAGGAGTACAGCTACTGTTTTGTAGTTTGAGGTGTTCAAAATTAGGAGTGGGCTGAACAGAGTAGATAGGGAAAAGTTGGCTTTGCTTGTCAAAGAAGAGAGAGGCCATGTACCTAAAGCAATGTGCAAACAAAGCAAAGGGTAAGGAGAGAGAAAAGAAAATTCCACGCAATGAGTTGTTGGGGTCTGGACAACACTGCTTGCAAGTGTTGTGGAGGCAGATTCAATTAAGGCATTCAAGACGGTATTGGATGGTTTTTATGGATAGTAATACAGTGCAGGGATATGGGAAAAAAGGCAGGAGATTGGCACTAGATAATAGGGCCAGTGCAGGCATGGTGGGCTGAATGGCTTCTTCTGCAAGTGTTTGATTTCTAGCCTCTGGCCACATGTGTCACATTATCTTTTTTCATGATTAGTCATTTATAAACTCACTTCTTCTGAAAATCAGGGAAGCTTGGTTAACTTACATGTTTTTAAAGCAAATACAACCGTGGCAGGATTAGGGAAAAAGTATGCATGAAGGAACAGAGTCAACTTAAATTATGGTTTTAATGCCAATAAAGGGAGGGGCTGCATTAGGAAGGGGAACAGTTAATCTCTATGCACTCAGGAGCATGACCACTTCAGAACATCCCATCCAGAATTGGAAGGAAAATGGGAGAGCCTGGCCCAGCATCCAAAAACTAACGACCGAAGGGATCTGTATATCCATGTATAGAAGTCACTAAAGCTGGCACATAGATACACAATGCAATCAAAAAAGCCTGATTGCCCATTAACCTTAGCCTCATGAAAACTGGAGTTCACAATTGGAGGAAATGATACTGTTCATAAAGTTCGCTTCAGACTAGATCTGGAATAGAGTCAACAACAACAACAGATGTTTCAGGTCTAGAACTGATGGTACCTTGGAAAAGATTGATATTTATGTAAACGTGGAGGAACTTTAAGCTATAAGTGGAGATAGAGCCCAAAGAGAGAAAAAGACAGTTGGATAGATAAATGAGTGAGTAAAGGTCAGCCTAGGAGAATGAACAGCTGCTAAGGTGGACCATGAATAGCTGACAATGGGTTGTGAATTGTTGCAGTCCATGTGGTGACAAGCCCTGGTGTATGGAGGTTGCGGTAAGGACATGAGAGGAGGTGCTCAAGTCCTAACATTGTTGAACTCTATATTGAGACCAGAAGGCTGCAAACTTCCTGAGCAGAAAATGCAGTACTGCTCTTTCAGCTTGCACTGAACTTCACTGGAGCACTGAGACAGAGAGGATAGCCAGAGGACGGGGTGGTGTGTCAAAGAAACAGGCAGCAAGAAGCTCAGGCAGTTTATGGACAAAACGTAGGTGTTCTGCAAAGTGGTCACCCAGTCTGTGCTTCATTTCCACAATGTAGAGGAGACCACATGGTGTGCAGCGTAGACTAAGTTGGATAAATCACTGCATCACTTGGAAGTTATCTCTAGGATCAAAGAGTGTGGTGCTGGAAAAGCCAGTAAGGCAGCATTCGAGGAACATGATGACCTGCTCCTCGGATGCTGCCTGAACAGTTGTGCTTTTCCAGCACCACACTCCAACTCTGATCTCAAACATCTGCAATCCTCACTTTCTCCTAGTTGTTTCTAGGGCCTTGGGGTAGTGAGAACAGAGGAAGTAAACAGGCAGGTGTTACAACTTCTGATTAGATTAGATTACTTCCAGTATGGAAACAGGCCCTTTGGCCCAACAAGTCCACACTGACCCTCCGAAGAGCAATTTAGCCTGGCCAATTCACCTAACCTGCACATCTTTGGACTGTGGGAGGAAACTGGAGCACCCGGAGGAAACCTACACAGACAAGGGGAGAATATGCAAACTCCACAGAGACAGTTGCCTGAGGTGGGAATTGAACCTGGGTCCCTGGCGCTGTGAGGCAGCAGTGCTAACTACTGTGCCACTGTGCCGCTCTATCTTGAGCTCCTTCTCCCATGTAATTTCCCCAATTCCCACACACACCAGATCTTGTCATCACACGGTCTGCTACTATATAAAACCCATTCATTTCACCCAGATTGACCTGAACTCATTCCTTTGTGCAACTGTTTTCCTCTCTCTTTGCAGTATATCTCCACTTATCATTTACTCCTTCCCATCACCCATAACTACTAACCTTTTCCCAGTTCCGACCTGCTCCAAAGGATGGTCACTAGGCCCAAAATGTTAACTCTGTTTTCTCTCCACAGGTGCTGCCAGACCTGCTGAGTTTTTCCAGCAATTTCTACTTTGGTTTCTGATTTCCAGCATCCACAGTTCCTTTCATTTTTTTTAAAACTTGAATAGTGTGTGTTATGTGGCCAATACATCTGAAGAAAGATATATTGCCTTGGAATGTGTACAGTGCAGATTTGTGAAAATGATATGGAGGCTTAAAAGATTAAAATTATCAGGACATGTTGTATAAATTTGATTTGCTTTCCTTGAGCTTAAGGTTGAAGAATAATCTCAACGGTGCATTTAAAATACAAAAGGGATTTGCTTGGTTAAATACATGGATATTCTTTCCTCTGCTGAGTAAATCTGACACACAGCATAATGATAAATTTAGAGCTGGGCAGACCAATAAATTGATTCCAGGAAGCATCTTTTCACAACAAGGTCAACTCTTGCTCTCAAAAAATTTGTAGATGATGGCTCAGTTCAAAATTTCAAGATGGAAACTTCTGTTAGATAAGGTTATGGACAAATATGGAACAATAGCTGGTAAATGAAATGTAGGTATAATGCAGCCATGTGAAAATGAGATGTGAAAATAAAAAAAAATAAAAATAAAAAGGCTTAAAAAGGATTAAACAGTGAAAAATCATTTTCCTTTGACCAGCCTTCGTTGTCCAGGGATGAACCTTTTCTGTTATGAATTAGGACATTAAAAATCAGAAATAAATAACAGGAAAGTAATTTTGATAAAAGTGGCGGGGTGGCTCAGTGGTTAGCTCTGCTGCCTCACAGTACCAGGGACCCGGTTCTACTGTGTGGAGTCAACATGTTCTCCCAGTGTCTGCGCGAGTTTCCTTTGAGTGCTCTAGTTTCCTCCCACGGTCCAAAGATGGGCAGATTAGGTGGACTGGCAATCTAAATTGCCCATATATCGTGTCCAGGGAGGTGCAGAATAGGTGGATTAGCTATGGGAAATGCAGGTTTACAGGGATAGGGTGGGTGGATGGGCTCTGGTTGGGATGATGTTCAGAGGGTTGGTGTGGGCCTGATGGGCTGAATTGCCTGCCATTGAGCAGGAATTCTATGAAAAGCTTTTCCTTTGTTCTGGAAAGATTTTATTTCTCACATCTAACATTGACAGGTCTCAGCTTATCCTATTGAAATCCTTGCCCAGGCACTAGTTATCACTAGATTTGACTATGCCAGCAGATTGATGGATGGTCTCCTGTTTTCGGCTGCCTGTAAATTGGAGTCCATCCACAACTCTGTTGTCCATGCTTAAACTCACACCAAGTGTAGTTCACCAATCAACCTTGTGCTCACTGGCTCCTGGTCAAGCAAAATCTGTATCCTAGTTTTCAAAACCCCAACAGCCTAGCACCTATCTCTCTCTCTCTCTCTCTGTAATCTCCTTCAGGTGCACAGCTCTGAGGTATCTGTGTTCATCTCTTTCTGACCTTAAGCATCACCAATTTAAAACATCACACCATTGGTGGCTACGCACTCAGTTACCTCAGCCCTAATTTTCAGACTACCCTTCCCACTTCCATTTCCTTTGAGATACTTTTTAAAATTTACCTTTTTGGGTAGTGGTTTTCTGACCTTTTCTTTTGTGTCTCGCCATCATTTTTTTGTCTTATAATGCTGTGAAGCTCCTTGGATAATTATTACATTAAATATTTTCTCTAAAAATATAAGTTGTGGTTATGATACAACCACAAGATTATCTTCTGAAATTGCCCGCATTGTCTCATTAGAAAAGAAAATCATCTTTTCTTTTAAAAAAAGGGATTCAATCTGAACTTTAATTTCTGCCTGGGGTTATTCTGTTTGAAGGTAAAGATTAAAGAAAAATTCAGTAAGGGTAAAAATGATCTCCAAACAATTACTGCAGCTCTGTTCTGATAAATGTTTTCTTGGTGTGTGAGTTCTGACTGTTTTTGCAGATTGCTGTTCCACACTATTTCTCAGTGACCTACTTGTAAGCAGTTGCTATTCACTAAGTAAAATGGACTGACAAGAAATTTTCAGGCGAGTCGTATTTTTTTAAAAAAGCCCAATGTATAGGGAAAAAATTCTGCTTTTAAAAATTTAGAAGGATGAATATTTTAGAATACTTTGAGACACAAGAACCTCACGCTGCCCTTATTTAGGTGAAGAAATGCATGACGCACCATTGTCTCTTCTCAGGGTCAACAAACCTTAAAATAGGAGTACTCCGTACATTATAATAACATCATGTGACCCAAGAATGTGACAGTCTCACACTCCATTCTAACTCAGGCCACTTGAAGCATGAAATGCTGATGGAAGTCTGCTCCTCTCGGTAACCAAATGGCTTTGTGTCAGCCTTGGCACTGATGTGTCTGTAAACACAAATATTTGTATCTATTAATGAGAGTTATAATAAATATCTTTTGGATCTTTCAATACCACATTACTTAATTTTTGTTAGCAGATTAAAAAAAATAAGCATTACAATATAAGAGCCATCTGCTGGAGATAAAACTCAGAGACCATTTGTGTATATAGGTATCTTTCACTAAACAGGATGTCAACTGCTAAATCCAATAAGTTAAGTTTGAAGCGTAGTCAAGAAGGAAAATAAGCAGCCAAATTATGCACAGCAACCTTCCAATAATGATAACAGCCAGATAATCTGCTCTTATGACATAGGCTGACGATATTGGCCAAGATATTGAAAAGAACAGCCCTAGACTTTGACTAAATGGTACCATTGAATTTTTTATGTCTCTTAGAGATGGGGCAGCCAGTTCTAACATCCATCCACTAAAAAAAAGGTACTTCTGACACAGTACAGCCCTCCCTTCGTACTGCACTGGAGTGTCAGCCTTGATCACTGTAGTCAAGACCTGGACCAGCACTTGAATCCAAAACCCAGGAGAGTGTGCGCTACTAACTGTGACACTGCTGATATTCTACCACTGAATTCTACCACTCCAAGCTAAATAACCATAAACCTCATACTAAATGTGTTAGGGTTAGACTTCATTTAGATGGAAATCCATCCTTTGTTTTAAAAAGGAACAGGGAACATTTTCTGTTACGTTCAAAGAACTTTACATGGAAGTAGATAAATTATAAATTTGCAAGACTTGCAAGCAGCAATGGTAAAGCATCACAGCAGCTGAATTCTAACCTATTGAAGTGGTGTGAGTCCTTGTAAATAGGAACATTGTTGCAAATAAACCTTTGTAACAGAGGAAGACTTATTTCGAACATCAACAGTACAACAGGTTTAATTAGAATGAGTTGTGTTGAACAAACTAACATGAATATTTTTCAGGACATTGCAAAAGAAAAACAAATAAAGCAAAAAAGTACTGATAAACACTAGGTTGCATTGCTGCATCTTCAACCTTGTAGGTCTTTTTCACAGGAATGATCCTGCCCCATGAAATTATTTTCTTGATCAATGCCAACATTTGAAATATCAATTACTGCAGTGCTTTCACATTACATCTCGAATTATAGTAACCCTCCTGACATCTCCAAAGATTACACTTAATAGTAACAGGCATTGAATGCATTGACTACCTCCCTTTAATTTGATTTCATCCCCAAAATACACTTCTCACACTACTGACTGACCTGACAGAAGATAATTCCACAAACTATTTGAGCCTGACTGGTTTTGTTCAGTCTCTGCTTGACTGAATAAAATACATTTATTTTCATATATAAAATTGTAGTTTGTGCTGCTATTTTCCCTGATACCAGCCTTTGTTAGGGTAATCTGCTACCACCACCCTCTTTTCTTGACTTGGTTAAAGGGCCCATTTGTTTCACAGCAATAAAGGAAAGCCACTATATATGGACCGTTCAAGGACTCTGGGTCTGCACTCTGACTTTAGAAGGATGAGTGGGGATCTTAATGAAAAATACAGAATACTGAATGGCCTGGACAAAGTAGATGTTGGGTAGATGTTTCCATTGGTAGGAGACACTAGGACCCGAGGAAGTGGCCTTTGAATAAAGGGAAAACCTTTTAGACTGGAGATAAGGAGAAACATCTTCAGCCAGAGAATGTGCATCTATGGAATTCATTGCCACAGAAGGTTGTAGAGCCAGGTCATTAAGTATATCGAAGACTGAGATAGATAGGTTGAGTATCAAGGGGATCAAGGGTTACAGGGAGAAAGCGCGAGAACGTGGATGAGAAACTTATCAGCCATGATTGAATGGTGGAGTGGACTCAATGGGCTGAATGACCTAATTTCTGCTTCTATGTCTTATGGTCTATCAAGAGTAGAATTTCACTTTCGGTTGTAGACTAGTGCAAATTGAGTACAAATTACGGTTAGGCATAATTATAATTTGTAATGATTACCAAAACTATTGGGAAATATATGGATATAAAAGTCTTCACCTTACAAGGTGTCCTGCCACCTCCCCCCAAGTTCTTGCAACATCATCAGTTTAGATGGAGCTTAGTCATTTTAAAAAAGGTTACTACTGAACACTGTATTATGTTACAATCAAAACAGCATACGTGTTTCAGTCAGAGGAAGATGCCCTGTGGTGCTTATAGGAATGAACATCACACGACTAACAATTTCTAATCCCATTCTTCTGTTACAACCTCAGGAGGATACTGCCTTGCTGCATTTATTGAGGGGATGCTGGTTTGCTGCTCATGATGTCTTTTCAATGAGCTGTTGAATAATTCTAAAGGTGGATGTAAAGGACCCACAGCACTGATTAAAAGGAAAAGCAAACAATCTGGTGTAGTAATTAATGTTCCTCTTCCAAGCTTTATCTGACACCTGACACTTCAAACTTATTTCATTGGACATGAAGTCATTCGAGACATCCTGAAGCTTTGATAGGTGCTATATAAATGCAAGTTCTTTCTTTGTGTATTTTACTGGGTAGCTTTGGAATATCAATGCTGGTAAGATTCTTGACAATATCCAGTTGATATCACGATACAGAGAATACCCAAAAGCGTTTTGTTTTTTGGCTGTAATGTCTTGCAGCTTCACTAGAGTGGGGCATGTTTTGGTTGTTCACCAAGCTGAACAATAACATCTCAAAAATGTCAGCAACACCTTCATTTTTCTCAGCAAGCCTTCTGGAACATTCACATTTTGTTTTTAAATCCCAATCTGTCTTGTTATTTAAGAAAAACACATTCATCACCAGTGCTGAGACACCCACACACTAACTAGAGAGATACAGTTTTGAAGTAATGTACTAGACGGCCTGATATTTCTGTCCTGACTTTCATCAATCATGAGTTATGATGCTTCCAGATCCATCAGCATATGGTCTCTTTTGTTTTTGAATTGTAAAAAAAAGCCCGAAAGCTGTAAATAACTTTTTAAGTGATAATTTATTTCTCTTGCTGTTCACAGCTGTTCACTTTCTGCACTCTGACTTTGTATTTTCAAACTCCCCGGTGTCAAACACACTAGCTAAAAACATTGACTGAATCAGTCAGTTTCATTTCTATAACTAAGCCCACATTTTAGAACCTCACACATAATTTCTAAACCCTAGCTAAACAATTTACTAATAGGGTGAAACACACCTGAATCTGACCCTGCCCCCAGCTTCAAATATTCTTCTTACATGGGAGGTCTACATTTTCAGCAAAGCCAGCATTTATCATCCATCTTAAATCACCCTTATGCTGACTGGCTTTTCAGGCAATTTCAGAGGGCAACCATATTGCTGTGGATCTGGTGTCACATGTAGGCCAAGACCAGGTAAGGACAGCAAGATTTCCTTCTCTCAGAAGGAAGGTTGGTGTGGACTTGTTAGGCCGAAGGCCCTGTTGTTTCCACACTGAAGGGATTGTATAATTTGATAATGCTGAACCAAATAGAATTTTACAACAATGGTTATGTGGCTGCTGTGAGACTAGCTCTATTTCCTGAGTTTTAGTCAATATTAATTTCACCATCTACTGTGGTGGGATTCAAACCTATACCCCCAAAAGTATTAGCCTGGGGTTCAGGATGACTAGTCAAGTGAGATTACTATACCACTCCACTTCCCCTCGACCACACATGCATATTGTACCTCTTGCTGGAATCTTTGTTGTAACAGCCTTCTAGATTTTGGGGAAAGGACTTTAGATTGGAAACCTAAGGCTGGGGTCAAATGGGATTTACAATTCTGCGACAGAAGGGCTGATTTATTTGGGGAGAGTCATGAAGTAATGAATGGGCAGAGGACAGGTTTACCATCTAACTAAGAATGGTTATGGACTAATGGTGCTTGAGAGTGGAAAGGAGGCCCTCCAGTTGGAAAGAGCTGCCACCAATAGGTCAAGTGAAAGAGGATGTCACCATCTTATGATTTGGAGGAGCTGGTGTTCGACCTGGGTGGACAAAGTTAAAAATCACACAACACTAGGTTATCGTCCAACAGGTTTATTTGGAAGCACTAGCTTTTAGACTCCACAACCACCTGATGAAGGAGCAGTGCTCTGAAAGCAAATGCTTCCAAATAAACCTGTTGGACTATAACCTGGTGTCACCATCTTAGGATACCCTCTCTTCTAGGTGTTAAAATTCTAAATTTAACAAATGGACACAACAGTTATGTTAACATTTTGATTACCTCCGGCTGCAAATTGTGAACTGACAAAAGAGGGGTGGCCTCTAAGCCTCCATGTAGAATTGCTCCCACCCTGGCCTGCCACTTGGGAGGTATCATCCAGACAGCTGACCTAACCCCGGGGAGGTTCATAGACCAAACCTAAAAATTCGAGTTGGTGTCTGACAATTGGCCTTTACTTCCTTGCCGTTGGCTAAGAGCCACTTGCAGGAAGGTAGCCCTTCTGGCTCCAAGTCAAATGCTAAGGAGGGAGGTTATGGGACACAATGGTACCATCAAATACTCATCTCTGTATTTACCTTTGCAGTAGAGGAAAGTTCAGCCCTGCATGAGCTGGCTTTAAAACTTCACCTTATAGCTCCCATGGTCTTTGTTAACTTCAATTAAGAAACACTTCTGCTATTAAGGATGCCACAATGTATCTTGATGCCACATATTATAAGACCGAGCGCTGCTATCAATGCACAACTGATGGCCGTTAATGTCATCATTAAACAAATAATATAAAAGTGAAGACTTAAATGGTCTTCCCTCTTTACCTGAAGCCAGAGGGTCATTGCATTGCAAGGCAACAGTTGCTAATTTCCATTTCAGCATCTCACTGCAGAATCATCCTTGCATCATAATAGTCAAAAGGTGTGGTGCTGGAAAAGCACAGTAGATCTGAGGAGCAGAAGAGTCGATATTTCTGGCATAAGCCCTTCATCAGGAAGGATGAAGGGCTTGTGCCCAAAACATCGACTCTCCTGCTCCTCGGATGCTGCCTGACCTGCTGTGCTTTTCCAGCATTGCACGTTTCGACTCTGACTTTCCAGCACCTGCAGTCCTTACTTTCTCCTTACATAATAATAGTTGTGAGAAGTCTATGTGACTAGAAAGGGCATTGCAGTTGAGCACAATTCTCACCAGCACTTTTGCTAGCACAGTTTACAGAACAGCCATGAATCTTGGCTGATATTCTCCTTCCCTATTCCTATGTAGGGTCCTATCAAAGATCAATATCACAGTAAGGCTATACATGACTAAATCTAGAAATCATTTCTTCACACAAAGGGCAGTGAAAAAAATCAGGTACTCTGTCAATGTTGAAATGCCATGGAGCCTGGAACAATTGAAATTCTGAGACAGAGATCAATAGGTTTTTCTAAAGGTAGGAGTATCAAAAGATATACAGCAAAAGCAGAAAAATGGAGTTCAGAAGCCGATCAAATATGATCTGATTGAACACAGACTCAGAACTGAACCTGTAGCGCTTTTTTTTGAATACACTTTTTTAAACCTCTGTTTGAATAGAAAGCACTGATGACAACAGACTGCAAGTAAGTTCTGAAGTAGCCAGTAAAAAAATGACTCATAACAGCAAGCAGTCAGTTACAGTATCCATCATTTTAACTATAAAAACAAAACTACCGTCTGGAAATTCTCAAATCTTTTAACATCTTCAGTATGTAACTAAATTATTTAGTGTATTAAAATAAAAAAGTAAAACGTGACAGGAGAATTTACTTAAATTATAGTGGTACGGCAGTGTGGGGAAGGTGTTGCGACCAGCACTGTAGTGAGGCTCTTCAGCACGGGATTGCAGTGATTCAATGGCCAGTACATGCTCACTGTGTCAACAGCACCCACACCTTATGAAAAAAACAGGAAGAAAAAATGGGGTAGCCCTTTAAAGTATATTGGATGCAATTATCCTTCATGCTTGGTCAGCCAATGGGGAGCTTCTTTTAAAATTCACTGGTGGGACAAGAGCATCGCTGGCTGGCCAATATGCCCAGGGTTGCCTTTGAGAAGATGATGGTGAGCTTCCTTCTTGAAACGCTGCAATCCATTTGCTGCTGGTAGACCCACAATGCCCTTACAGAAGGAATTCTAAGATTTTGACCCAGTGACGCTAAAGGAACAACAAAACATTGCCAAGTCAGGATGCTGAGTGGCTTAGGGGGAAAATGCAGGTGGTGGTACTCCTATGTATTTGCTACCCTTGTCATTCTGGATGCAAGTGGCCGTGGGATTAGAAGGCGCTATCTAACGATCTTCGGTGAACATCTGCAGTGCACCTTGTGATGACATTTTGGTTTTCAGAGGTGTATTTTGGACCTGGTTTCTTTCAAAAGAGTTGTTTTGAGCCATAGGTGACAAGCTGTCTCCTCCAAGCCAATAAAGTAAACACAGTTTCAGAGGACTTGGAAGTTTTTTTAAAAAGAAATGTTGAAACAAAAGTAGCTGCATGAATGGGTGGAGTCAGGCTCCCTCAGAACCCGGCTTTTAATTTAACTGTTAGTAGTTTCTGGGATTTGAAGTTAGCTGTGGAAGCTGTTACATCTCTCTCTCAGTTACAGCTAAAAGCTTGGGTTCTCTTTTTGCTGCGAGAATTGCATGTGCGTTAATCTGTTTCACTAACTTCACTTTTGCCAAGGGTGTTTCTGGGATATTATTATATTCAAAAAGTTCCTCTTTAAATAAATAATCTATTATTCTGTTAAGTTTCCAATAGAGTTATAGTTAAACCAATTCTTTATCTTGTCCTGATTTTAACTGGGGTAAAATCAAATGTCTTTTTGCTGACAGCAGAGTAGTGTGACCAATCAAATTATCTCTGGAACACAGCACTTTAATTTTATCTTATTTAAAGACAAGGGTAGAGTCTAGGCTATCTCCTTGATATATTTGCATGGGGTTTGTTCTGAGCCATAGCAATCTTGTAGATGGTAGCAGTAGGGTGTACGAGGTTTTAGTGGTGGAGGGAGTGAATGCTTATGGATTTTATTAGATTACTTACAGTGTGGAAACAGGCCTTTCGGCCCAACTAGTCCACATTGACCCTCTGAAGAGCAATCCACCCAGACTCATTCCCCTACATTTACCCCTTCACCTAACACTATGGGCAATTTAGCATGGCCAATTCACCTAACCTGCACATCTTTGGACAGTGGGAGGAACCCCACGGAGACAATGTGCAAACTCCACACAGACAGTTGCCTGAGGCAGGAATTGAACCCAGGTCTCTGGCACTATGAGGCACCAGTGCTAATCACTGTGCCACCATCAAGCAAGCTGCTTTGTCCTGGATGCTGTCAAGCTTCTTGAGTGTTGTTGGGCTGCACCCATCCAGGCAAATGACTTGGGCCTTGACGATGGTGGGCAGGCTTTAGGGAATCAGGAGGCAAGTTACTCGCTGAAGTATTCCTATCCTCTGACCTGCTCTTGTAGGCACTGTGTTTATATGGAGAGTCCAGTTGAATTTCTGTTCAATGGCAACCCCTAGAATTCAGCAACGGTAACACCATTGAATGCCAAGGGGCAGTGGTTAGATTGCTTCTTATTGGAGATGTTCATTGCCTTATATTTGTGGGGTGCCAATATTACATACCACTTGTCAGCCAAAGCCTAGGTATTGTCTAGATTACATTACATTTGAACATGGACTGCTTCAGTATATGAGGAGTCACAAATGGTTATGGAATATTGTGCAAAAATCAAACATCCTCAGTTCTGATCATATGATGGAAGGAAGATCATTGATACAGCAGCTGAAGATGGTTGGGCCTAGAACATTACCCTGAAGAACCCCTGCAGCTGAGAGATTTAATCATCTACTTGTGACATTTCACATGACTGACATTACAATGACGATTGTAATTCTTTAACTATCAACTAGTTTTGGAAAAATGAAACCCTTCTACTTTCAGAATTTTCCATTCGAAAACAGATCAAGAATCTCGAAGAAAAAAGGAAATAGTTAAGTTTTAAGGATTAAGTTTTAAGATAGTTTGAATGATAAATTTGGTTAAAAAGAGCAAGTTCAAAAAGAATCGAAAAAGGTAGAAGATTGAGCAAATGCAGAATGCTGGAGAAACTCAAGAGGTCTAGTAAGTGTGGTCTGTGGAGAATAACAGAGTTAACACTGAGTCAGGTACTAGTCTTCTTCAGGTGTTCTTCAAAAGAGATGTGAACAAGTTACAACAGATGTGAAATGTTAATTCTGTCTCTTTCTCCACAGATGCTGCCAGACCTGCAGAGATTCTGTAATTTCTGTTTTTGTTACAGGAAAAATACTCCTTTGTGTTGGCTGTTTGAGCGAATTTAATAAAATGTATTTGTTTTTCTCCAGTTTCCCCATTTTTCATTGAAGTTTGATTTTCTACAGGGTTACAGGTCATTTAACAGCAACAGTACTCCAGCTGGCCATTCCTTATCTCAGTAATTCAACCTCAGGGGATTTTAGGTGAGCACCATTCCAGTGGTTGAGGTGTTGTTCACACAATTCCCAGGAGGTTAATGGACTGTTGTAAAAAAACAAGAGAGTTTTAAAACAGAAAGTTACTTACAGCACTGACAAAGTGTTTACAAGCAACATGGGAGTGACTAAGAGATAAAGTTCTTCAACTGCTCCCTGCTCCCTGACCTTCATAGAACACAGAAGCTTGAACTTAGTGGGATGCAAACAGTAGCACTCAGTCCCACACGTTCAACTCCAGTAGAGTTGAAATTTGTTTTTTTAAAAATTCATCGGTATGTATTCTTCAAAAAAAAAGAGAAACTATCTGCCATTTGGGATACAATCCACATTGATGGTTTACAGGAGGTCTTCAGTCTCTTATTATCCATAGTTTCATAGTAATAGAAGGAGGAGGCCATTTGGCCCGTTGGGCTGCTCTGCCATTCATTAAGATCGTGGCTATCTATTCATCGTCTCAGGTCCTCCTACTTGCATTATCCCCATAACCTTTAATTCCCCCTACCATGACAAAAAACCCATCCAATTGTGTCTTGCATATATTTAATGAAGCTGCCTCTGCTACTTTCTTTGGCAGAGAATTCCTTGGATTTACTACTGTCTGGAAAAAGCAGTTCCTCCCCATCTTTGATCTAAATCTACTCCCCCTAATCTTGAGGCCATGTCTCCTAGTCCTAGTCTCACCCACCAGCGGAAACAGCTTGCCTGCCTCTATCCTATTTAAACATATAAAAATTATGAAAAGGATAGGTAAGATCTCCTCTCATTCTTTTAAATTCTAGCATGTACAGTCCCAAGCGACTCAATCTCTCCCCATAGGGTAACCGCCTCATTCCTGAAATCAACCTGGTAAAGCTCCTCTGCACTGCCTCCAAAGCCAGAATATCCTTCCTCAAGTCAGGAGACCAGAACTGAGCACAATACTCCAGGTGCGGTTTCACCAACACTTTGTACAGTTGTAGCAGAACCTCCCTGCTCTTAAATTCAGTCCCTTTAGCAATGAAAGCCAATATTCCATTTGTCTTCCTGGTTACCTATTGCATCTGAAAATCAACGTTTAGCGATTAATGTACGAACACTCCTAAGTCCATCTGCACAATATCATGCTGCAATCTTTCACCATTTAATTAGTACTCTGACCTACTATTTTTTCTTCCAAACCTTACATTTACCATCATTGTACTCAATGTGCCAGACTCTTGCCCACTCACTTAACCTACATAAATCTCTGTGCAGATCCTCCACATCCTCTGCACAGTTTACCTTTGCACTCAACGTAGTGTCATCAGCAAACTTGGATATGTTACACTTGGTCTCGTTTTCGAAATCATTTATATAAAATACAAACAGTTGCGGGCCCAACACTGAGCCCTGCGGCACATCACTCGCCACTGATCTCCAGAGAAACACCCATTTATCCCAACTCTCTGCTTTCTATTGGTTAACCAGTCCTCTATCCATACTAGCACATTTCCTGCAACTTCATGCATTATTATCTTATTGATCAGTCTTTTATGCGAACCTAATTAAATGCCTTCTGAAAATCCAAATATACAACATCTATCTGTTACCCTTCATCCACTGTTCTTATTGCATCCCCAAAAAGAACTCCAATAAGTTTGTCAAACATTACCTTCTCTTCCTGAATCCATGCTGCATCTGCTTAGTGGGACCCTTTCCATCCAGATGTCTCTTTATTTCTTCTTTAATGATAACACCTGTAGTTGGGAAAATGCTGGAGGCTAAGTCATAAGAGAAATACACCTAGTCGACTTGAAATTCCTTTGACATTTTAAGAATTATATCTCATTCAACTCCACGTGCTATTTTAAAAATGTCAATAGTTATTTTGTCTCCATGGCAGTACTCTTAAAACAAAATGGCATCCAGATTACTTTGGGTTCTAACCCATGGTTATGGCAAGCATTGGACAAAGAGGGCTGGTTAAGGAAATAGACAAGACGTGGGTTTTAGAGCTATGGCTCAATTAAAGTTTGTCAAGCATAGAGAAGTAGAGGCCAGAAAGGAGAGTATGGGACAGAATAGTCTTTCTGGTGATAGTGAAATAGGCAGGACTGTAAATGAACAGTGATCAAAAAGCATGTAAATGCAATGTTGCCCAGTCTGTGATTGACCTGGGGAACCTTTAAATGATACAAGAATGAAAATAGGAGAGGAGGAAATCAAAAGCGTGGTGCGGCAAATCATGTCACAATGGACTATCAGTGTGCCAGGTGTTTGCAGTAAATTACAAGTACATAATGTCATACACTGTACTCATTATTTTACACATTACAAATGCATTTGCATAACTCCAAACATTACTGGTTCAAAGCAATGCCTGTAGGAAGGAATTGATTTTAATAAGTTGATAAGATGCAGTTATCGCTAGCAAAGACAACATTTGTAACCAATCCTCTTTTGCCCGCAAGGTGGTAGGGAGCTACCTTGTTGAATCCCTGAAAACCATACAAGCCAAGTACATCTAAATTGGGTTTAACATCAGGTTTTGATTCAGCTATAGTTCCAAGTCAGGATGATGTGTGATTTAGACAGAAATTTGCAGGTGCTGATGATCCTGTGGTCATAGATAGTCCAAGATACAGATTAAAACATATTCCAAAAGAAGTTTTTCAGAATTTCTGCAGTGCACTATGTATATGATACGCACTGCAATCACTTTGTGCTGGTGGAAGTATCATATGTTGCACCAACCACTTGCAACTGGTGCTTGGAATAGAGTACTATCACTAATCCTCTTTTCTACACAATGTCGATTGGCCTGTTCAGCAAGCAGAGGTAGAAGATGAACTGCTAGTGAGTTAGCACAAGCAGAAGAACTTTGTTTAATAACAAGGTGCAGTTTATTTCATGATAGCAATAAATAACATTACATTATGCCTAACTTGCGAAATGACTGAGACAAACAGGAACCAGAGATCTGGAGCTAGACTCCTTGCTTCTCCATTCAATACTGTAAGGCATCAGATTAGGTGGAGCCTAATATAACCTCCGACATTAACCCTTTCAGAATAATCATGTTTAAAACTGAAGTGAAATCTTTAAGGCAGTGGATGGAGTGTCAATCAACTGAGTTACCTCAGATAATGTTCATCTTGAGTGTTGTTGGTGCTTCACCCATTTAGACAAATGGAAAGTATTCCATCATATTCCTAGATTCGGAATTGTAGATGGCGGAAAGGCTCTGGTGATGTGAACTCTAGAATCTGCTAAACAACGTTACACTTAATATCAGTAATCAAAATGATATCCAGTAAAACAGCACATTATTTTCTCATTAAAAATTTATTCTTTCAGACCCAATAATCATTGCAGTTAAGCAAAGCATAATCGATTTTAAATGGTGAAAATACACAAGTAAAAATCTCTTATTTAAATAAAGGCAGACACGCTATTAATTCATGTTTCCTGTATAGATAACCCAGTCATTATTCTGAATATTACCATTGCACTTCTGAAAGCATTGATTTCATTAGAAACTTGACAGCTGGGGATATTCCCAGCATTTTCTCACATTCTGCAGGCTGCTAGTTCCTCCATTACACATTCTAAGGAAGTGTGACTCCTGCAGAGTTTCAGCATCGTCCTTCCTATTATTATTTGGCTCCTCAAATTTTTTCTGCATTTATACCTTCGCAAGGAAAAATAAAAACAAGGCCACTCAGCCAACTTCATCCATACTAGCAGAATTTCAGCGCAGCTTGGAGATAAAAGATGTCCTGCTTAATTTCAAACACTAAAAGTTGCCAAAATCAGAGTGCAAATTTGATTACTGATGGTTTGGTAGTCTCTACTGCTTCTAGTTCACATAGAAATGGATTTACTCAGTGATACCTTGAGTTAAGTAAAGAAAGTGAAATGTTACAAGTGGAGCATCGATTTTAGTTGAACAAAGAGGATGTTAAAAGAAATAGCTTTCACACAAAGGGATATTTGAACTCTGCAAACCTTTGCTGCACAAACAAGGCAATCAAGGGTTATTGGAAAAGGGCAGGAAAGTGAACCCGTGAGGAGTATAGCAACAACCATGATCTTATTGAATGTTGGAGCAGGTTCAAAAGGGCTGAACAGCCTACTCCATTCCTATTTCTTATGGTTTTGTCATCTCTAATAAAGCAGACTTTAAATGGATTTTTCTTTATAAAAAAGGTCAGAGATGAAAACCAATCAAGTTACGCTAATCCATAAAACCAAGTTGTGTTCCAATTTTTAAAGAAGTTTTGTTAAAATAAGAGTTTTATGGACAGTAAACTAGATGGAGAAATCTGATGCACATAACCTGTCAAGCGATCTTCTGGGAATGGGCACACATGCATTACAGGCGAGCTGAAAGTGCAGAGGCTAAAGGTAGTATCTCTCCGAATTGGCAGCAACTCAGTGATGTTGCTCCCCAGTTCTGCCATTAAGCCCGCTATGTGGATCCGATTCCTTCTTTATTGTCCTCCCAAGTAGAACCCACATCGTCCCAGTAATATTAAGCACCTCATGTTGCAAGCTACCGACAATAGTTCACAGCTCAAATAAGTTACTGTGCATTTAGTCTCCCAGTAGAAACAAGGATAAGAAAATGTTAGGTAACCCAAAAAGAAAATGGTCTGACAATTTGCTTCTTTTCTTTCAATAAAGATTGTAATGCTGAGGACAGTAAGAAATTATTTCTTAAACTCATTTAACAGTGGAAATGCACACAGCTGGTTGAAGATGACATTCATTTCACACTCATTTTGCTATTAATGAACCATGTGGAATTAAAAAGTGCTTTGTGCACTATTTGTAGGGCACATTAATGCATTTGCATTAAGTAATTATTTCCACAATCTTAACCTGTTGTTTTAAAAAAAAATGGGTATGCTACTTAGCCAGAAAAGGAATTATTGTAAATTATTGGCAAGTGCACTCAAACTTGCACAGAAATAGAATTTCAATCTGTACATCATGTCCTCTTCACTATTCGAGAAGGAAACATTTATAGCCCATTCAAGCAAAGGGCAGTTATAAAACCGCACATAAGAACAAGTTTTTGGAAAGGTTCAAGAGCCTTTTTATGATTACTACCTGAAGACTGCCATCGGGTACATAAAGTCCAGGATTTAAATACATGGCTCACAGCTTGGTGTGGGAGGAATGGTGTTCAGCTCATGAGGCATCAGTTTTGGGAGAAGGAAGGAGAAGTTCCAATGGGACAGACAAAAAGCTGGTGTCCAAGTTCAGTGGATAATTGAATAACCAAAAGAACTGCAGATGCTGTAAATCAGAAACAAACACAAACGTTGCTGGAAACACTCAGCAGGTCTGGCAGCATCTGTGAAGAGAAATCAGAGTTAATGTTTCTGGTTCAATGACCCCTCCTCAGAACATTGGACCTTCATTTCAAAAAATGGAATGCAGCATAAAGATAGGAAAGTTATCAAAAATGCATAAGTCTCTAGGTAGACAATATTGAGAATACTGAACAGTTTTGATCCTATCATCTGCAGTAAAATATACTGGAATTGGAGACAGTCCAGATACAATTCAGTAGGTTGATCCAAGAAATGAGGGATTTTCATATGAGGAGAGGTTGAGTAAGTTGGGTCTGTATTCACTGGTGATTAAAAGGATGTGCGATAAACTTATACATTCTTTGTAGGCTTGATCAGGCAGATACTGAGGAGCTTTTTCCCCCTTGTGGGAGAGTTTAGGATGAGAAGGTGTAATCTCAGAGCAAGTAATCATCCATTTAAGATAGAGATGAGGAGGACTTTTTTCTCAGAAGGTAGTGAATCTGTGCACTCCTTGAAAACATAGGGCTGTAAAAGTTATTGGTTATTTTAAGTCCATTTAAGGGTGAGATAGGCACTTTGGCAATGAGTGAGGAAATCAAAGGATTTGGGGAAAGGCAAGAAGGTAAAGTTAGTGATTATCAGATCAACTATGATCTCACTTGAATGGCAGAGCAGATTGATTGGCCAAATGATCCACTTCCGCTCTTATGGGTCAAAACTGCATTCATTTTACACATTTTGCTACTAATGAACCATTTTTGAACTTTTGAATGGTCAAATTGAAGATGTAACTAGATAATCTGGTCTATAGCTAATAAATCTATTCAAAAATATGAATACTTAGCCATCATTTGACAACCAAGTGTTGAAATTCCTACTTGTCAGATCAGACAAAGAAGATATTAGGAGGTCAGTATCATCTTCCCTGGGATCAAAAAAAAAACACAGGAGCAGAACTCTTACCATGAGGGCTGGACAGTCATAACCATTCTGAAGGAGGGTCACTGGACCTGAAATGTTAATGCTGTTTTCTCTCCACAGGTGCTGCCAGACCTGCTGAGTTTCTCCAGCAATTTTGTTTCTGATTTCCATCATCTGCAGTTTTTTTTTGCTTGAAAACCAAGGATCACAGAGGGACATTGCCTGCTTGATTTGGTTTTTGAGTCTATTTGTCTTGCCCTTTGAGGTAGTGTACTCCAGACTATAATAACCCACTGTATGAAGCAACTTTATGTCTCTCTGCTGCCAATTATTTTAAATCTTTGTCCTCGGTACCAACCCTCATCAGTAGAGAAAATTTTACACTGGTTATCTTTCATAAATTTTGGACAGACCTTAGAAAGTAAACAATCCCAGTTTCTTAAAGGGAAAAAAATGTGGATGCTGGAACTCAGAAATAAAAACAGAAATTGTTGGAGAAACTCAGCAGGTCTGGCTGAGTTTGAGTCCAGTGACTCTTGGTCAGAATGGTTAGATGCAATAAGGAAAAGGGATATTGAAGAAGAGAGGGGAGTGGACATAGGTGAAGGCGGTAGGGAAATGAGGTAATGGATAACAGACCAGGACACCTTTCAGTCTAGTCTCTCTGTCCTGTCCAGAGGTTGTCTCCTTATTTACCTATTCCTTTCAGCTCTCTGGGCTCCATCTATCTGCTCAATTCTCTGCCTTCCCTCTTCTCCCTAAAAACTTTACTCCAGCATAAATATTGGATTTTCTTTGCTGGAGAAAAAGTTCTGGAGAAGAGTCACTGGACTCCAAACTTTAATTCTGCTTTCTTCCCTCAGAAACCGCTGAGTTTCTGCAGCAATTTCTGTTTTTACTCCAGTTTCTTTACCACATTCCATTTAATAATCTTATGCACCCACTGTAATATTTGAGAAATATTTGAATGCAGGCAGGAAGTTGAAGGCAAGGAGAATTTGTTCTTCTTCAAGAGTCATAAACTGGATTCAGTGTGGGAAGTGTTTGAACAAGGGATGGAATATTGTTTGGAGTATGCAGCTCAGATCCAGGCATGTGAAACTTGTTTTTCTAAAGAAAAAAAGATTGAGCCATTCAGAGCAAATGTTGAGAAGTTTCGTCCACTCCCTACATGAAAGAAAGGGGAAATCTAAAACTCTTTCCTTGAAACCATGACGATAAAACTATTGAAAATTTCGAATTGGAGATGGATGGGTTTTTGTTGGGCAAGGGATTATGGGTTAGGGAACTAAAGTATGACAACAGTTAAGGACACAAGTCAGCCATGATCTAAACTGAATGGCAGAATAGGTGCGAGGGGCTGAATCACCCACCCCCATTACTATGAGTGTGATCACCAAATAATTTTACCCAAGTTTAAAAGTATCCAAGCACGAGACAACATTAAAAATAATCTCCCAAGTATAATTGCGATCAATTTCAGAAAATAAAATTACATGGTGCGCTTTCAAATGCTCATCAACAGAACCAAAGTGCAAAGCAGCAGTCACTCCCTGCTGACCTCGGAGACTCTTTATAAATCAGTACCTTGCTCCCTTTCTGACTCTCAACTCTGCCCATCCTTAGACCTCTTTCCCACATACTGCCCTGTTTTCTGTCTGCTTTGCCATGTACACCTTTCCCTCATGCTGTGACCTAGAGTTCCAGTCCACTACAGAGATAAACAGGTCCTTTGGCTAATTAAAAATAAGCACCTAACTAGTTTAGTCTCATTTTCCAATATTTGGCTCATAGCCTTGTACGACCTGACATTGTAAGCACATATCCAAATACTTCTTAAAAGGTTGAGTATCTCTGCCTCGACCACCATTATAGGCAATTGGTTCCATTTCCCACCCGCCTCACATCCTCTATAAATCTCCCAACCCTTACCTTAAACATGCATGCCCAAGTCATTGATCCCTCCAGCAAGGGGAAAATATTTTTTTCCACCCTAAGCCCGCCTATGAATTTTATAGACGTCGGGTCATATTACCTTTGGTCTCCTCTGCCCAGTACATCCAATCTCTTTAAATAATTAAACACTCTCCAGCTAGCAACATCCTGGTATATCTCCTCTGCACCCTGTCCAGTCTATTACAACCCTCCTTTAATGGAGATTTCAGAACTGCAGACAATATACTAACTGAGCAATTCCAGCATAATATCTCTGCTCTTAAACTCCATGCCTCAGTGAATACACATTTGTTCTCTTAACTGCTTTATCTATCTGTCCCACTATCTTAGGGAATCAGTGGACTAAGAACCCCAGAACGCTATCTTTCTAATGTTTACATCTCTCACTCTTTACTTCACTTCCGAAAATAAAAAAAGTGAAACAAGTTTACCCCTTCCTCCCTCACACAATGTTCCTGTCCCTGCTATATGCCAGATCCTTAGCTACTATGAGACAGTGCAAAGCTTGGACAAGCATACATCTCACATTGACAGTAAACAACTTCACAAAAGATTGGCTTATTTTCAAGAACAACATTAGGTGTAGTTAGATTTCAACAAATCCAGAGAGATCAGAAACAGTAAATCCAGACAATAGGAGATGGCAACAAACATGACCATTTCAAACTGAGACTGACTATTGCCCATCCAACCATACAGAGATCTCTAAGTTAATTTCTTCTGGAGAGTCATTGGATTTAAATCATTAACTCATTCATTCAATATTGACCCTGTCAGGTTTATTCAGTTTTTATTTTAGACCATATTAATATCATTTGATAATCTTTGTAGCCTCCTATAACATTGGTAGAGAAATCTCGATTGTTGGGGCCATGGGAATAGGAGACTAGTCTGATTTTGGGTGTGCAAACAGAACACACCCTTGAAAACAGGGGATGTGGGTCAATCAATTGGCACTATGCCAGGTGTTGACCAGCTGGATCTAATGTATCCTTATTAATTTCACACTGGCCTCAAAGATGTATTGCCATTGCAGTAGTTTATTTACTATATCTTCCAAAGCATTGGGGTTAATATTACAAGCAATGTTTTTACTATGCTGTTATAGTATTCTATTCATTGTAGATGTTGGCTTCAGAATTCTATGAACAAATACTTGATTGATACCTCCAAACCAATGCTATGTAAACTTTCAGTTCATCAACTCAGTATTAGTTTAGTCACAACACAATGAGATTAGGGCTATAGTCTCTGCATGCTTCACCCATCCTACCAATTATTGTCAATGATAAATATTATACCAAGTTACAACCAATAAAGCAGTATGAATGACCAAGTAATTGCTTTGATCCACATAGCAGGGAGTTAAGGATTGATGTACAATGACATCACTTGACAGCCCATTCCCTCATGCCTGACCCAGTCTCTACTAAAGTTTAAGCTGGAGCTATCCTGGTTTTAACACCTTAACATTTTCACTGCATTTCACATGTATGTGGTTTTCCTACCAACTGCTGTCTCTCCATTTTCAGATAACATCAAGATTTGAATAACCTCCAGTTATCAACAACAGACTGTAAGATTTTACATGCATTGAGAAATCAGAAGGTAAATATATTATTCAATCATTCCCAGAATATTTAGTCTTTTTATTAGTGTCTTTTAACCCAATAAAAGTCACAAATTTGATAGATTATTAAAATGCCTCCTAAGCCTATCACTTGACAATTATTTAGAACTAAAATCTGTTATATCTATATTTTACATTTCATGAAGATATGAAACATCTTTTATAGAATGGCATTACAATACAATGCATATAGAAGTAGTTTTTTTTTAAATAAAAATGTCTCCAATGGTAAGGGCTTTTTAATATTTTGAGAAGAGCACATTGTGTTGAAGGACAACACCCTCCAAAAAAGAAAAGTCCATATCACAGAGACAATCCTTCTTAACAAAGGAACCTTCTGAGGTCTGATAAACTTGAATGCAAGCTAATCCTATCCAGAACAACATCAAGTGAAAGCAACAGAAACTCATACCAAACAAAGCAAATTAATAGAGAAATTGTATTGTTAACAAGTACAAAGACTATGAAATTCAGACAGGACTTTTTTTAGTCCACTCAACAAAAACACCATAAAAAATTTATCAATACTTACCTCTTTCCCTAATTGCCTTCAACACCAATCATACACCAATAGCAACAGACATTTCCGTGCCCGTGACAAGCCTTGCTAAAAAGATCTAAGGAGTCTGTTTACTGCTATGTGTAATCAATTTGTTATTTACAATTATTTTCTAACTTCAGGGAATGAGGTTGGTTAATCCAAAACAGACTTGCATTTTGCAGAAAGGCTGAGAAAATTAAGTGTTTGAGGGTCAATTAATTGTTCTCCGCTGACAAGAGGAATTTTAAATTAAACCAGAGGCACAAATAATTGCTGTAACCTTACTTTTTAATTGCTCATAAGCCAGTATATTGGTTTATTATCCTTAGCATTATTAGCACTTTAGAAACATTGCCTTCTAGATTAAAGGAAAACTTACCTGTTTTAATTTTTAAAGCAAACTTGTGTTTGTTGGAAAAATAACTATTTCAATCTGATTTACTTTTTGTGTTTGATGTATTCACAAATTCAATTAGGCAAATCACCTTTAATTAAGTTTATTATCAAAAAAACAACGACTTGCATTTACATACTACTATTATGATAGTTACACTTCACAAATATCTTCTGACAAGCCTCAACAAATCAAGGTTGACATCCAACAATATGAAAATATTGAGATAGATAATCAAAGGCTCAGGCAAAGAGATGGGTTTTATGGAATGCCTATATGCAGAAGAGAGATTTAGAAGTGAGGGAAGAGATTTTCAGAGGCAGGGGTCGAAGAGGCCATTGTACAGCCACCACTTGTAGATTAATTAAAAACCAGGGTTGTGCAGAGGTCTTGAGGACTTGTATGGCAAGAGGAAAAAAAGCTAGAAAGGGATTTGAAAACAGGCATAGGAACATTTAAATTCAGGTGTTGCCAGTGTGCATGCAGTTAATGGGTGAATGAAAGTGACTGTGAGTTAGGATACAAGTAAAACTCCCCGAAGTATATTTCAAAACTTCTCAACACTGAAATGACTGCAAAATTCCTGATCAGCACGAAAATTTTGAAGGTTCCTCACCTGCAGTGAACTTTATAATTTTTTGAGCAGTACAAAAAGACTGGCATTTTTTATTGTGGTGAGCCTTAAATTTGTTCCAAGAATTGTCAGTTACGTTATTTTACATCAGCTTTTTTCAGCTTCCATATTCTGTATTAAAACTAGAAGATTCAAATTACTGACATCCCTGAGAATATTTCAACATGCTTGATTGCATATATTTAAAGCACACTCCTGTAACAGTGACACTGGGAATTGCACTGTGTCAGCACCCTCTGAATTACTGCAAAGGTAAAGTCGCCATTGTCTTACCAGATCATCAGGTATATCTCCCATTACAGAGAGGCGACTGGTGGTGCTTTACCTTGAGGATTGCCACGTCTTAGGTGAGAAGAGGGGCTGAGAAAGAGCCCTGCCCTCGACCTCTTCATAGCCAACTGCCGCCGCGATATTAACCGCCACCTGAACTCCCCCACCCCTCTCACCCACTCCACCCCTCTCACCCTCGGAACGTGCAGCCCTCCACTCCCTCCATTCCAACCCCAACCTCACTATCAAACCAGCAGACAAGGGAGGCGCGGTAGTAGTTTGGCGCACCGACCTCTACACCGCTGAGGCCAAACGCCAGCTCGCAGATACCTCCTCCTACTGCCCCCTTGACCATGACCCCACCGCCCACCACCAAACCATCATCTCTCAGACCGTCCATAACCTCATCACCTCGGGGGATCTCCCATCCACCGCCTCCAACTTCATAGTCCCACAACCCCGCACCGCCCGCTTCTACCTCCTGCCCAAAATCCACAAACCTGACTGCCCCGGCCGATCCATTGTCTCCGCCTGCTCCTGCCCCACCGAACTCATCTCCGCGTACCTTGACACCGTCCTGTCCCCCTTAGTCCAAGAACTCCCCACCTACGTTCGGGACACCACCCATGCCCTCCACCTGCTCCATGATTTTCGCTTCCCCGGTCCCCAGTGCCTTATTTTCACCATGGACATCCAGTCCCTGTACACCTCCATCCCCCATCACGAAGGACTCAAAGCCCTCCGCTTCTTTCTTTCCCGCCGTACCGACCAGTACCCTTCCACTGACACCCTCCTTCGACTGACTGAACTGGTCCTCACCCTGAACAACTTTTCTTTCCAATCCTCCCACTTCCTCCAAACGAAAGGAGTAGCCATGGGCACCCGCATGGGCCCCAGCTATGCCTGCCTCTTCGTAGGATATGTGGAACAGTCCATATTCCGCAACTACACTGGCCCCATCCCCCACCTTTTCCTCCGCTACATCGATGACTGTATCGGCGCCGCCTCGTGCTCCCACGAGGAGGTTGAACAGTTCATCCACTTCACCAACACCTTCCACCCCGACCTCAAATTCACCTGGACAGTCTCAGATTCCTCCCTCCCCTTCCTCGACCTTTCTATTTCTATCTCAGGCGACCGAATCAACACGGACATCTACTACAAACCGACCGACTCCCACAGCTACCTGGACTACACCTCCTCCCATCCTGCCCCCTGTAAAAACGCCATCCCATTCTCCCAATTCCTTCGACTCCGCCGCATCTGCTCCCAGGAGGACCAGTTCCAAAAACGCACAACCCAGATGGCCTCCTTCTTCAAGGACCGCAATTTCCCGCCAACGTGGTCGACGATGCCCTCCACCGCATCTCTTCCACTTCCCGCTCCTCCGCCCTTGAGCCCCGCCCCTCCAACCGCCACCAGGACAGAACCCCACTGGTCCTCACCTACCACCCCACCAATCTCCATGTTCAGCGCATCATCCGCCGTCATTTCCGCCACCTCCAAACAGACCCCACCAAGGATATATTTCCCTCCCCTCCCCTATCAGGATTCTGTAAAGACCACTCTCTCCGTGACTCCCTCGTCAGGTCCACACCCCCCACCAACCCAACCTCCACTCCCGGCACCTTCCCCTGCAACCGCAGGAGGTGCAAGACTTGCGCCCACACCTCCCCCCTCACCTCCCTCCAAGGCCCCAAAGGAAACTTCCATATCCGCCACAGATTCACCTGCACCTCCACACACATCATCTATTGCATCCTCTGCACCTGATGTGGCCTCCTCTATATTGGGGAGACAGGCCGGCTACTTGCGGAGCGTTTCAGAGAACACCTATGGGACACCCGGACCAACCAACCCAACCACCCTGTGGCTCAACATTTCAATTCCCCTCCCACTCCACCAAGGATATGCAGGTCTTTGGACTCCTCCATCGCCAGACCACAACAAAACGACGGTTGGAGGAAGAGCGCCTCATCTTCCGCCTAGGAACCCTTCAACCACAAGGGATGAACTCGGATTTCACCAGTTTCCACATTTCCCCTCCCCCCACCTTGTCTCAGTCTAATCCATCGAATTCAGCACCGCCTTCCTAACCTGCAATCTTCTTCCCGACCTCTCCGCCCCCACCCCAGTCTGACCTATCACCCTCACCTTGACCTCTTTCCACCTATCACATTTCCGACGCCCCTCCCCCAAGTCCCTCCTCCCTACCTTTTATCTTAGCCTGCTGGACAAACTTTCCTCATTCCTGAAGAAGGGCTTATGCCTGAAACGTCGATTCTCCTGTTCCCTGGATGCTGCCTGACCTGCTGCGCTTTTCCAGCAACACATTTTCAGCTCTGATCTCCAGCATCTGCAGACCTCACTTTCTCCTGAGAAAGAGAGTTGTTTGTGGGAAGCCTCAGCTGGTGCATGAATTGCACCCATGTTGTTGGCATCAATCTGCATTGCAAACCAACCATCCAGCCAACTAAGCTAACTCATAACATCCCAATCACCTTCTCTTGCACACCACCCCACAGGTGTGCAGAACCATAAACCATAGAACACATTGAAAACTCAAAAAATCGCAGTGCTACAAGCTAGTGAGGGTAGGAATAGGAGGATAGAGCAGACATGGCTGAGGAACTGGTGCAGGAGAGGATGGTTCACATTTTTAGATCATTGGAATCTCTTCTGTGGTAGAAGTGACTTGTACAAGAAGGACGGATTGCACCTGAATTGGAAAGGGACTAATATACTAGCAGGGAGATTTGCTAGAGCTGCTCAGGAGGATTTAAACTAGTAAGGTGGGGGGTGGGACCCAGGGAAATAGTAAGGAAAGCAATCAATCTGACACTGTTACAGTTGAAAAAACAAGCAAGTCAAACAGTCAGGACAGGCAGGTACAAAGCAGAGAACAAGGTAGGACTGATAAATTAAAGTGCATTTACTTCAAAGCAAGAGGTCTAACAGGGAAGGCAGATGAACTCAGGTCATGGTTAGGAACACGGGACTGGGGTATCACAGCAATTACACAGATGTGGGTCAGGGATGGACAGGACTGGCAGCTTAATGTTCCAGTATACATATGCTACAGGAAGGATAGAAAGGGAGGCAAGAAAGGAGGGGGAGTGGTGTTTTTGATAAGGGATAGCATTACAGCTGTACTTAGGGAGGATATTCCTGGGAATATATCCAGAGAAGTTATTTGGGTGGAATTGAGAAATAAGAAAGGGATAATAACCTCACTGGGATTGTATTATCGACCGCCTAGTAATCAGAGGGAAATTGAGAAACAGATTTGCAAGGAGATGTCAATTATCTGTAGGAATAATAGGGTGATTATGCTAAGAGATTTTCACTTTCCAAACACAGACTGGGATTGCCATAGTGTTAAAGGTTTAAATGGAGAGGAATTTTTAAGTGTGTACAAGAATATTTTCTGATTTTACTGTGGACGTACCTACTACTCTTGGGAGATAAGGCAGGGCTGGTGACTGAGGTGTCAGTGGAGGAGCACTTTGGAACCAGCCCCCATAATTCTATTAGTTTTAAAATAGTGATGGAAAAGGACAGACCAGAACTAAAACTTGAAGTTCTAAATTGGAGTAAGGTCAACTTTGACAGTATTAGGCAAGAACTTTCAAAAACTGACTGGGGACAGATGTTCACAGGTAAAGAGATGACTGGAAAATGGGAAGCCTTCAAAAATGAGAGTCCAGAGATAGTATATTCCTGTTAGGGTGACAGGAAAGGCTGGTAGGTGTAGGGAATGCTGGATGAATAGAGAAATTGATGTTTTGCATAAGAAAAAGAAGAAAGCATATGTCAGATATAGACAGGAGAGATCGAGTGAAAAGGCAGTAGGAGTATAGTTAAGAGGGAAATCAGAAGGGCAATAGAATTAAGGAGAATCCAAAGGGTTTTATAAATACATTAAGGACAAAAGATTAACTAGGGAGAGAATAGCACCCCTCAAAGATCAGCAAGGCAGCCGATGTGTGGAACCACAGGAGATTGGGCAGGTACTCAACGAGTATTGTGCATCAGTATTTACTGAGGAGAAGGACATGTAAGATATAGAATATGGGGAAATAGATGGTGACATCTTGAAAAATGTCCAGATTACAGAGGAGGAAATGCAGGATGTGAAATGCATAGAAGTGGATAAATCCCCAGGAGCTGATCAGGTGTACCCTTGAACTCCGTGGAAGATAGGGAAGTAATTGCTCGGCCTCTTGCTGAGATATTTGTATCAATAGTCACAAGTGAGGTGCTAGAAGACTGGAGGTTGGCTAACATGGTGCCACTATTTAAGAAAGGTGGTAAGGAAAAGCCAGGGAACGATAGACCGGCGAGCCTGACATTAGTGGTGGGCAAGTTGTTGGAGGTAATCCTGAAGGACTGGGTTTATATGTATTTGGAAAAGCAAGGACTGAATGGTGATGGTCAGCATGGCTTTGTGTGTGGGAAATCAAGACTCAGAAACTTGACTGAGTCATTTGAAAAAGTAACAAAGAGGATTGATGAGGGCAGAGAGATGGACGTGATCTATGTGAACTTCAGTAAGGCTGATGATAAGGTTCCTCATGGAGACTGGTTAGCAAGGTTAGATCACACAACACAGGGAGAATTAGGTGTTTGGATGCAGAACTGGCTTGAAGGTAAAAGACAGAGGGTGCTGGTGGAGGTTGCTTTTCAAACTGGAGGCCTGTGACCAGTGGTGTGCCACCAAATTGGTGCTGGGTCCACTGTTATTCATCATTTATATGAATGATTTGGATGTGAACATAAAATTAGTAAGTTTGCAGATCACACTAAAATTGGAGGTGTAGTGGACAGCTAAGAAGGTTACTTCAGATTACAATAGGATCTTGATCAGATGGGCCAATGGGCTGAGGAGTGGCAGATAGAACTTAATTTAGATAAATGTGAGGTGCTGCATTTTGGAAAAGCAAATCAGGACAGGACTTATACACTTCATGGTAAGGTCCAAGGAAGTGTTATTGAACAAAGAGACCTTGGTGTGCAGGTTCATAGCTACTTGAAAGTGGAGTCACAGGAAGATAGGATAGTGAAGAAGGCGTTTGGTATGCTTTCCATTATTGGTCAGAGTATTGAGTATAGGAGTTGGGAGGTCATGTTGTGGCTGTACATGTCATTGGTTAGGCCACTATTGGAATATTGCAAGTAATTATGGTCTCCCTCCTATTGGAAGGATGTTGTGAAACTTGAAAGAGTTCAGAAAAGATTTACAAGGATGTTGCCAGGGTTGGAGAAGTTGAGCTATAGGGAGAGGCTGAACAGGCTGTTGCTGTTTTCCCTGGAGCATCAGAGGCTGAGGGGTGACCTTATAAAGGTTTATAAAATCATGAGGTGTATGGATAGGATAAATAGCTGAAAATGTGTTGCTGGAAAAGCGCAGCAGGTCAGGCAGCACAAGCCCACGTCGATTCTCCTGTTCCTTGGATGCTGACTGACCTGCTGCGTTTTTCCAGCAACACATTTTCAGCTCAGATCTCCAGCATCTGCAGTCCTCACTTTCTCCTTGGATAGGATAAATAGACAAGGTTTTTTTTCTGCGGTAGGGGAATCCATACCGAGAGGGCATAGGTTTAGGGTAAGAGGGGAAAAATTTAAAAGGGACCTAAGGGACAACATTTTCACACTGTGTGTGGTGCATATATTGAACAACCTGCCAGAGGAAGTGGTGGAGGCTGGTATAATTGCAACATTTAAAAGCATCTGGATGGGAAGGGTTTAGAGGGATATGGACCAAGTGCTGGCAAATGGGTCTTGCTTAGGTTAGGAATTCTAGTTGGCATAAATGAGTCTGTTTCTGTGCTGTACATCTCTATGACTCTATAGCTCAAAGGAAGAATTAGAATCCATGCAGCATGTAAACAGGCCCTTTAGCCCAACAGGTCCACACCAACCTTCCGAAGAGTAATCCACCCGGACCCATTCCCCTTCCCTTTTTACCCCTGACTAATGCACCTAGCCTACACAAGCTTAAACACAATGGGCAATTAAGCATGGCCAATTCACCTAACCTGCACAACATTGGATTGTGGGAGGAAACCAGAGCACCCAGAAGAAACCCATACAGACAGTTGCCTGAGGCAGGACTTGAACCCAGGTCCCTGGTGCTGTGAGGCAGCACTGCTAACCACTGAGCCACCGTGCTACCCCAAGAATCAACTACAATTTTGTAAATGGCACTGGTGGAGGACTGCAGTATGCTCAGCAGTGCAGAGTGTTGAGGAGACTTGTGGACAGAGATCTACATGCCACCACATAATATTTGGAGTGCTCATGCTAATTTCATTACAAAGTTACAAATCACACATCTGCTTATAGTCCAACAGGTTTATTTGGAAGCACTACCATTCGGAGCGGTGCCAAAACCACCTGATGAAGGAGCGGCGCTCCAAAGCTAGTGCTTCCAAATAAATCTGTTGGACTATAACCTGATGTTTTATGATTTTTAATATTGTCCACCCCAGTTCAGCACCGGTTTCTCCACATTGTAATTTCATTACAGAGATGGTATCTAGGAGGCGATGAAAGGTTTAAAGTTCACCCATGGCTTCTTTCATCTCAGAATCTCAAAAGACTAATGGACTCTATGGCTTTATAACAGTGTCCATCATCTGATTGTTTTGCCTGAGCACTTTCATGGATTAAAATTGTTTTTCTTTAAATTGAAAATAAGTTCCTAAAAGGGCTGTAGTGGTCAAATGATTACAGGTTGGACATGAGAAACAGGCACACAAATAGGTCACTCAGCCCCTCAAGCCCTGCCCCACCATTCTGTAAGATCTGTCCCATGCCTTAACTCCTTACAGCACTCAAATCATTTAATATTACAATAATCTATCTCCCTGCTCTTTACTTTGTTACCTAGTCTCCAAAACTGCCAGGTCGAGAACTCCAGACATTCACTACCCTCTGAGAAAAGAAACTCCTCTGTGTTTCAGTCTTAAATGATCGTCTCCTTATTCTGTCACTATGTCCCCCTTGTCTGAGATTCTCCCATCAGCAGAAACATCTCCTCAACACTTACCCTGTCAAGCTTCCTCATTAAGGGATATTTCAATAAGGTAGTTCCTCATTCTTCTTAACACAAATGAATAAATATTTAACCTGTTTAGTTGTTCTTGATAAATCAATTCCTTAATCCCAGGAAACAGTCCAGCGAATCTCTTTTGAACAGTCTCCAGTGCCAAGTATGGGGCAGACCCCACACAGTTCTCATTTTGCAGCCTCATCTATACCCGACAGCTGAAATAGAAGTCTCTATTTTTAAACTCCTTCCCCTTGTAAAAAAGGCCAACATTAAAGTTATCTTCTTAATTATTTACTGCACCCGCATGCTAACATTTTGCTTTTTTATGTACAGAACACCCAGATTCCTTAATGCAGTAACTTTTTGGAGTCTCTTTTGATTTAAATATTAGTCTGACGTCTGATTCTTCCCACCAAAGTGCATGACCTCATGCTTGAAAAACGCTCCACCTTCCAAGTTTTTGCCCAGTCACTCACCCATCTGTATCCCCTTGCAGATTCCTCATGTCCTCATCAAACATGCCCTCCCACTTATTTTTGTATCCCTCAACATATGTGGATATATCACAATCTCCCTGCACACCCACCCTGCGAAATGTCATTTATACAGATCAATTTTGAAATAAGTGAGCCCCTCAGACTGATCCCCTTGTCACTCCACTTACTACCTATTTCCACCACTGATTCTAGTTTCTCTGTTTTCTGTGTGTTAACCATTCCTCAATATATACTGCAATAGCATAACTGTCTATAGTCACTGGGATGATAGTATAGAACAGCATTTGATGATGAGGTAGAATACAATCATGGCAGATGATGAAATTTGAATTCAATAAAAATCTGAAATGAAAGGTTAGCCTAATGGTAACCACTGTCAATTGTCAAACAACCCTTCAGGGAAGGAAATTTGTTGTCCTTACCTCGTCTAGCCTACCTGTGACTACAGACCCAAAACAATGTGGCTGCCTCTCATCTTCCCCCTGAAAAGGACCAAGCAGGACATTCAGATCAAGTGACAATTAAGGATGAGTAATCAATGCTTGTCGAGTTAGAGATTCCCACATCTCAAGAATTAAACAAAGTAACCCCTAATATTGTGAAACCTGAATATTGTGCAATAATCTTTTACATGGCATTTTATTAAATGCTTTTTGGAAACCCAAGTACACTACATCTACTGATTTCTGTTTATTGATTCTGCTTGTTTTTAAAATCAAACGTCAGGGGACCCATGTGGAATAAAGAAAACTGCATTAAAATGACAATTTTTATCTAAAGCCAGGCAGTTGAATCAGCATCAAGAAATTTGCAACTCCATCTGTGTGTGATAATTTCACTTACAGTGAGATGCAAGGCTCACCTACTAGTTAGCCAACTTGGAAAAGCAATTGAGCTAGACTCCAGAGTAAAAGGAGACATAGAAATGTACAACACGGAAACAAATCTATCAGTCCAACTTGTCCAACTCAATATCCTAAATTAATCCCATCCCATTTGCCAGCACTTGGCCCAATATCCCTCTAAATCCTTCATATTCATGTACCCACCCAGATCCCTTTAAATGTTGTAATTGTACCAGTCTCCACTACTTCCTCTGGCAGCTCATTTCGTACATGCACTAACCTCTGCGTGAAAACATTGCCCCTTAGATCTCTTTATAAATCTTTTCCTCTCCCCTTAAATGTACACCCTCTAGTTTTGACTCCCACACCCCATGGAAAAGACCTTCTCTATTTACCCTATTCATGCCCCTTGTGATTTTATAAACCTCTATAAAGGTCACCCTTCAGCCTCTGATTCTCCAAGGAAAATAGCCCCAGTCTATTCAACCTCTCCCTACAGCCTTGTAAATCTTTAGTGAACCCTTTCAAGTTTCACAACATTCTTCCTATAGCAGGAAACCAGAATTATTCCAATAGTGACCTGATCAATGTCCCATACAGTGCAACATGACCTCCCAAATCCTATACTCCGTGTTCTGACCAATAAAGGAAAGCATACCAAATGCCTTCTTCACTATCCTATCTACCTGCGATTCCACTTTCAAGGAGCTATGAACCTGCATTCCAAGATCTCTATGTTCAGCAACACTGCCTAAAACCTTACCATTAAGTGTGCAAGTCCTGCTCTGATTTGCTTTTCCAAACTGCAGCACTTTGCATTTATCTAAAATAAGTTCCATTTACCACTCCTTGGCTTATTGGCCAATCTGATCAAGATCCCATTGTACTCTGAGGTTACCTTCTTCGCTGTCCACTACATCTTGAATTTTGGTGTGACCTGCAAACTTACTAACCATACCTCCTATGTTCACATCCAAATCAATCATATAAATGACGAATAATAGTGGACCCAGCACTGATTCTTGGGGCACACCACTGGTCACAGGCCTCCAATCTGAAAAGCAACCCTCCACCACCACCCTCTGCCTTCTACCTTCACCAGTTCTGTATCCAAACACCTAGTTCTCCCTCTATTGTGTGATCTAACCTTGCTAACCAGTCT